>NC_057396.1:64158523-64481717 GCF_019320065.1 Cervus canadensis | reverse complement strand
AGAACTTGTTATATGCGAAGCTTGAATTCCCAGGAGGAAAGGAGTTAAATGAGCTGGTAAAAGTAATAGGGAGGCTTCCCAGGTGTCACAGGGGTAAAGAATCTACCTGCCAATGCAGGAAACACAAGAGACATGGGTTCGATCCCTGAGTTGGGAAGATTCCCTGGAGTAAAAAATGGCAACCCACTCTAGTATTCTAGCCTGGAAAATTCCATGGATAGAAGAGCCTGGTGTTCTATAGTCCATGGTGTCCAAAGAGTCAGACATAACTGAGCAAGTGATCACATAAGTAATAGTTGTTAAATTCAGTGACAAACCAGCATGCATGTGTGCTAAGCCGCTTGACTCTGTGTGACCCTATGGACTGTAGCCCACCAGGCTCCTCTGTCCATGGGATTCTCCAGGCAAAAATACTGAAGTGGGTCGTCATACCCTCCTCCAGAAGATCTCCCCGACCCAGGGATCGAAACTGTGTCTCTTACAACTCCTACATTAACAGCAGAGTTCCTTACCACTAGCTCCACTTGGGAAGCCCAACAAACCAAAATGAGTGTCAAAAAAAAAAAAAAACACTGAAAAGAAGATTAAAGTGCCTGTTAGTGATTGCTGATGCTAAAAAGAGAAAAAGAAAAATGCTGGAATTTCAACTCAAGAGACTACACTCCTAAATGGGATGTATCTGTTTTCTTATCAAGGCAAGCATTTGATCCCCGACCCCCTGATTTCTTGTTTGATGAAATTGCCCTCTTCTCTGCCTAGTCTTTCTCCTGTTCAAACTTTACTACTGACACTTTGTAGATGATATGCCTTCAGTCTTGTTTTACTGCAGGAAAAGGGTCATTGCCAGTCTGAGTCAGGCAGGTACAGATCAAAGTGTACAGCAACTTCTTAAATAGATTTTCAAACTTCTTCCTGTATTTAACTCCATCTAACCCCATTTGCAGAGGTCTGCAGTTTAGCAAATTCTTGCACAATTCTGGATAATGCAATGCAAATCAGGTCACTCTCTGTCTTTCTGTCTGGCTATCTTAAATTTCTACTTTAGCTGGTTTTCTAAATTTGTTACCACTAGCCATCTGTCTTACATTTCCATATTTTTCTTTGCCACTCTAATTGTCCTTCTATGCTATTTCTTTCTTTGAAAATAAATCACTTTACACTTGTTTCCATGAGAAATTATGAAGAAACTAGGTTGGTTGTGTTTATGTACTTATGTTTAATAAAAACCCACCTTTATTTTTCTTGATGCAAATTTACTTGCTAATCACCTCAGATTGAGGTGGTGGACTCCATAGCTGAGAATGATGTACAGGATAAAGAAAATTCCCTTTTATTATTAATGTTTTTCTTGTTTTCCATTTGTTGAGGAGCATAGCAGATCAGATGCCTGATCCTAGAGATTAGCTGGAAATAACTGTACCACATGAGAGTGTTTCTAGTGTGCAGGGTATGCAAACCCTAAATCTACATTTAAGATGCAGGAAATAAGAAAGACACATTCAGGATCTACTTAAAAGAGCAGGAAACAGAAGCTTTAGGAAGATGAATATTGATGCAACATTTTTGTTTGCCTATTTAAAGTTCCTCCATCTTTAAGCTACTACAGCCTGAAGGCTACACAGATTGTCAGTTTAAAAATCAAAGTAACTGCTGCAAAGAGAAAACTATGACAAAATTTAGCTGTGTAGGTCTGTGGTCTTTATCCTTGGCTTCACCTGTGGAGTTTTTAAAAATTCCAATTCAAAGGCTGCCAACAAGCCCAATTAAAACCTGAATCTCTAGGGTTGGGATCCACATAACAGTATTTTTCAAGGTTTCACAAATGATTTTAATATGCAGACTTGTGCATTTGTCTTGTGTATGATTTGAGCAAACCTGGCTCTGACAATGACTATATTAAAAGTACCTAGTTGTCAATTTCTCTGCAGCTATCCTTGGCTCTTTGGGTATGAGACTAATTCAATTACGGAGCAAAACTGAAGATAATGAATCTTCCAGTGTTTAGCTAGCCGCTCTCATTAGTATTCCATTCAGAACTCACTCCAAGCATTCCTTCTTTTCTAAGAAGTTGTTTTTTCTGTGTGTGTGTGTGTGTGTCTGTGCTCAGTCATGTCTAACTCTGCAACCCCATGGGTTCTAGCCTGCCAGGATCCTCTCTCCACGAGATATTCCAGACAGGTGTACTGGAGAGGGTTTCCATTGCCTTCTCCAGGGGGTCTTCCCAATCCAGGGATAGAACTTCTGTCTCTTTTGTCTGCTGCATTGGCAGGCAGATTTTTTTTTTTACCAGTCACCTGGTAAGCCTCTCTCTCTCTCTCACTCTCTCCATATATATATATGGAGATATATATATATCTGATTTTTTCTTTGTAACAAGGTTTTTAGCAGTTAGAGACAACTCTTTCAGCAAGGTGACTTGGGAAGCTGAATATAAATAACTAGATCCTGAGTTGCTGCATTAATTGGTAGAAATGGGAAGTGTGAAAGTGAATTTCAGTCCTATTAGATTTTGTTATGAAGCTACCTCTCTCCCCAACAGCCATCTTCATTTAATTACCACTTGATCCATTACTGACTGAATTTGTGACAATAGCACCTTTATGTGTCTCTCTTAATAGGAACTGAGCTGAGCTTCTACTTGGAGTGTCTGGGTCAGAGTAGCAGAGGTTGATGTGCTTCTGTACATCACTCGAGTGGAAGAGCTTTCCAGCTAATACACTTAGGGGAAGTATGAAGCTTTTCACTCCCTCCCTTCCACCTCTTTGAAAAAGCATCCTGCTGGCTCCTGACTGTTGGGAAACACAAAAGCTCATTTAAGGAAACAGTTGGTAGGGCATATACGGAGAGAGGAAGGGCATGGAGTTTTTAAAGATGTTGAAGACAAGAACAGTGCTAAGCTCCTTGCAATACAGGGAACATTCATTTGATCAAAAATTGGAAATAGTCCTGATGAGAAGGATAATGTCTCCTGTGAAATAAATGGAAACGCCACAGTTCGAGCACATACTTATGTTCTTCTTAGGTCTGCAGAAGTGGACTGCTTGAAAAATATGAGTTTCAAGCACCCTTTCTCATTTATATCCCTTATTATGACCACAGATTTACATGAAGTTTATTTCAGGCCAGTGTGGAATCTGCAAACAGTTTATTCTAAATAAATTCAGAATTTATTCATATTCAACAGATAAAAGATCATGTAGGGCCTTATTTAGTTATCATTTCATCCCAACTTGTGGCCCTAAAATTCCTCCATAGGATAGCTAGAAATAATGGTAAAAATTTTGCAATGTTTGATTATTATTAAAGTTGAGGATTCTTTGTGTTTGAAATAAAATCTCTGATATTAATTGACAACAAATGTAAACACTGTATGAAACAACATAGAACTTTAAGGGATTTGCATTGGCCAGCTTGAGATAGAAGATGGGTAAGCAGTCAGGGGATGATGGTCAAAGAAGACTGAAGTTAGGAAGCAAAAGCAAGCATAATACATTTATGTTTGAAAAAACTTCGTCAACTGAATCCTTAAACCACTTTTATTAAAGAACTGATGACATTACAAAATTATTTTGATTAAGACCATAGAAGAAAAAGAATGAAAAAAATAAGTTTCTTTAAATATATATCAAACAGCATGGTATTTGGTTTATTTTAGCAAAGTGGATGATGCATTTTCTAAAATCACATATAAACAACTTTGGAAATTATATATAAAAAGGAAGCAGGAAAATTGGCATGATTCCTGCCACATAATAGGTACTTCTATTTGTCAGAATTCTTTGGCTGTAACTGACAGAAAGCTTAAAAAGTTAAGAAAAAAGCAATAAATTCATAGAATTAAAAAGAAAACTGTTGATCAATAAGCAATTTGTAATAAATCACTTGACCAGAACACATGAAATATGCTGATTGGAGCGGTAAAATCAAGTGCACATCACCAAAGGAAGGAGGTAGGGTCTTGGTCTGCTGAATTACTGTGTTGAAAGTAAAAGCGGAGGTGATTTTCCAAAAGAAGAATCAAGACGATGTCATGAAAGTACTTTACCAACAAAGGTCCGTCTAGTCAAAACTATGGTTTTCCCAGTAGTCATGTATGGTTGCGAGAGTTGGACTATAAAGAAAGCTGAGCGCCGAAGAACTGATGCTTTTAAATTGTGGTGTAGGAGAAGATTCTTGAGAGTCCCTTGGACTGCAAGGAGATCCAACCAGTCCATCCTGAAGGAGATCAGTCCTGAATATTCATTGGAAGGACTGATGTTGAAGCTGAAACTCCAATACTTTGGCCACCTGATGTGAAGAACTGACTCATTTGGAAAGACCCTGATGCTGGAAAAGATTGAAGGTGGGAGGAGAAGGGGACGACAGAGGATGAGATGGTTGGATGGCATCACCAATGCCGTGGACATGAGTTTGAGTAGGCTCCGTGGGTTGGTGATGGACAGGGAGGCCAGGCGTACTGCAGTCTGTGGTAAGCAAAGTCAGACACGACTGAGCGACTGAACTGATACATAATGGGCAAAGAAAAACTGCTGATGTTTCCATCAGCAATCAAGTCATGCTGGCTGAATGAATGGCCATGTTATGAATGGGGTAAAAAAGAAAATGGTGAAAATATGTGCATGAACAAATTTAGAAGACTGAGGCAAAATTAACACTTTGCAGTTATTAACATTTTGTACTTTTATTAAAGAACTGATGATATCATAAAATTATTTTGATTAAGACCATCAAAGAAAAAGAGTGAGAAAAATAAGTTTGTTTAAATATATTTCAAATAGCTTGATATTTGGTTTATTTTAGCAAAGTGGATGATGCATTTTCTAAAATCACATATAAACAACTTTGGAAATTATATATAAAAACGATGCAGTAAATTGTACTGCAGTGCCCCCTTTAATTTTATTAATTGAGTTCAAAGGGTTTTCTTTCTTTCTATTTAGGTACATGCAGTTTTACACTAGAGATAAAAAATGTCTAATAATTTCTGATTTTTTTTTTTAATCTTCTGATGAAGATATCCTGTTTTCTCCAAACCACTACTGCTTGGGACTGGGGTTATCAAAATCAAACATTTTCTGAGTCAAACCAAGGGCTCGTTTGTATACTTTTGGTTTATTCTCTTTTTTTCCCCCCTCCATGTAACAGGATCTCCTCATCCTTATACACTGTTTTGGGGAGTAGGGCTGAGAGGAAATGGAGCAGAGGATGATCTAACTCTGTACCAAGAGCATTCAACACGGATATGATGTTTTCTGTAGGATCTCAGATGATTAGATGAATAGGAAATCAGCTGTAACCTGGACTGCCATTCTCCCAGATCTCAGGGTTCCCAGTAAGGGCAGGTACATGAAATTTCAGTAATGGCTCTATTGCCAGAGTTTCTTAGGGGACTACAGAAAAATTACACTCATTCTTAGTGACTCTACTAAAATTGATAAAATGAAGCAAATTAAAGTAAAATAACACTAAGAGTCTCTAAGAAAATAAATCCCTTACAGAAAAGCACTTATCTAAATGAGAGAAGAGTCTAGAGCTATTGTTTTAATAAAATGGAAGATTTAGAGTATTTTAAATAAATAACTTAAATAAGGACAACATAAGATTATCCTAGTGGGTTAACATTCCCTTCTCCAGGGGAATCTTCCTGAGCCAAGGATCAAACCCAGTCTCCTGCATTGCAGGCAGATTCTTTACCATTTGAGTCATCAGGGAAGCCCAGAATAATAAGTTCATAGAAATTCATCTGAATTTCCTATAGAACTGAGAAGCGCATGCAGATGAGCTATCCAGGGGAAATACTCAAAGAGCAATGTAAGGAAAGTTAGGAGATTCCTGAAGAACCGTTCTATTCATTGGCATGCTTATGTACTTTTAAACTATATGCCTAAGTATTTGAATATATATCTCTATCTCTATATCTGGGCTTCCCTGGTGGCTCAGATGGTAAAGAATCCACCTGCAATGAGGGAGACTTGGGTTGATCTCTGGGTTGAGAAGATCCCCTGGAGGAGGACATGGCAACCCACTCAAGTATTCTTGCCTGGAGAATTCCATGGTCAGAAGAGCCTGGCAGGCTACAGTCCATAGGGTCACAAAGAGTTGGACACAACTCAGTGACTAAGAACATTGGCATGGTGACTTAATCTCTATATCTACCTTTATATCCGTATCTACATCTATATCTCATCTACATTATATTCATATTTACATTTACCTCCATTTCTATATTAATTCCTGTATCTATATGTATGTCTATGTCTGTATCTATCTATCTATCTATATATATGCCACTGGAATGTAAGTTCCTTGCATGTTGGAACACTATCTGTCTTATTTACTTCAATATTCATAGCATTTGAAATAGTGGCAGTTCTATCACCATCATTCCAATTAAGTATTTGGAGATGAATAAATAAATATTTGGGTAAAGACTTTTGAAAGAGTTTGAAAACCAAGTTGGAATATAACAAACAATGGGGGGAAAAAAGCAGCTTTGTATTTTTTGCTCAATCATTACTGAATGTATCAGAAAAGGAGGCTGTAGAAGGATAGATTTTAAAGCAGAAAGCAGAGATTACATGTAAACCTTTGAGCCCCCCTGAAATGATAATGTGCTCAGTCGCTTCAGTCATTTCCAACTCTGTGACTTATGGACTGTAGCCCGCCAGGCTCCTCTGTTTATGGGATTCTCCAGGCGAGACTACTGGAGTGAGTTGCCATGCCCTCCTCCAGGGGATCTTCCCGACTCAGGGATAACCTGTGTCTCCTGCATTGCAGGTGGATTCTTTACTGCTGAGCCACTGGGGAAGCCATGAAATGATTATATTAATAGCTAAATTTGAAGTGCAAAGACATTTCAGATTCTTTTGGGAGCTCTACCCCTCAATACTTTGGATGAGATGGTTAGAACCGACGTCTTTGTCCACACATCAGGGAAAAATACCAAGCAGCATCAGCTATTTGGAAAGGTATCGTAACTTTTAGGATAAGATTTTTATATACACCTGAGCAGACAGAACTTCTTTAGGATATGGGGAACACTCTCAATTCATTCCCATTCTTGAAGCAAGGTTTAACTTGCATGCTCATACAAATACACACATATATTTAAAGACATAAACATATCTTAATTGTTCACATTGGGCCAAGCATGAGACTTTGGAATGTTCTGATTTCTAGTCTCTTTCTTAATAGGTAGAAGAAGGAAGGGGCCTCCCTAGTGGCTCAGATGGTAAGAATCAGCCTGCAATGTGGGAGACCTGATTTTGACCCCTGGGTTGGGAAGAACCCCTGGAGGAGGGCATGCAACCCATTCCAGTATTCTTGCCCAGAGAATCCCCATGGACACAGGAGCCTGACAGGGTACAGTCCCAGAAGAAGGAAAAGGCTTCACTGAGAAAACTTTACAAATTATTATTAAATGCTCACTAAAGTTCTGTCCAATTGTAAAGTATCACATAAATGTATGGCAGAGATTAATGTTACCAAATATACCACTTTTCTTATATTTGCAAATCTCCGTGCAGTCTGGTGAACTCAAATGCCTATGCTTCATCTTTCATTGTTTGACCTCACAATCAAAGCAACTAAACAGGGGAGCCACAGAGTGGACTTTCCCTCACTCTGAGTCTCAGAATTGGTCTGTGAACATGGGCAGACACTCAGTGTAAGTGATGACCAAGAGTCTCTTCTTGATATCATCTTAATCAGGCTCCTTTGAGCCCCTGCTGAGCCATACTAAACATTGGTCTCCCTCTCTGCCCTGAGAAACAAGCTTTCTGAGTTAGTTTAGCAAAAATCACCACTCATCCTTAGTGTCTGACTCCCCTCAATATTTTATCAGCCCAGTCAGCAAGAATTACGGTGACTTAGTGTAACAAAAATCCTATTCCTAATGTTTTCTCTGTGATTCTTATCCCCACACTGATCCTTAGTTGTAAATTCCCACTTGTCCTTGTTGAAATAAGAGTTGAGTCTCTTCTCTCTTTCCCTAGGACAAGGCCCCATTGCAGTGGCTCCTACATCCATTGCATAATACCTCCATTGAATAAAGTCTGCCTTAATATTCTTAACTGAGTGTCAAATATATTTTCCTTCAAGGGTAACAATACATTCTAAAAATGACTGTGGATGGTAACTGCAGTCACAAAATTAAAAGACACTTACTCATTGGAAGAAAAGCTATGACAAACCTAAACCACATATTAAAAAGCAGAGACATCACTTTGCTGACAAAGGTCTATATAGATAAATCTATGGCTTTTCCAGTAGTCATGTATCGATGTGAGAGTTGGACTGTAAAGAAGGCTGAGCACCAAAGAGTTGATGCTTGTGAACTGTGGTGTTGAAGAAGACTCTTGAGAGTCCCTTGGACAGCGAGGAAGTCAAACCAGTCAATCCTAAAGGAAATCAACCCTGAATATTCATTGGAAGGACTGATACTGAAGCTGAAGCTCCAATACTTTGGCCACCTGATGTGAAGAGCTAACTCATTAAATCGTGAAGGACAGGGAAGCTTGGCATGCTGCAGTCCATGGGGTTTCAAACAGTCGGACATGATTTAGCGACTGAACACAAACACATTTTATTCATTGACATTTTGATTAACTGAGATTTTTGTGGCTTATTTTATTGTTGTAACAGAAATTACTCTTTTCTATCTTGTGAATATTGTATGGAAGATAATAAGTTTGAGAACAGTGTGTATGGATAGATGTGTCAAACACTTCTTGGACTGATTTCTTGGTTATGTGATCTTTGCTTAATGCTAAGTTTAAATCAATTTTCTAATTTTTCTGATAACTGTTTACTAGGATAGTTATGAGGATTAAACTAGATGAAGCAATTAGCACTTCCCCTGTCATCTAGTGGTCACCAGAACAAGATAGTAACCTTGTTTAACAGATTAGATAATTTATCAATTAATCTTAGATTTCTAGACTGTATTTAAGAAATATTTTTCTGGAATGTCAATTTTTTGTCATAGGGAATAATAATATTTAATTTTTGATGAAATAAGGTGTTCAATTTAATCTCTCTTCATTGTAAACATTTTATTATTTTTTTAAATGGAATTATATTTTAAGGAAATGCCAATTTCTAAATAAGCAGTATTTTATCTAGAACTTTCTCTGAAAAGAACTAAGCTATTCATAACTTCATGTTATTTTGATCTAGAAATCAAGCTAGAAATTCAATAACGTGTGATCTGAACCTCAGTGTGACAAAGTTCATGTTTCTTTAGCAACACAAAGTATTTGTGTGCTTGAGAAAAATGTGTTGATTTTAAGATGACAATGCAAGGAGCAAAGAAGTATGATATTTCAATTCTTCCAATGTTCTCTAAATAAAAACAGAACAATTAAAAAATAACCACACTGCTGAACTAAATTATACTTTTTGTCCCATCAATAACTGTGACAGTCTCCAAAGTGATTTCTGATGAAAGACTTTGTCATCTTTCTCTTAAAATTTATGTAATGACATGCATCCTACCTTGGATCTGAGTCACAGTTACTCATTTTTTGAAACTTCATGAAAACTGTATGGAGATGAGGAGGTGGGGTAATCAAAAAAATTATTGCCACATACAGTGTTTTTATATATCTTTCTGATGTAAGAGGGGAAATATCCTACCTTATTCTTTAGCACTTTGTCTCTAGAGTACTTGCTTCTTCTTTTCATTGTTATATATTATTACAATTTTCAGATAACTGAATAATAATTTTAGATTTCATCAATAATTTTAACTTCTAGTATAGTTTTACCTATTATAGAGTGAAAAAATAACCATTTAATCTTTATCCATTAAACACTACTGAAAGTACATAAGCTGGTATTAACAAAAGATATTTTTGGTAAGAAAAGAAAAAAGTATTCTGCAACAGACTTTTGCTTGTCTGCCACAGGTTTTCTTATAATCAGATCTACTCAATCAACTGCAAAACACCAATGGCTATGAATGAAAAATGGCCATTACACAATGACTCATTCATACTTTGCCCTTCTGGTCAGAAACATCAGAAAACATTCTAATACATGTCAACATATGTCACTTCTTTAAAATGCCAAGCTTTTCTTGGCTCCTTGAATAAATGGGCTCTTTTGGCTTTTTGTGTTCTTTGCTAATTATTATATTATTTTTATGTGCCAGCTACTTCTTAAATGAACACAGTCAGATTTTATACAACACATAAAAAATACTGGTTTTTAAGGAGCAGACTAGCTTGAAAACAGCTGACATACACACACAAAAGATGATACTGGCTATCTAGCTTACATTCTTTTTTTTTTTTCCCGAGCTTACATTCTTAACTATCAATGTAAACGATACATACAGTCAGAGATACTGGAACTAAATGTAGATTCTGCTCCTATCACCTCCCAGTTTTCTCATTTCTGTGCCTAAGTTCCTTCATTTGTAAAACCTAAGGTTGCTGTGGGTGTAAATTATACTTTATACAGTGTCAGTTCAGTTCAGTTCAGTTCAGTCTCTCAGTCGTGTCTGACTGTAGTATAATAATTATATAATAATAATAATTATAAGAAAATAATTATCCATATTTCTTTCTCTTTCTCTCTCTATCTACCTTAGAATACTTCCTGTAACATAATAATTTTGATATAGGCATTTTTATTCATCTAAAGCCACATACTTATTTTGTTTTTATTCTTTGTTATTGCTGCTGTTGATTATTATTATAAATGTATCCCCCGTTGGATTTAAAATTTTTTGAATATACTTTAGTGGGACATAGTCAAATGTCAAATTTACACCACTGCTATTTTATCTAGTAGAAATACAGGAAGTATAGGCTGAGAACGTATTGAACTGAATTGCTGGAAATCTGATCTAGACTGAGACCAGCTAGTTTCAAAAGCAATTGCAAACTGATGAAAAAGTAGAGAACGAAAGACAGTAATGGATAATGATTTCCTGAATGTCAATTTACATCACATTGCTAATGTTTAGTATCTTGATAACTATGTTTCATGTATTTCATGGAGATTTTTTTTGTTTTAGGCCAGAGCATAAACTCTGCCTGTTACTTTATACTGGGTAGAGTGTCCATGTTTTTTAAGAAAGGTTCATCATATCTTATTAAATGAGATTTATTCTCTAGTATGATGCTACAGGCATGATATTGGTTACACAATCAGTTTGACAAGTGATGAGTCTACTTGTCCAATAATATATATTGGTAAAAAGGAGGATGGATTTTTATGAGCCTGTCCAAATAATGTGATTGTCAAGAAAATGCGAGGTGATTCGGCAAAGCACTTCTCTATTCTGAAGAGTTATTGAGAACAAAAATTATTAAAATGATTAATATCAGTTCAGAATAGCGTCACCTACTATGCGTACATGCTAAGTCGCTTCAGTCAGGTCCAACCCTTCGCAGATCCAGGCTTCTTTGTCCATAGGATTCTCCAGGTATGTCATTTGTAACTATGGATCTCAAGTAAGCAGCCTGTTTTCATAAAGTAAGTCTTCCACCAGACAGAAAAGAGTTCTAGAATTATTGACTCAGGCCACCTACCTTGTATGAATATTTTCTAAGCATTGTCAACTTGGAAGACACTTCTAATTATCTATTCCTTGAAGCACCAATAATTTACAGTGTCTGGTGAAGTCCTTTCAGTAGGAATTTGATTGCCTTTTTAAATCAATAATACAAAGTCCAACCTATAGTTCTTAGCTAGGCTTCTGGCAAACAATTAGAGTGAATAAGAAAATCAGAAAGAGGGAGAATAAATTCTCTACTTTCTTTCTCCTGAGGGTAACAAAATATTATGAGCTGTGAAGGAATTAAAAAGATCCCTAGGGTCATAAGCTGCATAATTTCTGAAATACTGATTTTAATAGTATTTGACCTATATAGTCTTAACTAAAGGAAAGATTGTATGTGTGTCTTCTGCTTTGATGATTCTTTCCACACAGATTTTAGTGTAAAGCTAATTATGAAATATGGAACACAGTAAACATCCCTAATTGTTACTACCATCTCTTTCTATATAAGGTAAAGCAAAGATCTTTGTACTTGTCTAGAAGATACATAGGGCTTCTCTGGTGACTCAGATGATAAAGAATCTGCCTGCAATGAGGGAGAAAATGAAAGGGAAAGTCTCTCAGTGGTGTCTGACTCTTTGCGACCCCATGGACTTGTCTGTATAATGCTCCAGGCCAGAATACTGGACTGGGTAGCCTTTCCCTTCTCCAGAGGATCTTCCCAATCCAGGGATTGAACCCAGGTCTCCCTCATTGCGGGCGGATTCGTTACCAACTGAGCTATCAGGGAAGCCCTGCAATGTGGGAGACCCAGGTTCATTCCCTGGGTGGGGAAGACTCCCCTGGAGAAGAGAATGCCTACCCACTCCAGTATTCTTGCCGGGAAAATTCCATGGACAGAGGAGCCTGGCAGGCTATAGTCCATGGGGTTGCAAAGAGCCAGACACACTGAGCAACTTTCACTTTTTTTCGAAGACCTACAAAGGTCCCTGAATATATTATTTTTTTCTAAATTTGGGATTGGATCTGATAGTTGAGGGAAACCAAAAAATTAGAGCAGTTTTGATAGGACCATTGATGCTGAGAAAAAGTGTTTGGTCATCTAATTAATCAAAGTGATCAAATAAACATAAAGTATTATAATAGTTTCTTAAGAAGCTTCTTTTTTTTTTCATAAATGAGGAAATATTTTGTTCTTTTGTTTCAATAAATCAATTGCATATAAAGTCAAACCTAAATAGAAAATTTTATTATGATAGGATATGGCATCTCTGCCATGTGGAAAGTTTACATGGAAGACAGAGAATGGTATTTTATTATCCTTGGTGGATCAGAGGTTAAAGCGTCTGCCTGCAATGTGGGAAACCTGGGTTTGATCCCTGGGTCAGGAAGATCCCCTGGAGAAGGAACTGGTAACCCACTCCAGTATTCTTGCCTGGAGAATCCCATGGACGGAGAGGCCTGGTGGGCTACAGTCCACAGGGTCGCAAAGAGTCAGACACGACTGAGCGACTTCACTTTCACTTTTCAAGAGTTTCTAAGACTTAATTTTCCATTTGACAGTGAAAAAAGACAAGTTTTAATTTTGCATCAATGCATGTTTGACAGCAAAATTTTCATGAGTCTCCTGCAGCCTTATGAAATTATCGATAAGTCCATCAAAACTGATTTAACTTTGTCAAAATTTAAAACTCTTCAGAGAGCCTTGCAAGCCCAGGTATTATACACCAAACCAAACAAAATTAAATTCCTTCATACCTTCTACCAGTTGCTGTACACACTGAAGTTTTTTTTTTTTTTCTTCTTCTATGATTTTCCCTTATTTTGGATCAAACGTACTTTAAATTACTCTCTTTTCTTTGAAAGCAAGTGCCTCAATTTTACAAACACAGAGATTTTTTCATTGATTATTGAGAATAATATAGTCTTAATAACCCTTATTAGATATAAGTGTTAACCAAAATTACTATTCTCCATGGGCTTCCCTTATAGCTCAGATGGCAAAGAATCTGCCTGTAATGCAGGAGACCCGGGTTCAATTCCTCGGTCCGGAAGATCCCCTGGAGAAGGGAATGGCAATCCACTCCAGTATTATTGCCTAGATAAACCATGGGGTAGCAAAGAATCAGACATGGCTAAGCAACTAACGCATAACAATATATTGAAAAGGAAAACTAGGAGAGAGAATACTGAAACCTTATATGATTTAAGCACAATTTTAACAAATTATGACAGCTCAGAAATAGATATAAGTGTAGCTACAGACATCCTTTCCTGCCTTACTGAAGCTCCAATAATTTGGCCACTTGGTATGAAGAACTGACTCACTGGAAAAGACCCTGATGCTGGGAAAGATTGAAGGCAGGAGGAGAAGGGGATGACAGAGGATGAGATGGTTGCATGGACCATCCACCGCCCGGATGGACATGAGTTTGAGCAAGCTCCCAGAGTTGGTGGTGGACAGGGAGGCCTGGCGTGCTGCAGTCCATGGGGTCACAAAGAGTCGGACACGACTGAGAGACTGAACTAAACTGAATGTGACAAGAATGAACAGGTTTATTACCATGAACCAAAGATGTAGCCACTCCATACACATGCAAATAAGAGGTAAACAACACAGAATTACATTATGCTATGTAACCAGTGGAGCATTACTCAGTCTCCCTTGGAAATTATCTTAGAATTTAAAGATCATTCACTAACTGATTTTAGTTTTAGTCAAAGGATTTTGGTTATCTAAAAATCTAAGAAATTTTTTTCAATATGATATACTATAAAGTATATTTATGCTTTTTATAAAAATCTTGTCAGAATTACAACTCAATTACATCTGCAGTTACATTTTAATAGCCTATACATTATATAGATTTAGTGTTAGTAAACCAGTATGAGAAGTTTAGAAATTTCCGATTAATTTATCTCTTTGTGAGAAAACAAATCCAACTATTCTAAAAATTATAAAAACCTTATAAATTTTATAAAATATATATTTTATAATCTTGGAAAGCATTTATATTTTATGCCATATTGAAACTCAAGGAACAAATGTATAGCTATCATTTATTTTTAAACCTAAAAGTATTTCAGTAATATAATTTTTGAAAAGTCATCTTGGTTATGTGATCTTTAAATGTGACTCTTTAAATGTTTCTATAATATCACTGTCTTTAATAAAGATTTGTGTTAGTACTTTTAAAGGATCATTGATTCATTTTACTTATTTTCTGTGAAATTTAAAAATATTTTAATTTTCCTATGTGCACACACATATATATAAAACAATTGGAAGATAGTCTACTTAATGAAGAAATGCTTTAATCTACTTTGTACTCTTCAGAATTAGGAACCTATTTCAAGGCAAAATGAAAGGTTAAAGCTTCTCTCAGTTATGCAACATAGACAAATTGTATCTTCAATCCTACAAACTAAACCCCAAGTCAAAAGTAATCACAACATAAAAAAACATATTTTCATATTTCAAAGAGCTGTATTCTTTCTCAGTAGGTATGCAATTCTTAACGGATTTGCACTCACAAGTAAAGCAGTCTAAAGAACAATTTTAAAAGACTAACAAATAGGCCAACAAGCCATATATTCCTTCCTATCTCAAACAACATAGTATAGGTCCCTATAATCTTTTGACAAAGATTATGAAATATTTAGGCTGTAAAATCAAATATTTGACTTTTATTACTACTGAAGTGGAATAACCTGTCTGTGCACAAACTAGAATCAAAAGCAAAATGATAAAAATGGTAGGAAGTCAAGAAAAAAAAAAGTAAAAAATGTGTTAGTACTATTGTCATTTGGAATTCACTGTTGAGACCAACAAAAGATATTTCTCTTCTTAAATCTCTCATGGCATACCTTGCTCTATTACTGCATCCACTTGACATTTCAGTGTATGATATATAATTTTCTTCCTTTCTTTCTTCCTTCCTTCCTCCCTTTCTTTTCTTTTGCTTTTCTATTTTGCCATTGACACAGACTTTTATTTCTCTGTGCCACAGTAGTACAGGGTTTTAAGATCTGACTTTGCCTTATTTTGCTGACACATTAAAAAAAATGATGGAATGCAAAGATGACCTACTTCCAGTTCATAAGCCATTAATAAATACAAACAGCTAGTATTATTATTGAAGGAGTCAAAGGTAATGAACAAGTAGCACCTATGGACCATTCACTTTATATGTGCAATGTTATTTAATCCATATACCAGTCTAACAGGATAAGATTCCTATTTAATAAATGAGGACCCTGGGACCAAAGTCTCCTTAAACAGTGGTGGCATTTGAGCTGTGATTTGCTTAATCAAAAAGCCAGAGTATACTCTCCATTGACTATACTAAAGTAATACAATAAAGAGTTATCTCTGTTTTAGATTTCCTAGCAATCAGTCTTTGATTTTCACAAATGCATATGATTATTTTTGTGCACTCATTTGAATTTTGAACTTTTTTTCCAACCATATGTCATCAGAACTATTATTTACTCAACAATTTTCTAGTGTGAATTCATTTTTACTTAAATTTATTTAAAGATGAAGTTGTATATCACTATCATAGGGGTAAATCCAGGGACTTCCCTGGTGGTCCGGTGAGCTAAAGATGCTGCATTCCCAATGCAGAGGGCCTGGGTTCAACTCCTGGTCAGGAAACTAGATCCCACATGCTGCAGCTGCCACCTAGCATATATATAAAAATATATTTTTAAATGAAAGGTGAATCAGCTGTGTTTACCAGAAACCCAACAAAAACAAGAAGTAGCTTTTAAATACAGGATTTCATACAACTTCTAGAATGCTCTCAGGCAAGCATCATCAACTGTGCCTCTTTGAGTGATGGGGTGGTAGTGGTGGTTCTACAGGACTGGGAAGCAAGTATATTTCTTGAAGTTAGAAGAGTGGTCCTTAGGATGAGTTTCTTGAGGGTCCCATCCAGTTTCTTGAGGGCCTTGATGTTATCACATCATTTAATTTCCTTTCAGACATCAGAAATTCATGGTGTTGTGGACAAGAATCAGCCCATCATATAAAATTTTCTTTCTTAAACATGACATAAGTTACAATAACAAAGATCCATGTGCTTCTGGAGCAGGAGCTTTAGAATTCCATATGTAATAATAACCAGAAGAAATTGGTTTCTGGTATGTACTTATTTTGGGTTTTCCTGATATAAATCTTGAACGGAATGCTGACATATATGCATAACACCCAGTGACTGTGTAAGATTCTAAAATGAAATTTTAAATACACTGTATCCCCAATACAAATCTATTCAAATGGTTGCTTCACCTGTCTCTTGGTTCCAAGCTTATAGTCCATAAAGAGTAATCTTTATTAATTTTGGAAACTTTAGGCTAATAATCTGGATAAATAAACTTTTCTCTTAAAATGTTTTGAATTGCATGAAACTAACTTTGAATTCCAAATATGTGATTGGATTTCTACTGTAAAAAGGCATATGAGTTTCACAGAATTAAATTATCTTTCATATATATTTACATGAGGTTTTAAATCAGAAGATTTTTTATCTAATTAAAAAAATCTAAATTGGTTGGTCAGAGGTCTGGGAAGTATAATAGCATCAATTGAATGACTCTAAAAGGTGACTTAAAAGGAAATTCGTGAGGCCCATTAAATGTAGCATCATCCACTGAGTCAATACTACTAGAAATCAGAAGGGCATAGTCAAGCGAAGTCACACAAGGATGAAGAAGAACATTCTAAATGAAAATTCACAGGTGGGAGGAGAATATTTAAAGTAAAATTTTCTGAAAGGTAAAATCATGACTTTCAGGCACATTGAAAAATAGTTTTATTTAATTCATTAATTAATGAGGACACTAGGAAGATGTTAAAATGTCCACACAACACTTAGAAACTAGGGTATTTGTAGTAAATTTATGAAAGTAATATTAGAATAAAATTACTTGATTGCATAAAAATCTTGTTAATATCTCACAGAGCAATAAAACATAACTGTGTACACACTATTATATATAAAATAGATAATCAACAATGACCTACTGTATAGCACAGGGAATTCTACACAATATTCTGTAATAACCTAAATGAGAAAAGAATTTTAAAAAGAATAGATATATGTGTAACCAAGTCACTTTGTTGTACACTGAAACTAATACAACTTTGTAAATCAAATATACTACAATAAAAATTAAAAAGCATAACCTTGTGGTTTTCTGTTTTATTGAACAAAATTTGCCATGTGCTCTAGATTTTAAAAAAAAAATCTACAGCTAACCAACAGCTTTACTCAGTTTGAGGCTTTTAACCAATTGAAAAGAAATCAAACTTAAGACATTTCTTTTGGTTTTTCCCCTGTGGCCTTTAGTTCATTCCATTCATCTTTTTTGATTAATTTAAATATTTTGGTTACATTTTCACAACACAGTCACAAAAGAGTAGTGATCCCTTGTTGTATTGTTGCTGCAGTTCAGTAGTTCAGTTGTGTCCAACTCTTTACAGTTTATGGACTGCAGCACTCCAGGCCTCCCTGTCTTTCACCAGCTCCTGGAGCTTGCTCAAACTCACGCCCATTGAGCCAGTGAAACTATCTGACCATTTTATCCTCTGTTATCCCTTCTTCTCCTGCTTTCAATCTTTCCCAGCATCAGGGTCTTTTCCAATGAGTTGGCTCTTTGCATCAGGTGGCCAGGGTATTGGAGCTTCAGCTTCAAGTCCTTCCAATGAATATTCAGGACTGGTTTCCTTTAGGATTGACTGTTTAGATCTCCTTCCAGTCCAAGGAGCTCTCAAAAGTCTTCTCCAACACCACAGTTCAAAACCATCAATTCTTTGGCACTCAGCTTTCTTTATGGTCCAATTTTCACATTCATACATGACTAGTGGAAAAACCATAGCTTTGAGTATATGGACTTTTGTTGGCAAAGTAATGTCTCTGCTTTATAATAGACTGTCTCAGTTTGTCATATCATTTCTTCCAAGGACCAAGCACCTTTTAATTTATGGCTGCAGTCACTGTCCGCAGTGATTTTGGAGCCCAAGAAAATTAAGTCTTTCACTGTTTCCGTTGTTTCTCCATCTATTTGCTATGGTTTTTCCAAGGAGTTAAGTGTGGAAATTCAAAATGTATTGATATGTGGACCTATACCACTATGCTGTGGGTATAAGTGAAAATAAAGGAAAAATTGCCATACTACCCAGAAAAAAGAAAAGAACACTGGAAAAGTGACATGAGAGAGTCACCCTGCTGCAAATACTCTATACTGGAAGAGCCCATGCCTTGAAGTGCACTGTGGGTGGATTATCTCCAACTGAGCTGCTTGAGAACTTGCACCAGACAATCAGAAGTGCAGACAGTAATTTTTTAGGAAAAATGCAACAAGAGTCTAGGTGATGTTGAGGACTAGCAGGAACTTGAATCAATTCAAATGCTAATGGCCAGAACGACTGTAGACACAGACGAAGAGCACCCCCTGGAGTGTTAGGACTGCAGAAAAGGAGGTACTTTGAGGAAGTGGCTTGGAAACCCTCAAGGGAAGAATAGAAAAGGGTTACATTTCATTTTTAAAAGTTGTAATATTGGCCCATGTGGATGCTAAGATCAACTGAAAAAGCAATTTTACATGCAAATTACAAGTTGTTGATGACCGTGGGACATTAAGATTACATTTAATACTGTGTAAGGGGGTGAAGTCGAAGCATTCTAAAATTTAATTCTCATCATCCAGTCAAGAAGATTAGATATTCCCTGTACTTCTCGGCATATAATTAATACACTCCAGCACTCTTGCCTGGAAAATCCCATGGATGGAGGAGCCTGTTGGGTTATAGCCCATGGGGTCACAAAGAGTCAGACACGACTGAGTGACTTCACTTTCTTGCACAAATAGAGACCTTGATTATCTATCTGGAGCTGTCCTGATACACCTACAGTGTATTAATCCCACCTGATTAAAAAGGGAGGACTATGGAGCTTGGCATGAGATGAATTTTATGAGTAGAGAAGGTTAGCAAAATAGCAGAGGTTAGATCAATTTTTGAAGAGAGAAAAAAGTTGGAATGAAAGAAATTAGGATTAAAAACAGTCTTTCTATAAAGTGACCTTCTTCCCCAGCCGCCTCCTTAAAGCTTAACCTGTTGAATAACTACCCTTGTTCTCTTAGAAAATTGCTATGTGGCATGCATTTCTAAGTTTTCTCCTCCTACACTGTAATTACATTTCATTTTCTCAAGCCTTTAATTATGTCTGATACACATGTATGTTTTATATAACAGCATCATGGAAAATAAAGATATAAGACAATAAAGAAAGGGTGCCTTGTCCTATAGTAACCTCTCCAATGGCACTAGTCAGAACATTGAGTCCTATTGAGGAAACGGTGAAACCAGGAATTCTAGGCGAGGTCCTCATCCTAAGGAACTTTTAAGACTTTGGAAAAAGTAGGTGACAAGTATGATACCACCCAAGAAACAACACTGATAAACAGACAATTCAAGAAAAAATGAGTAAAATCTATTTTTCCTTCTGTCTATGCTGGAGCATATATATGGATCATTGATTGTAGTGGGATAGAAGCTTGCAGAAGTTTCCTTAGAAATGAAGAAAATGAACATCAACACAGGCAACCACAGGCATGCTGCAGGGAGGAAGGGGGCAGGGCATAACTTTTAAAAGAATGACATAGCCCAAGGACGTGGCACAGACTGATTGAAACCAAATAGGCCGAAGATGGTAGAAGATTTGACTTCCAATAGACCTAGAGCCTCACTATACTCTCATTGTAATACGTTAGCATCTTTAGTCATTTTTCTAGCAGCATTTGCTCACTTTATGTCTCTGTGTTACATTTGGTGGGTCTCACAATATTTCAAATTTTTCCGTTATTCTTATATTTGTTATGGTAAACAGTGATCACTGATCTTTGATGTTACCAAAGTAATTGTGCTGAAGTACCACAAACTTTGCCATGTAAGGTGGTAAACTTAATACTGTTACATTCTGAGTGCTCCACTGGCCAACTGTTTCCTCATCTCTCTCCCTCTCCTTAGGGAGAGAGATGAGACACAACATCTCTCCCTGAGACACAACAATATTGAAATTAGGCCAATTAATAACCCTACAAGTGTTCAACTGAGAGGAAGAGTCACAAGTCTCACTTTAAATCAAAAGTTAAAAATGATTAAAGTTCATGAGGAAGGCATGCTGAAAGTCCACATAAGCCAAAACTAGATCTCTTGCACCAGCTAGCCAAGATGTTAATGTGAAGGAAAAGTTCTTGTAGGAAATTAAAAGTGCTGCTCCACTGAACAAAGAAATGTAAGGAAAACAAAATATATTTATTGCTAGTATGGATAAAGTATTAGTGATTTGAACAGAAGATCATACCAGCCATAATATTCCTTAGAGCCAAAGGCTAATCCAAAAAAAGGACCCAACTCAATTCAATGCTGCTAAGACTGAGAGAGGTGAGGAAGTTGCAGAAAAGACCTTTGAAGATAGCAGAGTTTGATTTATGAGGAAAAAGGGAAGAAGCCATTTCTACACCATAACAGTGCAAGGTGAAGCCATGAGTATTCACACAGAACTGCAGCAAGTTATTCAGATCTAGCTCAATTAATACAGATGGTTATACTAAACAACAGATTTTCAGTGTAGAAGAAACAATCTTATATTTGAAAGAAGATGCCATCTACGACTTTCATTGCTAGAGAGGAGAAGTCAATACTTGGCTTCACAGTTAGGGGCTAATGCATCTGGTGACTTTAAGTAGAAGCCAGAGCTCATTTACCATTCCAAAAATCCTAGGGCCCTAAAGAAGGATACTAAATCTACTCTGCCTGTGCTTTAGAAATATAATAGCAAAGTCTGTATGAAGGCACATTTGTTTACAAAAGGATTTACTGCCCACTATGGAGACCTACTGCTCAGGGAAGTAAATATTCCTTTCAAAGTATAACTGCTCATTAATAATACACCTGATTACCCGAGAGCTCTGATGGAGATGTATAAGGAGGTTAATTCTGTTTTCGTTTCTGCTATCACAACATCCATTCTGCAGCCCATGATACAAGGAGTTAATTTTGACTTTCAAATTTTATTAAAGAAATATTTTCCACAAGGCTGTAGCCTATAAATGATGATTCTTCAGATAGTTCCTGGAGAAATAAATTGAAAAACTTATGGAAAGAATTCACCAATCTAAATGTCATTAAGAACATTTATTATTCATGGGAAGAGATTAAATAATCAATATTAATAGGACTTTGGAAGAGGTTGATTCCAATCCTCATGGATGACTTAAAAGGATTCAAGATTTCAGTGGAAGAAGTACAGTAGATGTGGTGGAAAGATCTAGCAATAGAAGTGGAGCCTGAAGATGTGACTGAATTGCTACAATTTCATGACAGAAATTGAATGGATGAGGAATTGCTTTTCATGGATGAACAAAGTGTATTCTCGAAATATTTCTTGAAAGAAATACTTTGTTGTTATTGTTGTTCAGTTTCTTAATCATGTCTACAGTACAGTGTAAATATACTTTTTGAACACTGGGAAGCCAAAAATTTTGTGTGACTCACTTTACTGTGACATTTAATTAATTGATGCTATCTGAAATTAAACTCACAATATATGTTAATATCTTCTTGGAGTGTTGCTGTGAGGTAAAGTAATAATCAGTAAATCTAAAATTTTGATAAAATAAATGCTCTATAAATCTGAAGTATGGATAATATGCATACAATAAAAAGATGCATTTAAATTCTTTATGCTTTGATTTTCTCCACTTCTTTAGCTGAATTTACCTAAGTTGGTATATTCAGTCATTCAAAAACCACTATCCTTATCACTAGAATATGGTTCCCTTACTTTATAGCCCCTCCCCTCCCCCATATTTAGATTTGCCATAGTAGAAATGTATTATTTGTTAAATGGTTAAAGTCATGACTAAATTATATAATGCCACATTTTTCCTGATTCTTTGCTCAGTGCTTAGAATGAGATGAACAATAAATATCCCTTGTCCTCCTAGCCTTCATCTTTTTCTGTGTTGATAATATAAACTTTTAATCATTGCATTTTCACTCCCTAGCTTACCACCAAATGAGGTTCTTTTAAGTAAGGAAATGCATCTGTGTGGTGTAGTTCACATTTTATGCATATTTAACAAGGCCAGTGTTCTGGAACCTGTGTTTATGTCTTACCATATCCTGGTGCCATTTTCCATGCTAAATACAAGTCCAGTGGGCTTATCTGGCTCAGTTTTAAATGAAGCACATTTTCTTAAGATGTGTTGCCTATGAACACATCTTTGCTTTCAATGTGGCCACAAAAAGGAATCTTAGCAAAATTAAATAAACAGTTTTTTTTTATTGTGGTTCTCATAATTCATAATGCTATGCAAAGTTAGCAAGTGCCCTTCAATAATCCCTCTCTAGCTGCCAACAAAAGATACACAGCTGCTGGAAAACTAGCAGAATACCCTCCTCCTCCTACTGATACACGCGTGAGGGTGGTGAGATGTGAAGGTAAAATAAATAATAAGGAACAAAAGGCCCTTCTCACTCTCAGATGATGCCTTAAACTTCAATTGGTTTCTAAAGGCCACTTCATAGAGAAAAAGGGTTACTGTCAAGTGAAAGCCTGCATTTTAAAATGGGTCTCTCTTAGGCCAGTTAAAGCATGATTAATTGTGTCTTCTTACATCATTTCTCATATCCTCTCATTTTTTTTTCCCTTTATTTTATTACACGTTTCCATTCAGTCAGTGCTGGTTTTCTTCCCGCTGGGTGCCTACCATTTCCAGTGAAGACATATGGAAAAGACAGTAGTTAATTACTTTGGAATTTAAATTTTGCCATAAATTTGTTTTTGTATATAAAAATAAAATGCTAGCTATTTTATCTCATGCCATAACTAAATAATAAAATGTTATTTTTCATTTGTATAGCAACTTTCTTAAAATCTCCAAATTCAGCTTAAACAATGTTATCTACTTTTATCACGTATGGATCAATTTACCATTTGTTTGTTCAAAGTTGTTTCTAGTTTTCGACGTAGACAGATTCTCCCTTCAATGAGACTGGAAGTTCCTGGAAATATGCTACCCTCTTTTTTCCATCTGGCTTTGAAAAGTGAGATGGTGCCTAAGCAGAAAGGAGGAGGAAGGTCATTCGTTACAGAGAACATCGTGGACATAGGCTCGGGATCACAGGGTTGGAATACGACAACTCAGAGATATGAATTCAGGTCAGTACCACTGTCAAACTCACAGAAGCCCTCTGAGTTCACGTGTAATTAGAAATCTAGTTGCTTGAAAAGTTCCCTAATAAGTATACAAATTTTGACAATCACCTATGGGAGAACATTTCCAGGTGACCCTTGACTTAAAATTTAAGCAGGTTCTGGAGATATTTTTGTCTGTTTCTTTTTCTAGTGCTATTTATAGAAAGGAAACATTGGCAGAAATACTTGATCCTGGTATACATATAATTTCTTTCTATTTTGATTGGCTAAGCTGAAATAAATTGTTTTCACATAAACAAAGAGACGTTGAAATGCTGATCTGGAATCCTGTATTCCTTTCTGATGTTGAGGTTGATGAGACTGAATGCTGTTCATGAAGGTAATATACAAAGCTTTTGATTTATGAAAAAATACGGTATTTATTTCAGATTATGGTTATATTACAGTCAAGCAGACTTTTCCTTTTTGACTTGGAGGAAGAAAAGGAAAGGTAAACAGATGCCATTTAAAACAAATTTCTAGATGGGAAATATGTTAAAAAGTTTCATTGTCTGCCATTATCTTGACATTATATTCATATACTAAGAACTATTTAATTTGCTCACCTCAACTACCTCTGAGAAGGTGCAGATTCCAGTGATTATATGTAATTTAGTTCTAACAGTTAGATTTTAAGATCTTGGAAACAGAAATCAGCAGAAAAAATATATCCTTTGAGAAACTGATTAGTTACAAAGAGAATTGGAAGTAGTAAAAACTTTCAGTAAAATTTTATTTTTAAATATAGAATTATTTGTGGAATATGAGGATAATTCAGTATGTTCTAGAAGGTAAATTGATTGAATAAGAAAATAATTTCTTTTTTTACATGATGTGTTATTTTGCACTTTGTGTTCTGGCTACATTTTACAAATGTGTAAAAAGACAACTACAATGAGATAGGGCTTCCCTGGAGGCTCAGATGGTAAAGAATCTACCTGCAATGCAGGAGATCTGGGTTTGAACCCTGGGTTGAGGAGATCCCCTGGAGAAGGAAATGACATCCCACTCCAGTATTCTTGCCTGGAGAATTCCATGGACAGAGGAGCCTGGAGGGCTACTGTCCGTGAGGTTACAAAGATTCGGACACAACTGAGCCACTAACACCTACGTACCTACAATGAGATAAGAAAAGCAAAGGTGAAAACACTTAATAAGTAATTTATTTTCATTATAATAATTTAAAATTTGATTCTGATTTTAAAAGTGGTCCCTGTGAAATGTTGAATAAGAACACAAAAAAGGAGATTAAATTTTTGATAATTCTAATACCCAAAAATTAATATTTGTTATACTGAGAATGTTTTCACTCATCAGATGAATAATGAAAAGATGGATAATAATAGATGGATAAAAATAATGTAGGTAGAAAAGATATATGTTTGTAAAATTGGCATTCAATTATTATCCCACAAATGGATTATTATATCTTTTTTAAATTCAATATTTGCTTTTAGCATTAGGCTATATTAAGTATTCTTCAAAAGAGCAATATATTTGATTAATACAATTCTGTGACATATGAGCAACATAAATTACTGAACAATCTCTTTATCAATTTGTAAATTAGTTCTTTTTTCCCCTATAAGCTGTTCTATAATGCATATGCTCACCTAAATTGCCATAAAGTTCTTAGGAATTTAGTTCTGGCACAAAGGACATGGAAAATACTTTTGTTCTTTCTAGGTGGACTCCCAAATCGTTTCCAGATCTGTGAAACAGATTACTGTTTCACCAGCAGTAATCATTTCTTGTCGCATTATATCCTCTCTCACAAATATTAGTCCTAAATATTTTTTTTGGGCAGCAAATAGAATTTACTTTATTTTAAATTAAATAATTACTTCAATAGTAGTGTAATATATTTCTTTTAAAACTATACCTATTCTTTCACATCTATTTCTGTTTTTATAGCTATGTATGTTAATAAATTTAGGTGTATGATATTTTTACATGTTAAAATGTAACTTTGATCATACTTATTGCAAAATTTGAAAGCTTATTTTTTAATCTTTTAACGTTATTTGTGATTATTCTCGGGTTTAAAATATTTATAAAACTTGTGCTTTATATGTCACACTATTCCTCTCTGATTATCTTCCCATAGAGTGTCATCTTTCTACATTTGTTTTTACTGCTTTAGGTATTGTAAGACTACTTTTTTATGCATACTTCTAAATTTATTGGGTAGCATATAGATTAGAGGTTCTATAATGTAAAATAAAGATCCAATCTTAATTTTTCTAACCATTTTTCTAAAAACTGTATTTTAAAATAATGATATTTTTAAGATAGCTTTATATGCCAAAAATAGTCAACATCTGCGTTTCTCCTGGCTCAATCCCTACTGCTAAGTCACTTCAGTTGTGTCTGACTTTTGCGACCGCATGAACCCTAGACTGCCAGGCTCCTTTGGCCATAGGACTTCCCAGGCAAGAATACTGGAGTGCATTGCCGTGCCCTTCTCCAAGGGATCTTCCCAACCCAGGGATAGAACCTGTGTCTCTTACATCTCTTGCATTAGCATGTGGGTTCCTTACCATTAGCACTTCCTGGGAAACCTTCAGTTCAGTTCAGTTCAGTCGCTCAGTCATGTCTGACTCTTTCCGACCCCATGAATTGCAGCACGCCAGGCCTCCCTGTCCATCACCAACTCCCAGAGTTTACTCAAACTCATGCCCATCGAGTCGGTGATGCCCTCCAACCATCTTATCCTCTGTCGTCCCCTTCTCCTTCTGCCCCCAATCCCTCCCAGCATCAGGGTCTTTTCCAATGAGTCAATTCTTCACGTGAGGTGGCTAAAGTACTGGAGTTTCAGCTTCAGCATCAGTCCTTCCAATGAACACCCAGGACTGATCTCCTTTAGGATGGACTGGTTGGATCTCCTTGCAGTCCAAGGGACTCTCAAGAGTCTTCTCCAACACCACAGTTCAAAAGCATCAATTCTTTGGCGCTCAGCTTTCTTCACAGTCCAAGTCTCACGTCCATACATGACCACTGGAGAAACCATAGCCTTGACCAGATGGACCTTTGTTGGCAACCTTAGTTCCTCTTCAGTCAGGTGAGACGTGCCATGGGGACATTTCCTGTAAATGTCAGCACTCACCTCGGTGTAGTGTGTGTTGCCCTTGCCTAATCATTTCCAACTTGAGTTAGTGGAACACTGAAAACTCTAGCTTCTTTACGAAGTTTCTTATTTAGCCTGAACAAAGAGAATCAAATGGTGTCTGGGAGGAGAAATGACAATAACAGGACATTTTATTATGAACAATTATGTCTCTGGATATAGTTTGGGAAAGCCAGATATAGCTATAAATAAGATCGAAATTGCTTTGCATAATAATATAAAAGAGTTTCTTCATTTGTGGCATGTAATATCTCTACCGATTATTGCTTTAGGAAGACAATCAGTCTTTATTAATATGGATTTAGACCTCATTGAGTCTGAGAATAATTTTATTTCCTTAGAAGCTGTATGTGAGTGTGTGTCTCTGGAGAGAAAGAGAGAGAGAGAGAGTGTGTGTGTGTGTGTGTGTGTGTGTGTGTTTTATCTGGTGATTTCTGGAGGAACACTTGGACTTTTAAGAAGATTAAGGTGACATCATTTCACCTTTGATAGGAAAAGTTGGGGTAGAACTTGGAGGGTATAATCTAGCCCAAACAACTCTTTTGCTGAAATTACTTTGCCCTTCAATACAACATACTGAAAATGATATTATTCTTAAACTGAATATTGCAATTTGGGGAAATGTATTGGTGGAAGATTTTGGAAAAATGTTGAAAATATTTTTTTCTTTTTTGACATTTTTGTAAATATAACATATAAACAGAAAAATGCAAATTTAAAGTCGGGGGTCAATTTATAAACTGACTACACCTGTAACCAGCAGCGGGATATAGGACTAGAATATTAGGAACATGCCAAAAAAATCTAACATGCAGTCATCTATTCATTTCTCTCCCTGGGTAATCAATATTTTGATTTTCATATCATTAATTAATTTTGCCTGTTTTTAAACTATACATCAATAGAACCATATATTTTTTTACTTGGCTTCTTTGGCTCAAAATAATATATTTGGGATTTAACCATGTTGTTGCAGGCAGTTATAAATCATTCATTGTCATGTCTGTAGATTATTCCATGTTTGACCACAGAATGGTCATACTTTATTCCTTTAGCTCTTGATGGGGATTTGTATTGTTTCAATTTGTGGCTCTTCAGAATAGTGCTGCTTCAACACTCTAATGTGGTGAGCACATTTCTACTAGTAACAAACTCAGAAATTAAATTGATAGGTAGTAGACTGCATTCAGTGTAGGTTTGTACTACCAAGAAATTTTCTAAAAAGTTTGTTAATGTATTACCCACCAGCAGTGTAAAATGAGACACCCTATCACTTCAATTACCTGATACCTCTTGCTATGATCAATTTTACATTTTAGAATGTCCCTTAAGTGTCTAGTGAAATTTTATTGTAATCTAAATTTGCATTTCCCTGATAACAAGTGATCACTCTAGTGTGATCACACAGCTAGAGCCAGACATCCTGGAATGTGAAGTCAAGTGGGCCTTAGAAAGCATCACTACAAACAAAGCTAGTGGAGGAGATAGAATTACAGTTGAGCTATTTCAAATCCTGAAAGATGATGCTGTGAAAGTGCTGCACTCAATATGCCAGCAAATTTGGAAAACTCAGCAGTGGCCACAGGACTGGAAAAGGTCAGTCTTCATTCCAATCCCAAAGAAAGGCAATGCCAAAGAATGCTCAAACTACCGCACAAATGCACTCATCTCACACACTAGTAAAGTAATGCTCAAAATTCTCCAAGCCAGGCTTCAGCAATACATGAACTATGAACTTCCAGATGTTCAACCTGGTTTTAGAAAAGGCAGAGGAACCAGAGATCAAATTGCCAACATCAGCTGGATCATCGAAAAAGAAAGAGAGTTCCAAAAAAAACATCTATTTCTGCTTTATTGACTATGCCAAAGCCTTTGACTGTGTGGATCACAATAAACTGTGGAAAATTCTGAAAGAGATGGGAATATCAGACCACCTGACCTGCCTCTTGAGAAACCTATATGCAGGTCAGGAAGCAATAGTTAGAACTGATCATGGAACAACAGACTGGTTCCAAATAGGAAAAGGAGTATGTCAAGGCTGTATATTGTCACCTGCTTATTTAACTTATGTGCAGAGTACATCATGAGAAAGACTGGGCTGGAAGAAGCACAAGCTAGAATCAAGATTGCCAGGAGAAATGAGAAATGTCAATAACCTCAGATATGCAGATGACACCACCCTTATGGCATTAAAGTGAAGAAGAACTAAAAAGCGTCTTGATGAAAGTGAAAGAGGAGAGTGAAAAAGTTGGCTTAAAGCTCAACATTCAGAAAACTAAGATCATGGCATCCGGTCCCATCACTTCATGGGAAATAGATGGGGAAACAGTGGAAACAGTGTCAGACTTTGTATTTTTGGGCTCCAAAATCACTGCAGATGGTGACTGCAGCCATGAAATTAAAAGACGCTTACTCCCTGGAAGGAAAGTTATGACCAACCTAGACAGCATATTAAAAAGCAGAGACATTACTTTGCCAACCAAGGTCCATCTAGTTAAAGCTGTGGTTTTTCCAGTGGTCATGTATGGATGTGAGAGTTGGACTGTGAAGAAAGCTGAGCACCGAAGAATTGATGCTTTTGAACTGTGGTGTTGGAGAAGACTCTTGAGAGTCCCTTGGATTGCAAGGAGATCCAACCAGTCCATCCTAAAGGAGATCAGTCTTGGGTGTTCATTGGAAGGACTGATGCTGAAGCTGAAACTCCAATACTTTGGGCACCTCATGTGAAGAGTTGACTCATTGGAAAAGACCCTGATGCTGGGAGGGATTGAGGGCAGGAGGAGAAGGGGATGACAGAGGATGAGATGGTTGGATGGCATCACTGACTTGATGGACATGGGTTTAGGTAGACTCCGGGGGTTAGTGATGGACAGGGAGGCCTGGTGTGCTGCGGTTCATGCGGTCACACAGAGTTGGACATGACTGAGCGACTGAACTGAACTGATGATAAGTGTAATAGGACACTTTTCATATGTTTTCAGCCACTTAAATTCATCCTTCTTTTATAAAGTACCTCCTCAAATTTGCTTTTTTTTAAACAAATTTTTGATCAAGTTGTAAAACTTTCCTCTGATATCTTTTGAGGTCTAGATGCTTGTCAAATATATGTGCTACAAATATCTTATTCCACTCTGTATGTTGCCTTTTCATTCTTAGAACCTATTTTGATGGAGAAAAGTTCTTCATCTTCTTCATACATTGCTATGTAGTTTTCCTCCCTTTTTAGAAGTATTTTTAAAAATTCAGCATGAGATAGCTATGTCTAATCTGAGTTTAGGAGGTATTCTCTATGCTTTCTTCAAAAGTTTGTATTAGATTTACCTTTCATAACAATGTCAGCAGCACATCTAGTAATGAACCTTTGCTATCATAGGAAGAATGAAGTTCCTTTATTTCCTATATGCATGTTAACTTACCTAACAGCCTTTATTTAAAATTTATTTAAAATTTTCTTTCTCAGATGCTGTGGCACATATATACAATGGAATATTATCTGGCCATAAAAAGGAATGCATTTGAATCAGTTTTCACAAAGTGGATAAGCTTATAGCCCATTATACCAAGTATAGACAGTCAGAAACAGAAAAACAAATATCATATATTTGCACATATACGTGGAGTCTAGAGGGATTTCCAGGCTGTTCAGTGGGTAAAAAAATCTGCCTATGATATAGGAGATGCAGGAGACATGGATTCAGTCCCAGGTTTGGGAAGATCTTCTTGAAGAGGGCATGGCAACCTACTCTAGTATTATTGCCTGGAGAATCCCGTGGACAGAGGAGCCTGGTGAGCTACAGTCCACGGGGTTGCAAAGAGTTGGATGTGGCTGAAGCGACTGAGCACACACGTGTGGAATATAGAAAGACAGTACTGATGAACCTCTTTACAGGGAAGCAGTGAGCCGCAGATATAGACGTCAGACTTGGGGACACATGGAGGAAGGTGAAGGTGGGATGAGCTGAGAGAGTAGCATGAAAACACATGCATTACTATATATAATCTAGATAGCCAGTGGGAATTTGCCCTGTGACAGAGAGCTCAACCCAGTGCTCTAGACAACCTAGAGGGGTGGGATGGAGTGGAAGGTGGGAGTGAAGTTCAAGAGGGAGGGGACATAGGCATACCTATGGCTGATTCATGTTGATGTATGGCAGAAACCAACGCAATAGTGTAATTATCCTCCAATTAAAAACAAAGTCAAATAAAATTAAATACTCTCCTTTCACCATTATTCTCTGGTGTCACCTGTTTAATGAATTGATTTAACACGTTATGTACATATCTTTATTGTGTTTCATTGCATAATTTGTGTATTCTTGGTGAATTGCCACACTCTTTTGAAGATTATATCTCTATAATAGAAATAACCATCTAGTACTGGCTCACTTTGTTCTTTCTCTTTTTATTTTTTATTTTTTTGACTGCACCATGTGGCATGTGTAGTCTTAGTTCCCCAACCAGGGACCAAACCTGCATCCCCGGCACTCACGCACTAGAAGCATGGAGTCACAACCATCGGACCAACAGGGAAGTCTTTCACTTTGTTCTTCTTGAATAATACCTTGGCTATTCTTGGCCTTGAGAATGTAATTCTGTCTTGCTCTATCCTGCTGATGTTGGTGATGGAAAGAAGAATGAGAGAAGGTTGACAGAATTTATAGAGCCAACCCATACCCTGAGAAAAGGAATGTGCTTTTTTTTTTTTTTTAATTTCAATCTGGTCCTATTTCTCTTAAACAGGTGTGTGTGCTAAGTTGCTTCAGCTGTGTCTGCCTCTTTTCGATGCTATGGGCTGACCAGTTTCCTCTCTTCATGGAATTCTCCAGGCAAGAATTCTGGAGTGGGTTGCCGTTTCCTCTTCCAGGGGATCTTCTGGACCCAAGGATCAAACCCACGCCTCTTATGTCTCCTGCATTGGCAGGCATGTTCTTTACCACTACACCACCTGGGAAGCTCTCTTAAACATCAAAGAGGACATATTTAAAGTCAGGGACGCTAGCTTGGATGTGGGCTAAGTATATGAGGAGTCCCTTCTAATGAGTTTCTTTTTTCATTTTAAAGCTTTTTCCTCCAACTAGACATGATTTACTTTTGTCTTCCCCCCAAGTAACCTATAATGTTTCATATATAGAATGTTTAATTTAAGCTAAATTGAAGACAATCTATGGAGAATACTGTGAAAGGAAGGGTTCTTTTCCCCCCTGGTGTTCTGTAACTAGAATAAACTTTCACAGCTGCAAAGAAACATAGAGACAATTCTTTGTTCAACCTTAGCATAAGATGAAGTAAAGAACTTTAGGAAAATGGAAAAATGTGGGGAATCTGTATATTTTAAGTTTGAAGATTACATGCAAGACATTATTTGGGGGACTGCTAACAAATGTCTCGTTGGTTATTACTAGTGGCGGGGCACTATAAACTTGACTACACAATATTCCATGTTAAGATAATAGATGGAATTGTCAAAGGTGGCTTTAATGTTAGCTTCAAAACACATTAAAGCAAAACTAATGGCATTTATGGGCTTCCCAGGTGGCACAGGGGTAAAAAAATCCACCCGCCAATACAGAAGACATAAGTGACATGGGTTCAATCCGTGGATTGGGAAGATTCCCTGGAGATGGAAACGGCAACCCGCTCCAGTACTCTTGCCTGGAAAATTCCATGGACAGAGTAGCCTGGCAGGCTTCATACAGTCCATGGGGTTGTGTAGAGTCCAACACAAACAAACACACACAAAATGTTATTTATAGTACTGGAATGGAATCACTTCAGCATACTGATTTCATTTTTGTCACATGTCAATAACTAAGTTTCTTAAGCCAATCATGAAAGAAAGAATACTCATCATTTATAATAAATCATTTACCACTCAAGAAAGTAGGGTTTTATGTTACTTTCTACAGCTGTATGAAGCTTTAATTGTTAACACAATTGCATTTTGGGTTATGGGTTCTCAGAGTTTTGGAGCTGATGATTTCTGAACTTCCATCAGTTTTGTTCAGTTCAGTCGCTCAGTTGTGTCTGAGTCTTTGCAACCCCAAGGACTGCAGCATGCCAGGCTTCCCTGTCCGTCACTACAAACAGATAACAGAAAGCTATAAGCACATTTTAATCATTCTTTAAGTTCTCTCGTTTGAGACCCAATAGTGACAAGATTATTATTCTTCTATATTTGCCAAGATTTAAGTTGTATCTTTTCTTTTGTTGTTGTCTGACCTCAGTATTTCAACTAGTCAAGTTTCAACCCCAGATGAGAGCTCTTCTTGAACCAGTTCTGTGAAATGTGAAGGAAACAAAGATTGGATACATGGTCATTTAAGCTTTCAGTAGCCTGGATCCAAAAGCTTAGAAAGACATTTTCGAGATTAAATGGGTAAGTAAATAATATTTTACAAATGTATAATACACTACTTATTGCAAATATATGCAAACTATAAAGCATGATAAAGTCTTTAAATTTTGAAAGTAAGGACAATGTCAAGAGCATGACCTTTAAATATCTTACTGAGAAATTATTTAAAGCACAGGTCCTGGACCTCTGGAATCTAATGCCTGATGATCTGAAGTGAGCTGATATGATAATAACAGAAATACAGTGCAAAATAATTGTAATGTGCTTGAGTTATTCCCAAACCATTTTCCCCCAACTCCAGTCTGTGGAGAAATTGTCATCCATGAAATCAGTCCCTGGTGCCAAAAACATTGGGGACCTCTGGTTTAAAGCACCCAATAATCACTTTTTAGAATAATTAACTTTATTTGATTTGACTATCTGTTATTACAGGACAAGGCTACAAATTAATTTGTTAACTTGTAAACCTAGCTAGTCAAAATTACTTTCTGGTAGAAAATGGAACCTAAAGATTGCGATTTTATTGCCCTGTAGACTATAACAAGTTTTGTCTCTGATTTAGTACTATGTTTCAGACTATGTTTCCAAGTATTTTGTTTCGTAAAGTGTCATTTGATTATGCTTATTAATTAGTAAACTACCTGTTTGACATATATTTATCTCTTTTTAAAGTGTTTATAAATTGTATTTTGGCAGCTTTGAACAATTCACCAAAAATTTAAAGGACTCACCTGCCACAGACAATTAAATTGTCTTGTCCGAGAAAGACACTTCATGAGCTCAGGCAAATCTTGCCACAGCCCCTGAAATGATTCTCAGGTGACACTAGACTCTTAATTTTGCTGACTCTATTTCTCTAGGTTTGTGTTCTTGCTTGTAATTTTGATTTTTTTCTGATAGATTATGTTATTTTGTTTTCATCTTGCCTAACTCAGGGTCATGGCCATGCCTTTTCCATCACAAGGTCTAGTGACATGAATCTGTCTTAACTTGGGACATTAGGTTGTCTCATGTATTAGCAAAGAGAGCACTATAGGTGCATGTCGAGTTGATTTGTACACAGTTGATAATTTATTCCACTGAGGGAGCAGCAAAGATTATATTCTGGATTATGTGACTATATGACAATCTCAGTCAAGTGAATGGCAAGATCTGTTCTTTGTTGGATATCCTATGACCATGGACCAAGTCTTTTTAGACTATTTTATGTTAGTCAATTTGTTAAATTTACTACCCACTGAAAAGGAGAACAACTCTTTGAGATATGAAATTGTGATTTCTTACGCTTCTGGGTTTACTTTGACTAGGCTAATATCTAAGCTTTCTGAAGGTCTGCTGTCTGTAAATCCTTGCATGCATGAGAAGTTTTTTTATTCATATGTTTAAAGCTATTAATAGATTAAAGTATCTCTCAATTCAAGAAAACTTTATTTTATGAGTATATATAGGTTAAATATTTCAAATATTTCCAGGAGATAAAACTAAATTTCTAATACTTTAATTGTGTTAGCTGAGTATTTCTAAAAAGTGTGGTTCATTGTCATGAAGGGGCTCTTCTCATGAGTATCTATGTCATCAAAGCTATTTTCATAGTAGTATTGACATTATACTTTTTACTCCCATTTTTCTGGGAATACAGGAATCTGTTTAGAGGATGTATGGTATTTGATGAAAATATTTTTCAGACAGCTAAAGGAAAGTGTTTTTATTATTTCTAGAATTTGTAAAGGTGGTAGGTATTGTGTGTAAATACGTGCATATTCAGACATGACGCAATGTGTTCTCTGTAATATTATCATTCTCTGGCTAGTATAATTGCTGCTGTCTCTTTAATCTCATCGCTGCCCACTTTTTTCCTGACAGAATGATATAGACATATTTATTCAAATTTATGTATTTAGCAAACATTTTCTTTAAACTGAGTAAGTGCAACTATTAAGTCAAGGAAAAACTGAAAGCATTTGATGTCATTATAAAATTTGAGTTTTCAAACAAAACATAATTTTATAAAACTCGTGTCTATTACTATGATCTTAAGAACTTACTAAGAGTAAGAGATTTTTCTGATAAAATCACTGGTAATATTAACTAATACAATTGTTGATATTGTATGATCAATTGTGTTTAATCTTGGAAGATCTGTATAACTCAGTGAATTAATATTTTCCAAATGACCAATGGGAGATCTTATTAATATAAGGGGAAGGATGAATAAAGCATCTATTTAAAATATAGAATAAATCAATGGAAACAGTATGAAACAGTATGGAAAATTTACTGATATGATATAAAATTCCACATTGCAGACAACCTTTAGAAAAAGCATATCATGTTTTTGAAGTAATATCAAAGGAAAATATCCACAATAATCTAAAAATGTTCTTCAAATACTCTCTGCTTTTCCAAACATGTATCTGGTGAGGAAAGATGTCCTACATAAACTTTAATAATTGACAAGTTGAGTGCAGAAATATATTTTATTAAGGAGACATTAAAGTGTAAATGATCACATTCTTCTCACATTGAGAGGAATATAGTTTAATCAAAAAATCATGTTACAGACATCAATATGCTATGGATTTAGTATTACTACTTTAAAGCAAATTAATGAATGAATATTTGAGTTGCCTAATACAGTGACTGTTGTGAGATAAACTCTCCAAAAACACTTTTAATTTCTTCAGAATTTTTGAGGATTTGTGGAGCACTTTTGAATCCAAAGTTTGAGTACTAATGATGTTAGTCTTGAGAGAAAGAGAGAGAGAAAGTAAAAAACTGCTAGCTCAGAAATCTATTTAATGTAAGATGGCAAATTTGTATTATTAAGAATCATCTTTAGATGAATCAGACTAATTTGATAATTTTAGTTGAAAAGAGCAGAGAGAAAAATCACTAAATTCAAAAAGCACTATAGGAGAAATCTAGTGGAGAGAATTTTTTTGTTTGGTTAGCCTCAAGATGAGAGAGAGAATAAAGGCTTTTACATTTTCCAATTTGAGATTCCTTAATGAAATTTTGAGATAGAAATTAGTTTTCTTGCTTTAGAACATGTTCAGTATTGGACACTCAAGGCGGTTTTTGCTCAGTGCTGTATACTCAAGGAGGTTTATATATGGTTAATTAACACTTCTTGTAGCCCATTATAAATAATTAAGCCAGAACCTCTAGGGGCTATCATTTTGGTGATCAAGAATAACCTTTGGGGACTATATTGTATCTTATTGGTGGGGTCATTAAGAACAATTATTTACAACTTAGAAGTAAAGCAGAAGTATGGACAGTAATTCTTTCAAATTTATATTGAAACTTCTGCAACAAATTATTTAATGCTCTAGAAAAATATGACTGTGCATGTTGGTATTAAATAAAGGCTCACACACTCATAAATTATGTGTTAACTTGTAGATCTTATCCAATAGAATTGCAAATAATTTCTGTCAAGTAGAAAAATAACCCCAAAGGTTACGTGTTGTCCTGTAAGTCATTAATCATTTTTGCTTAACTGGGTAGACTATTTTAGAAAGTCTTTTAAGGTGTACTGATAATCATTTTTCTTCTAATTTTCCTTTGAACCAGGTGAGCCTCTGATCAGCTCCCTTCATCATTAATGAGTTGAATAAAAATCTTTCTCGTGTTTTCACTCTATATATGTCTGAAAATAATTTTTTAACTTCCTAAAAAAGTGAACACTTTTTAAAAGTTTTCATTTTGCTCTGTGGGAATGTTTAATTGCGTTGTCACCTGTGAATGCAGTGGTATGTGGGAGCCACTGAGTGTTAGTTAGCTCTAATGACCCTATTATTTGCATCTTTGCCCAATTTTACATTCAGATCTTCAACGTTCCTAACTAGAAAATCAGCTATGATGGCAATATTTAAACCACAAAACTTAGTATAAACTAAAAAAATCATGACTTTTTATTTTATGAAGAGCCATTTAACCTCATAAGACTTTATGAAAGTAACTCGGTTGTTTCTGACTCTTTGAGATCCCACGAACTATACAGTCCATGGAATTCTCCAGTACAGAATAATGGAGTAGGTAGCCCATACCTTCTCCAAGGGATCTTCCCAACTCAGGGAATCGGAACCAAGGTCTCCCACATTGCAGGAGGACATTTTACCAGCTGAGCCACAGGGAAGCCTTTATACCACTTTATGCAGGTTAAAAAAATTATATTGCTTAATTTTGCTTGTGTTTGAAGTTTAAAATAGTTTTGTACTTCCTTTTTTCACTAAACTTGCTTCTTAAAGTTATCTCTATTGTTGCATCTAGTGGTGGTTCACTTAGTTACCTTGATTGTATTGTATCTGTATGTGAATATTCTATTTATTCATACCCTTACTAATAAATTTTGTGTTGCTTCCAGTTTATGTTATTACAAACATTTATTGTATAGCTATAAATACGAATGTATATTTTTATAAAATGGTACTTTAAATCTTATTTATTTTCCTACTGAGTTTTCTTTAAATTCGTTTGTGGGATACACACATGTATTAGAGATATGTGGGATATATACATATATATGTGCATGTATATATGAATGATTTATATGTGTGTGTGTGTGTACATGTGTGTGTAGCTTTTGAGCTATATTTGTTGCAAATAATTTCTCCCACTCTATGGCTTGCATTTTCATTCTCTTAGCAGGATTCTCTTGATGAATTCAAGTTTTAATTTTAATGTAGCCAAGCTTATCATCTTTTCTCATTAAGTTTAAAAATTCTCTTTGTTCTTATTTTTAAAAAAAGGCTTTGCGTGTCCTGAACTAAAAAACATGCTTTACTAAATAATCCCCTAAAATACATATTACTTTTCACCTTAACATTATTTTACATTTCTTTTAAAAACCTACCATGATTTGATTTTTTGAAACTCTGAAGCAGAATTAAGTTCCACCTTTTCTTCCATGTAGGTAATTTTCCAGCATCCTTTATTGAGAACATTATTATTTGTCTTTTTCCAGCAGTCACATATGGATGTGAGAGTTGGACTATAAAGAAAGCTGAGCACTGAAGAATTGATGCTTTTGAACTGTGGTGTTGGAGAAGACTCTTGAGAGTCCCTCGGACTGCAAGGAGATCCAACCAGTCCATCCTGAAGGAGATCAGTCCTGGGTGTTCATTGGAAGGACTGATGTTGAAGCTGAAACTCCAATACTTTGGCCACCTCATGTGACGAGCAGACTCACTGGAAAAGACCCTGATGCTGGGAAAGATTGAAGGCAGGAGGAGAAGGGGACGACATAGGATGAGACAGTTGGATGGCATCACCGACTCAATGGAAATGAGTTTGGGTAAGCTCCAGGAGTTAGTGATGGACAGGGAGGCCTGGCGTGCTGCGGTTCATGGGGTGGCAAAGAGTCAGACAAGAGTGAGCGGCTGACCTGAACTAACTGAACTGAATGATTTGTCTATCGCTCTGCAGCAACGGTTTCCCCAGTGGCTCAGCAGTAAAGAATCCACCTACAACAGGAGACACATGTTCGATCCCTGGGTTGGGAAGATCTTTTGGAGAAGGAAATGGCAACTTACTCCAGTATCCTTGACTGGGAAATCCCAAGGACAGAGAAACCTGGCGAGCTACAGTACATGGGGTCACAAAAGCGTTGGACATGACTTAGCAACTAAACAGCAACAACATTGCATAATACATTTAAGGGTCCACTTATACGTGAGCTTGTATCTGAGCTTTTATTCTTTCTGTAGACCTTTTGTTTAATCTCTTCATTCTTTTATCAATGTGTATTGTCATATTTACTGCAACTTTATAATTAGTCTTGACATTCAGCAAGCAAATATTCTCATCTGTTAAAAAAAATTTGGTTCTTGTTGACCATTTATATTCCAAAATAAATTTTAGCTTTACCTTGGGCAAATTTACAAATTTCCCCAAATTCTTATTATATTTTTATCGAAATTGAACTAAATCTAAATTTAGGGGAAAAGCGTTAAACTTAAAATATTATCTTCTGCTAAAAAACCTCATAAATCTTGCATTTTATGAAACACAGCATTTTGAATTTCTGTGTAGAAATCTTCATCATGTGTTAATTTTAATCCCAGGTTTATAATATTGTACTACTATAAATGGCATATGTTTTTATCTTTTATCCTACATTTTCTGTTAATACACTGAGTGAAATATATATTTTTTATGAATTTGCTTCATATTACCCCCAAAGATAAATAAATATATAGAATATTTTCCTGTGATTTACTAGAGAGAATTATACTTTAGATATTAATAAAATAATTTTTTAAAATGATTTAATAAGAATCATTCAAGTCCATTTGCACAAAACAATAAAATTCTAGGAGTATTTCTTAAATAAGATGATATACAGGAAAAATTAACAGTAATATACTATACCAGATATCTGGCTTAGGTAGCATCCATTTATGTACAATAAAGGCAGAAAAACTTCAAGAAAATAACTTTAGTTGCTGTTTTCATATTCTTTAAAAATCTTCCAGTTTTCACAGATTTTCAATCACACAATTAGGTCGATGTGTTATTTGTTATGTTTTTGAGATGAAGAAGACTAGAAGTGAATATGTTGTGGAGAAAGTACATAAGTGTTATTACTTGTATGTACATCTTGAGATGCTTGTAAGACATTAAAGTGGAGATTTCAACAAGCTTGAAACTAAATGAAGGCTTGGCAATATATAAGAATTAGAGTTATTGGCCTATGTGAAAGTCACTCAGTCGTGTCTGACTGTTTGTAACCCCATGGACTGTACAGTCCATAGAATTCTCTAGGCCAGAATACTGGAGTGGGTAGCTTATCCCATCTCCAGTGGATATTCCCAATCCAAGAATCAAATTGGTGTCTCCTGCATTGCAGATGGATTCTTTATCAACTGAGCCATCATATGGATGGTATTGAAACCTACAGGTATGGATGAGATCACTGGAAATAAACACCATTTTCTTTAGTCCATTCACAATTCCTTACCTCATTGTCACTATTTCCACACAGTTCATGTGCCTATCATGTACTAATGTTCATCCCAGTTCATGTAGGTGTCTAATTGCTAATTACCATTGAATTTCACACAATTGCTAGGGGAGAGCTACAAAACAAGTTCAGTTAAAAGGCATTTGCTGAAATCTCTGAGCTATAATAAACATTACATGCTTACTGGTGTACTAATAAAGGTCTAGTTTTACTAAAATAATTAAATTTTCTTTCCCCAGAAAGACCTTAATAAACATTTGGATTAAATCGAAGCTTAAAATACTCCATATGATCATGACTGCAATAGGAAATGTAATTGTGACTCTCAGGAGTGAAGTGAACAGTGATCAGAGATCAGGAAGAAAAGCAAATATATATGGAGAAGGAGAGAGAGCCCTGGTGCTGAATAAAAGATCCCCACGAGTTCAGGAGTTAGTGCTCAGAAATCAAGATTTAACTGTGTTTATTTGAATAGTACTTTCTTCCCGTCCTTTGTTCCAGATGCAGAAGTGAACTGACTAGATGAGTCAAAGGTGCTGATGGTTTTCCTTCCCTTCTTTGGGAAAGAAAAAAAAAAAATTTTGTAAGTAAAAGACCTGCTCAAAAGACCTGAACTCCCCATGGCTTTCAAGAAAAGGTTTTTAAAGGCAAAGTGAGAGGTCAGAAGGTCCCTGATCAGCTTGTAGACATTATTCTGATTGGTTGGTGGTGAAGTAACTGTGTGGTATTTCAGGAGTCAGCATCACCAACTTCTTGGTTCCTATCAATCTGGAGTCTATGTGCTATGGTCAGCATGCAGTTAATTTTTTCCACCTGATGAGGGTTTTATTATCTGCAAAACAGTTCAGAGGTAGCACTCGAGGAACTAAATGTCCTTGACTTTTTGTTTTATGGATGAATTATTAATACTTTGTCTGGCTTGACTGCTTTCCTTGGTTTCTGCATTTTCTCACTCCTTTGATTAAATGTGTTCTTTGGGACTCAAAAGAAACAGGAGGTTTTCTATAAACAAGAGGCAAGCAGGGAAGTCAAGTGTCCTGTCCATGGGAAGGTCCCACAGAGTCCTACACAGTTTCAGTATCACATACCTGACATTAAAGACTTAGTGTAATCAAGACACCCTAATTGTAATTCAGAAAAATTTGGGATGTGGATTTTTGAATTAGGTTGGCAAGACAGTCATACTGCTTATTACAAATGGTACAGGTTTGTAGGGTTGCACTGAACTTCTTGAAAAGTCTTGAAACATTTGGAGATGAACACTCTAAAGAATTACTTTAGGCAATCTTTTTATGCATGCTTGGGGACAGAAGGCATTTCAGGAGAGAAACAAGTGAACTACAAGGATGAGGGTGGACTGTGTTAGGGAGAGTTGCCAAATCAGTTCAGTCACTCAGTCATGTTCAACTCTTTGTGACCCTGTGGACTGTAGCATGCCAAGCTTCCTTGTCCATCACCAACTCCAGGAACTTGCTCAAATTCATGTCCATTGAGTCGGTGATGCCATCCAACCAAATAAATACTCTATGATAAAGAAGAGGATACATTGTATGAGAATCATGTACTGAGGGATGTGTGCATGCATGCTAAGATGCTTCAGTTGTGTCCAACTCTGTGTGATCCCATGGACTATAGCCTACTAGCCTCCTCCATCCATTGTTCTCCAGGCAAGAATAATGGAGTGGGTTGCCATGCCCTCCTCTTATTGAGGGCTCCCGCTATGTTAATCACTGCATTAACTGCCATGCTTTTTCTCATATCAATTCAACAGCCCTATAAAATAGGTAATAATTGAGCTTACTTTGAAGGTTAAAAAAAAGTGAGGCTCAAAAAAAATCACACAATTATTAAATAATTAAGCTTAAACTTCAACCTGGACTTAGTTGACTCCAAAGCCTACATTTTATATGCACAATTACTTGTAGAGAATATATGCTTTCACAATAGTGTATTCTGACAAAATGTATATTCTGGCAAGTCTAGGGTAAAAGGTGTATAGATAATTTGATTACCTGACTGATTAAAAAAAAAAAAAACAACAACTTTGGTTCATTGAATTCCCTCTACTTATATGACAAGGGAGATTATTCCGCTAGATCTACTTTAATCACACAACTTCTTAAACTACAAGGCATAAGGGGAAGTAGAGAGATTTGAAATAAGAAAAGAACTTGGTATGCCATTGATGCTTGTGAAGATACAAAGAGCAATATTAGAAGAAATGCACTTAGCATTAAGGAGCAGGGGAGAGCGATGTTCCCACCTCTCTCCCCTCAACTGACAGCAAATAAGGAAATGGAGACCTTAGTTCAACTGATGCAAGGAACTGCATTCTGCCAACAACAACTGAGTATGGAAGAGGATTCTTCTCCAGATGATCTCAAAAGGATTTTTCATCTAACCCTTTGTATTTGGCCTAGGAAGACCCTGAGCTTCTCAGTGGTACTAGTGGCAAAGAACCAATCTGCCAATGCAGGAGAGGTAAGAAGATGAAGGTTGATCCCTGGGCTGGGAAGGTTACCTGGAAGAAGACATGACAACCTACTCCAGTATTCTTGCCTAAGAACCCATGGACAGAGGAGCCTGGTGGGCTACACTCTATAGGGTCGCAAAGAGTCAGATATGACTGGAGTGAGTTAGCACACCTGTACAACTTTGAGCAAAGGAATTATTGAGCCTGACCTAGAGAAACCATGTGATAATTAATGGATGTTATTCTAAGCTGCAAAATCTGAGATAATTTGTAAGTAGTATAGGAAACTAACACAGTGAGAGAGAGTCAATATGCAACACCCTCTTTTTCTTGTATCTGATTGTCAGATGAGACAATTCTAAAGCTTTCTCTTTGGAACCAGGGGAAAGATAGTTCTCAAGAGACTTTCAGTTCTATACAATAAAGATGGCAAAATAGTTTTATTTTTCATGACTTGAATGGTCCTCAGTATTTACACCAATTTGAAATCCTATTCCCAACATCTCAGTCAGTTCAGTTCAGTCGCTGAGTTGTGTCCAACTCTTTGCGGCCCCATGAATCGCAGCACACCAGGCCACCCTGTCGATAACCAACTCGCAGAGTCTATGCAAAACCCATGTCCATTGAGTCGGTGATGCCATCCAACCATGTCACCCTCTGTGGTCCCCTTCTCCTCCTGCCCCCAATCTTCCCAGCAAGGGGTCTTTCCAGTGAGTCAACTCTTCGCATGAGGTGGCCAAAGTATTGAGGTTTCAGCTTCAACATCAGTCCTTCCAATAAACACCCAGGACTGATCTCCTTTAGGATGGACTGGTTGGATCTCCTTGCTGTCCAAGTGACTCACAAGAGTCTTCTCCAATACCACAGTGCAAAAGCATCAATTTTTCGACGTTCAGCTTTCTTCACCGTCCAAATCTCACACCATACATGACTACTGGAAAACCCATAGCCTTGACTAGACAGACCTTTATTGACAATGTAATGTCTCTGCTTTTAAATATGCTATCCAAGTTGGTCATAATTTTCCTTCGAAGGAGTAAGCGTCTTTTAATTTCATGGCTGCAGTCACCATCTGCAGTGAATTTGGAGCCCCAAAAATAAAGTCTGACACCGTTTCCACTGTTTCCCCATCTATTTCCCATGAGGTGATAGAACCAGATGCCATGATCTTAATTTTCTGAATGTTGAGCTTTAAGTCAACTTTCTCACTCTCCTCTTTCACTTTCATCAAGAGGCTATTTAGTTCCTCTTCACTTTTTGCCATAAGGTTGGTGTCGTCTGCATATCTGAGGTTATTGACATTTCTCCCGGCAATCTTGATTCCAGCTTGTACTTCTTCCAGCCCAGTCTTTCTCATGATGTACTCTGCATATAAGTTAAATAAGCAGGGTGACAATATACAGCCTTGATGTACTCCTTTTCCTATTTGGAACCAGTCTATTGTTCCGTCCAGTTCTAACTGTTGCTTCCCAACCTGTAGACAGGTTTCTCAAGAGACAGGTCAGATGGTCTGGTATTCCCATCTCTTTAACAATTTTCCACAGTTTATTGTGATCCACATAGTCAAAGGCTTTGGCATAGTCAATAAAGCAGAAATAGATGTTTTTCTGGAACTCTCTTATTTTTTTGATGATCCAGTGGATGTTGGCAATTTGATTTCTGGTTCCTCTGCCTTTTCTAAAACTAGCTTAAACATCTGGAAGTTCATGGTTCACGTATTGCTGAAGCCAGGCTTGGAGAATTTTGAGCATTACTTTACTAGCGTGTGAGATGAGTGCAATTGTGCAGTAGTTTGAGCATTCTTTGGCATTACCTTTCTTTGGGATTGGAATGAAAAGTGACCTTTTCCAGTCCTGTGGGCACTGCTGAGTTTTCCAAATTTGCTGGCATATTGAGTACAGCACTTCCAAAGCATCATCTTTCAGGATTTGAAATAGCTCAGCTGGAATTCCATCACCTCCACTACCTTTGTTCATAGTGATGCTTTCTAAGGCCCACTTGACTTCACATTCCAGGATGTCTGGCTCTAGGTGAGTGATCACACCATTGTGATTATCTGGGTTGTAAAGATCTTTTCTGTACAGTTCTTCTGTGTATTCTTTCTACCTCTTTTTAACACCCTCTGCTTCTGTTAGGTCCATACCATTTCTGTCCTTTACCAGGCCCATCTTTGCATGAAATGTTCACTTGGTATCTCTAATTTTCTTGAAGAGATTTTTAGTCTTTCCCATTCTGTTGTTTTCCTCTATTTCTTTGCATTGATCACTGAGGAAGGCTCTTTTCTCTCTCCTTGCTATTCTTTGGAACTCTGCATTCGTATGGGAATATCTTTTCTTTTCTCCTTTGCTTTTCGCTTCTCTTCTTTTCACAGCTATTTGTAAGGCCTCCTCAGACAGTCATTTTGCTTTTTCGCATTTCTTTTCCATGGGGATGGTCTTAATCCCTGTCTCCCGTACAATATCGCAAACCTCCATCCATAGTTCATCAGTCACTCTGTCTATCAGATCTAGTCCCTTAAATCTATTTCTCACTTCCACTTTATAGTCATAAGGGATTTGATTTAGATCATACCTGAATGGTCTAGTGGTTTTCTCCACCTTCTTCTATCTAAGTCTGAATTTAGCAATAAGGAGTTCTTGGTCTGGGCCACAGTCAACTCCTGGTCTTGTTTTTGCTGACTGTGTAGAGTTTCTCCATCTTTGGCTGCAAAGAATATAATCAATCTGATTTTGGTGTTGACCATCTGGTGATGTCCATGTGTAGAGTCTTCTCTTATATTGTTGGAAGAGGATGTTTGCTATGACCATTGGGTTCTCTTGGCAAAACTCTATTAGCCTTTGCCCTGCTTCATTCTGTACTCCAAGGCCAAATTTGCCTGTTACTCCAGGTGTTTCCTGACTTCGTACTTTTGCATTCCAGTCCCCTATAAGGAAAGGGACATCTTTTTTCAGTGTTGGTTCTAAAAAAAAAGATGTCCCAACATCTAAATGACAGCAAATCCCAGCTGAGTAGTGTGACATTTCTGTTGAATGTGATTAGAATTGTGAGGTGGGGAGAAAAGATGACACTTTGCAACTCTTGCTGTTAAATCCATCAACAAAACATAAACATGCCTGATAAAACTATAAGAAATATCTCTCTTTGAAAGTGGGCACTGTGCATTATGTAAGGCTGAGTAATAAGAAATATTGTCATGAAAGAAAAAAACTGGACAGTTGTCCAATTTGGGTGCAAAACACGTTGAATATTTGATTTCAAAGATCGAATGCTTTTGTTCTAAATCTCCATGATGTAACATAGAGTCTTGCACACACATATGCAAATTGAAATATTTTCAGTTAACTATCCTTTTTACAAACATGTATATGCTGTTTAATCTTGATATATTCTTAGTGAGATGCTAATGTAAGAAGAAAGATTTGCCTGAGTGGCTTACTTTAATAAAATTAAAATAAATTTCATACGGACGCTAATACAGCCCAATGTCCTCAACATCATTTTCCTGCCCCAGAGATGCTCCCGAAATGGATACTGAGAAGGGACCTCCAATTAGATAAGTAGGAAATAAACTCAAGTGAAAATGTTGGTTTTTATCATGGGTGAGCCTTGAGAAATTATGACTGTAAAAAGCTTCGGTTTTAATGACACCATTTTATCTCTAGTAGGCATGCATTAAAAATGAGTCTATTCTTCATCATTTTTGCTCCATAAAGTTTTACATCTAGTGTACCCTTGTGACTTCCCTGGGGAGGATGATTCAAATAATTGAAAACAGAGGCCCAGACTATTCCAGTTATGACTCAGGAGCATCAATTATTCTGTTTCATAATAAACACACCCAACTCAAGAAAGTATTCATTTACTCTGCCCACTCTCCATGAGGATTCTGCTTTGGGACTAGAGAAGGGAAAAAGAGAAAATAGGTTATTTCTCAATTCTGTTAAAAAAAATGTGGGAATTTGTAAGCAAGCTTTAAAGTTTTCAGTAAAGTAATTTAAAGTAATTCACATTTATTAAACCCTTGCTCCACTGGAAATCTACCAGGTATTAAAGACTGCTTCAGTAATCCTGTGTCTTCAACATAAAGCACACATGATAAATAATAATATTTATGATCATATTAACCAATGACATTTTTCATTGTTAGTATATTATTGACATACATAGAACATACTTTATTACCTTTAATCTTGACTGCAACTTTGTCATAGATGGTAGTCTTAACTTAAATACTACATTTTGCAGAGGATAAATGTCTTATCTAAGATAAGAAAGTGAGCATATTTCAGAGCCCAGATATTTAATAAGTTTGGTGAATGTCTGAATATTGATCTAATCTCTGTAGGATTCTTCTACTGAACTCCATTGTGATTGAAATATTATTGGGATATGTGGATCTGTTTGTCTGATATATATATATATATATATATATATACACACATATATATTCCATTAATCAGTATCACTAATCTTTTTTTATTTTTATTACTTTTTCTTATGTTAACCCTATAACTAAAGTGAAGTTGCTCAGTTGTGTCTGACTCTTTGTGACCCCTTGAACTGGCGCCTACTAGGCTCCTGTGTCCATGGGATTTTCCAGGCAAGAGTACTGGAGAGAAGGCAATTGCCTTCTCCAGGGAATCCTATTACTAGGACCCATGATATTACTTTTATATACCTTTCTATAGACTTCCAGTTATCTCCCCTTTCTTTTATCTATTTAATTGTTGCTTGCTTGACTCCTACCCCTTTAATGATTTAAAAGATTTTCATTTGCTACTCTACCTATATTGAAATTATGCATCTTTATGATTTCTCTCATTTTCTTATGTAATATGCTGACATCTCAGAAGATTTCTTTAAATTCTTCATCCATCAAATAAAACTGAATATAAATATTGAACCATTCATATATTATTAAAAATATGAAACATAACTCTAAATTGAGATAATATATATTTGTCTTTATATTTTATATTTCTAATTTTCTTATTTTAATTTACATAGTAGTAATGTAATAAATATTTGATATGATAGAGTATTAAATCTTAAAAAGACACTGAATTCTATTTTAGTTTTTATAAGTAAAGTCATTCAACCCAGTCTAACTAATAAGACAATTGATATAATAAAGATTTCTTAATACTAATATATTAGTTTAAATCATGTTTATTGATTGAGTAAACATTCTGAAGAACAGACATCAACTACATGTACATAGTCACATATATGTCCTGTGTATGCCATGGAAATAATGAATTTCATTGTCAAATAAACTAAAAAATTTTGGAGGCTACACCATGTTAAATCATTATCTTTGTTGAAGAATTTGTCACAGTAGTTAGTACAAAACCATGAATCTTTAAAAAGGAGCTTTTAGATAAATTTGCATGTGTACTATCAATGATTAGTTCTATCAATTTTAGTCATATCCATATTTTTATCAATATCTATAATTTTACCATCTATAAAACTAGAGATTATTTATAATTGGGGTACACAGTATAAGGCAACCCAAGGTTAAATATATGAGGTTTTTCATAATGCAATCATGAATATGATTTGACATTTACCTATTTTGGCAATTTATATAAATATTATGGCTTATTCCAATGGGTCACTGATATGTAAATCATATAATTTAGTTTAATATTAGCTTGAGACATCCAACTCATGTAAAGCATTGGTAAAATGATAATTTTCACTATAGGTTATATTAAATTTGTATTATTAGCAAATTGTGTGTGAGATTTTTCCCAGGGCCACTTGGTTAAAAAATAACCTTTTAAAATGAAATTATCAAAATATAAAAGTATAATTAATGCTGTTATGAAATACTGCATACTTCATTCTGGTAAAATAAGTATAAACATTTTGCCACTGCGTTTCATGTATCCCTCCTTCTGACATTTTTTTCATATTTTCATATATTTCCATTTCTCATAAAGCCTCATACACTGATATAGACTTCTTTTTTACTCATTAACCAACACGACAATAAAAATCTTTTAAATAATTAACATTATTTACTACCATGTAACATCAAGCCCATATTTAAATTGTCTCAGTTGACTCATGGAGTTTATTTTACACTTGCTTGATTCAAATCAATTTTCAAACAAAGTGTAAGCACTATATTTGGCTATTAAAGTTAAGTCTCTTTTATTCTAGCTATAATAGCACTCTTCTCCTCAAGTTCAATCTTTAATTTTTGGAGAAATAAATTTGTCTTATAGAATCTTCCATATTGTGTGTTTATTTGATTGCTTCTATACTGCATTTTTGAACTGTTTCTCTATCCCTTCAATTTAAGGTAGATTTTTATCAAGGGAAAGAAACTAATCCATACTCAATCAAAGAAATAGAAAATTTTATTTAAGTTAAATTGAAGATTATAACCCAGGAAAGAGTCTTTCAGAGAGCTCTGAGAATGTCTACATGCACATGTAAGTGGTGGGTCACTGTGGCCACTTACAGATTTGAGAAAGAAATGTTATTTTCTAAGGAGTCACATGGTGGTAGTGATTTAGTCACTAAGTGTGACTCTTGGGACTTCATGGACTGTAGCCCACCAGGCTCCTCTGTCCATGGGATTTCCCAGACAAGAATACTGGAGTGGTTTGCCATTTCCTTCTCCAGGGGATCATCCTCACCCAGGGATTGAACCTGAGTCTTCTGCTTTGCAGGCAAATTCTTTGGATTCTTTACTTCCTGACCCACCAGGGAAGGAGTTACATGGCTGATACCAGAAGGAGATAATTTAACCTTTATGGTTCAGCAGTTATTTCTGTTGTTAGGGAGGTCTGGTCAAAGCATAGTGCAAAAGCACAATACACATTAGAGAAAAAGGAGTAGGTCAAAATGGGCATAAAAACATTTATATGTTAAAATTCTTTTGCCCTGACTTTAAGTATGAGTTTTTATTTTATCAGTCTGCAGTTAGACCCAGAGGATTTAACTTTCCTGGATTCAGGTTCTGATTTTTAGGCTAGGGTAATTCATGCAAGGTCATGTGTACCTCCTCGTATCACTTCATGAATAACTTTTCATCCCATTGTCTCCATCTGTGATACTGAATTTGAACTGGATTCAGGAGGTGTCACCTGACACCCACTGCACCCCAAATCCAATATTTCACAATAGAATCCTAATGGCACAATTAAACAATGACTAAGGCCAAGAGACTTCTTTTAAGGTTTTGATTTTGGCTCTGAAAACTTGAGCATGATTTTTTTTTCTGGTAAAGGATAGGGTTGAAAATAGTCTGCTTCTCAACCTAGATGCCCAACAGCAAATGAATGGATAAAGAAGCTGTGGTACATATACACCATGGAATATTACTCAGCCGTTAAAAAGAATTCATTTGAACCAGTTCTAATGAGATGGATGAAACTGGAGCCCATTATACAGAGTGAAGTAAGCCAGAAAGATAAAGAACATTACAGCATACTAACACATATATATGGAATTTAGGAAGATGGTAACGACAACCCTATATGCAAAACAGAAAAAGAGACACAGAAGTACAGAACAGACTTTTGAACTCTGTGGGAGAAGGTGAGGGTGGGATGTTGCGCAAGAACAGCATGTATATTATCTATGGTGAAACAGATCACCAGCCCAGGTGGGATGCATGAGACAAGTGCTCGAACCTGGTGCACTGGGAAGACCCAGAGGAATCGGGTGGAGAGGGAGGTGGGAGGGGGGATCGGGATGGGGAATACGTGTAAATCTATTGCTGATTCATGTCAATGTATGACAAAACCCACTGAAAAAATAAATAAATTAATTAATTAAAAAAAATAGTCTGCTTCTATGATAAACCATAATGGAAAAGAATATGAAAATGAATATATACATATATATATATATATTTATGTATATGTATAACTGAGCTGGCCATATAGCAGAAATTAACACTTTAAATCAACTATATTCAATATTTTTTTAAATAGTCTTTTATCAAATCTTAGGGCTATTGTGTAGCATTTTCTGTAAAACCCTCTGGCAGTGACTGAAACATGTAAAGTCTTCATGTCTGCTTTTCTTACAATGCGATTTTAAGTAATTTACAAGGGATGCCCCATTTTAATATACATCATCTTCCTCTTCTCTAAACTCATTAGTTCCAACTCTGTTAGTAAGCACAACTTTGGTAAAGCCTGTCAAAATATACTCAGGTGTTTTGGAACTTTGGGGAAAATAGAATTTAGATCAGTCCCTGAGATGGGCAAGTGCAGAAATGGCTTAAGACTCACAGGATGCAAAGGTAGAATGTTTATTAATAATTCAGTAGAAGCAAGAAAGAGAAGCTGGAAGAATAAGAATATTTAAGACCCAAATAATCTCTAGAAATATTGGGACCAACTACACTCCCCATAACATATGGGGTTAGAGTTTGAGTGGTAATAATTAAAATCTTAAGTCTTGAAGACTCTATGAGCACAGCAGACTGGAGAAGCCCAGCAACTAATATGTTTGCTGAAAAATTAATATAAGTGGTTGTTACTTGGCAGAGCAGTTTCAATTGTGTTATGGACTGACTGTTTTTCCCCCTCTACTCCAAATTTATCTTAAAATCTAAAGCCCTAATGTGATGGTATTAGGAGGTGAGGGCCTTTGAGAAGTGATTAAATCATGGGAATTAGCCCTCATGAATGGGATTAGTGCCTTTATAAAATTGACCCCACAGAACTCTCTCAGTCTTTATAACATGTGAGGACATAAGAAGAAAAATACTGTCTTCATAACAGGAAACCAGCCTCACCAATGAATCTGCTGGGACCCTGATCTTAGACTTCTCCATCTCCAGAAAAGTAACAAGTAAATATTCAGTTACCTAGTCTATGGTATTATTGTTATTGCATCTGGAACAGTCTAAGACAAAGTCTTGCTTATTTTTTTTTTAACTATATGGTTGAAAGTTCTAAACTTGAAACTATGCAGCACTTTCAATGGAAATATTTTTAGGTTACTGAAGACAAACCACAATAGAATAGAAAATTCACCAAGATATTATGCTTCTAGGAGGTATCAATTTTGCAAGAGGAAGAAAAAAAGTGCATGGCTGTGTTTGCTTGAGGGTTTCTTGTTAAGTTATAGCCACAGGTTTATGAATATATTACATTTTTCTATTTAAACTTTAAAAGATTAGAGATAAGTAAACTCTAGAAAGAAACATATATATATATATATATATATATATATATATTCTCTGGCAAGAAATATATATTTGTTGTAATATTGATGTGTAACTGTGCCTTTATAAATGAACTGTCTACATTTCTGCAAAGTTTTTGGTGCAAAATCCATTACTTCAGTTAATCTTCAGGACAATGATTTAAGTCTAACAGGGGAGGAAACTGCTCAGTGTAGACAGAAGTTTCCCAGGGTCACATTATTTGGTCTGTCACTAACAGAGTTGATTTCAAAGCGGAGGTTCCTGAACTCCGATTCCAGTGTTTTCACTCCATTGTTTATTTATGTCACAGTTGCACTTAAAAAAACAATGCCGGGCAAATTATCAGAGGAAACAGGAAGAAAATGTCTAGAATACAAATTAAGACCTAAGTGATTAAAATATAAATTAAAGTATTAAAAAGGCATAAATCAGGATTTTCTGTTTACTTTTAAATCTTTTACATGAAAATAATCATTAAATTGCATATCAGTTAAAAATACTAAACACCACAAATTTAATATTTTTCTTAAAATTTTTTTTGCAAATATTAAAAATTGATAGGAAATATTCCACAAAATTTTATATATCTTAATGAAAAAGAAAACAATTTTAATTAACAATTTTTATTAAATACTGTTTAAATATCATTATAAAACTTTCATGAACAATTTGGAGCCTGTATTACATGTTTGTAATTCATGCATTTAATAGAGTATCTGTAGCTTTTTTCTGATTGACATATATTTGAACTTTATAATGTTTCCAATATTTATTCCTCTGTAAGACAGAACAATATCCTCTAGAAAATATCTACATTTTAGTATTTCCAGAAATTTTCATTTCTCTATGTGGAACTCTTTCATGGTCTGAAGAAGCATTTGTCAAGTGCAATTGAACTTGGTGAAGTTGGAATACATGTTTTCTTTATGATTTGGTATATTACAAGGAGGCAGAGTGAATTGCACTAGAGTAATAAATTGGAACTAAGGCCATAAATAAATAAGACTTTTTTGAGTTAGTTTATGATTGTTTCCAAACTCAGATATAACTGTCCAGGAGAATGCATGATAATAAATTCTCTGGTTTTCTAATTCCAGGTGGAATTAGTAAGAGAACTCCCTAACACTTTATCAACAATTCCTCTACACATGACATAATATTCTAAGTATTGCAGGAAGCCTAAAGAACTTTAGAGGCCCAGCCCAAAGAAGTTTATACTTCATGGGAGAAGACTGGTATTTAAGAATACACACAGCAGTGTGAATTGAACTATAGCCCTTTCAGAATTCAGGTCATGATAATTTGCCTAGTAAAGAGAAGAGATATCGAGATCTATGAGAAGAGAAATGTCTGAGGTATAAGTAATCTTTTATTGAATCCTATCCCCCACATCAAAACATAAAATATTTTTTATTTAATTTATCCAAGGGAAGTCTGAAGAGCCACTTCCTAGCATCTAGCATTGTGATATGAATTTAGAAGGTGATAAACATCTTGTAACTCAAACAGATAAATACAGAGCAATATTTAACCTGCACATTGAAGGAACTAAACTGCTCCTGAAGGCTGAAAGTTGGAGGCTGGGCCGTGTGCTAGGCTTACATCATCTCTCTGAAATTAGGGGTATTAGCTCTATTTCACTGATGCAGTAATTAGAGGTGCAAAAGCCTTGTTGTTTCTTCAAGTTCTCCCAGACAGCAAGCCAGTACAAGAACTCAGAAAATTTAGACTTGAACGTTTATGTTCATTCCACTAAACCATTCATCAATGCTGTTACCAAACATTCTTATGTAAATGTGTAGGAGTCATTAAAAGCTCTGATAATACCCATACTTAATGTCACTTTGGACTTCCTAGGTGGTGCTAGTGGTAAAGAACCTGACTGCTAATGCAGAAGACCTAAGAGACACAGATTGGATTCTTCAGTGGGGATGATCCCCTGGAGGAGGACATGGCAACTCAATCCAGTATTTTTGCCTGGAGATTCTCATGGACAGAGGAGCCTGGTGGGCTATAGTCCAAAGAATCACACAGAGTCAGAAATGACTGAAGCGACTTTGCAGGCACATTTCTTTAAGGCCTATCCACATAGTTCTCCACAGGGACCCTTTAAAGAGAGAGGGTTTATTATTACCCCTCTGATTTTTAAAAAGCTAAGAGAAGAGCTATAAAACCTAGACAGCTTTCCTTATTTGAGACAAATCTTTTTGTCTAAGGCGCTTAGCATAAAACTTTTTCAAAGGAAAGTAATCTGAGTTAGGCTAGCATTTTCTCTCTCTCTCTCTCTGAAGGTTATTAAAGCGATCCATTTGCTGTTGTTTAGTCACTCAGTTATGTCCGACTCTTTGCAATGCCATGAACTGTAGCCCACCAGTACCCCCCCCACCCCTGTCCATCGGGATTCTCCAGGCAAGAATACTGGAGTGGACTGCCATGCCTTCCTCCAGGGGATCTTCTTGACTCAGGGATTAAACCCATGTCTCCTGTGGTTCCTGCATTTGGCTATTGTACATAGTGCTGCTATGAACAATTAAGGTGCATGTATCTATTTGTGTGGTTATGCTCCCCAACACAAAGGAAATAAAAACAAAAATAAACAAATGGGATCTAATCAAAGGTAAAGACTTTTGCACAGCCAAGGAAACAATGGACAAAAAGAAAACACCACTTACTGAGTAGGAAAAAAAATTTGTAAATGATATGACACAAAAGAGATTAACATCCAACATGTGTAAATAACTTACACAACTCAACAACAAAAAAGCAAGCGACTCAGTTAAAAATGGACAGGAGAACGGGATAGACACTTTTCCAAAGAAGACAAGCAGATGCTTAACAGTCACACGAAAAGACATTCAACATCACTAATCATCAGGGAGATGCAAATCAAAAATCACAATGAGATATCACATCACACTTTTCAGACTGATGATCATAAAAATGACACAGAAAACAAAAGTTGGCAAGGATGTGGAGCAAAGGGAACCCTTGAATACTGTTGGTGGGAATGTAAATCGATGCAACCACTATGGAAAGCAGAATGCAGAGTCCTCAAAAAAACTGAAAATAGAACTACCATGTGACCGAGCAATTCCACCCCTGGGTATATATCAAAGCAAAAATATTACCTTAAAATGGTACATGAATCCCCTGAATCTTTAATATAAAATCTGATTCTCAGAGAATGGCCTGCTTGGCCCACTTTTAAATGTGCCTGTGGTAGAACATTTGATGGAAATAGCAGCATTCATAAGAAAACTTTCTGACAAGGGAGATATGAAAACAACAACAACAATTTATAGCAATCACTGTCTCAACTCTGGTTAAGGCAATATGCGTTTTATGTTGCTGATTGTTCTGTAGTAAAAATTGCCATCAATGAACAATGCTTTCCATTCTTAGCACATTTAGAAATTATGCAAATTAAAAGAGGAGACAAGAATATTCTTATGTGCTTGAGTATATCTCTGTGTAATGACCACAGTTGGCCAATTTATCTCTTCAAACTGTCAGTATCAGAGGCTTCCAATGGAGAACCTAGATTAAAAAGGCAAATGAATCATAAATAAGCTAGCTCATACTTTCTGCAGATGACTGTCTAGCATTTTGCTATGGCTTTATTTGAAATATACATGTCCGGTGGAAGCTAATATGGGACTTGGAAAGAGAGAGTAAATAGAGAATACATCCATTTATAATGGTAAAAGAAACTTTAAGTATAGAGGCTTTTACATTTCATCTGGGATCTGACAGATAAGATTATCTGTATTTGGATTTAGAGCTATCAAAATATCCATGAAAATGGCACAGGAAAAAGACAGTGGCTTAAAATGCCTTGATTCTTCCAAGTATCTCACAGGAGTTAGGATTGTTTTAAAATTTTCTGCAGAACAGCAAAGGGCTGAGACATCATTGCAAGGGGATGTGACATGTGTCATCAAAAGCCTACACTAGCTGTCAGAATTCAACCATTTGTTTCATGATTCTGTGGTAAAAATAAAACTATCCTCTGGAACCATAGGAATACAATGGATTCACAGTGAGCTTGAAAAAAAAAATCCTCTTTAACATGTGTCTTCCAGCCTCTGGTCTTGCCCAACTAAAATTCGGAGTTTGAACAATTCTAAAATTAACCTATAAGATCATCAGTGGCCCTTGAGCTTTTCATCTTTTAACTACACCATTTAAACCTGTCATTGATGACTATCCTCCAAAGGATAGTGGCCCACCAGGCTCCTATGTTCATGGGATTCTCCAGGCAAGAATACTGGAGTGGGTTGCTATGTTCTCCTCCAGAGGATCTTCCCAACCCAGGGATCGAATCTGCAACTCTGACGTCTCCTGCATTGGCAGGCAGGTTCTTTACCACTAGTGCCACCCGGGAAGCCCTCTGTATTGGTTCCCTAAACACATCCTAAATCCTTCTTCCCTGGCTTCCTTTTTCTGACACTTTACTCCTGATTTCAAGCTTTCCAAATATATCTTGATGTCCTTGTATCATGCTTTGTTCTTAGGAAGGTCTCAACTTATATTCCTCCTGTCATATACATCAGGCTCAGTTCAGTTGCTCAGTCCTGTTGCTCAATTGTGACCCCACAGACTGCAGCACACCAGGCTTCCCTGACCATCACAAAATCCTGGAGCTTGCTCAAACACATGTCCATCGAATTGGTGATGCCATCCAACCGTCTTACCTCTGTCATCCCCTTTTCCTCCTGCCTTCAATCTTTCCCAGCAACAGGGTCTTTTCCAATGAGTCAGCTCTTTGCATCAGGTGGCCAAAGGATTGGAATTTCAGCTTTAGCATCAGTCCTTCCAATGAATACTCAGCACTGATTTCCTTTAGGATCGACTGGTATGATCTCCTTGCTGTCCAAGGGACTCTCAAGAGTCTTCTCCACCACCAAAGTTCAAAGTCATCAATTCTTCAAATCTCAGCTTTATTTATGGTCCAACTCTCACATCCACACATGGCTACTGGAAAAACCATAGCTTTGACTAGACAGAACTTTGTCAGCAAAGTAATGTCTCTGCTTTTTAATATGCTGTCTAGGCTGGTCATAGCTTTTCTCCCAAAGAGCAAGTATCTTTTAATTTCATGCCTGCAGTCACTATCTGTAGTGATTTTGGAGCCCAAGAAAATAAAGTCTGTCACTGTTTCGATTGTTTCCCTATCTATTTGCCATGAAGTGATGGGACCAGATGCCATGATCTTTGTTTTTTGAATGTTGAGTTTTAAGCCAGCTTTTCCACTCTCCGCTTTCACTTTCGTCAACAGGCTCTTCAGTTTCTCTTCGCTTTCAGCTGTTAATGTGGTGTCATCTGTGTATCTGAGGTTATTGATATTTCTCCCAGCAATCTTAATTCCAGCTTGTGCTTCATCCAGCCTGGCCTTTCACATGATATACTCGGCATATCAGTTAAATGAGTAAGGTGACAATATACAGGCTTGACATACTCCTTTCCCAATTTGGAGCCAGTCCATTGTTTCATGTCCAATTCTAATTGTTGCTTCTTGACATGCATACAGATTTCTCAGGAGGTAGGTAAGGTGGTCTGATATTCCCATCTCTTTAAGAATTTCCCACAGTTTGTTTTGATCCACACAGTGCAAGGTTTTGGCATAGTCAATACAGCAGAAGTAGATGTCTTTTCTGGAACTCTCTTGCTTTTTCAGTGATCCAATGGATGTTGGCAATTTGATCTTGGGTTCCTCTGCCGTTTCTAAATCCAGCTTGAACATCTGGAAGTTCTCACTTCACATACTGTGTAGCATCATAATATTAGGAAATGTATAATCTTCAAAATGATACATTCAAACTAGAAAAGTTATTTTATTTCATTTGGTTAAACTACTTGTTGCTTGTTGTCACTCATTGTGTCTGACTCTTTGCGACTTTATGGGTGATAGCCCACCAGACTCCTCCGTCCATGGAATTTCCCAGGCAACAATACTGGTGTGGGTAGCCATTTCCTTCTTCAAGGGATCTTCCCAATCCAGAGATCAAACCTGCATCTCCTGTTTCATCAAGCACTTTATTTTTTTTTTTTTAATCACTGAGGCACCTGGGAAGCCCTGGTTAAATTAACCAGTTGTAAAATAACTTTTCTTAAGGTCTACAAATTTCACACCTCTAGTGATGGGAGATGGTCATGAGTAGGGTAGAAACCAGTGTAAAAATGTTGAAGCTTAGGTAAAGATGTCAAGCTGCTTTTAGAAAAGGCAGAGGAACTAGAGATCAAATTGCCAACATCTGCTGGATCATCGAAAAAGCAAGAGAATTCCAGAAAAACATCTATTTCTGCTTTATTGACTATGACAAAGCCTTTGACTGTGTGGATCACAATAAACTGTGGAAAATTCTGAAAGAGATGGGAATACCAGACCACCTGACTTACCTCTTGAGAAAACTGTATGCAGGTCAGGAAGCAACAGTTAGAACTGGACATGGAACAAAAGACTGGTTCCAAAGAGGAAAAGGAGTACATCAAGGCTGTATATTGTCACCCTGCTTATTTAACTTATATGCAGAATACATCATGAGAAACGCTGGGCTGGATGAAATACAAGCTGGAATCAAGGTTGCTGGGAGAAATATCAATAATCTCAGATATGCAGACAACACCACCCTTATGGCAGAAAGTGAAGAGGAACTAAAAAGCCTCTTGATGAAAGTGAAAAAGGAGAGTGAAAAAGTTGGCTTAAAGCTCAACCTTCAGAAAACTAAGCTCATAGCATCTGGTCCTATAACTTCATGGCAAATAGATAGGAAAACAGTGGAAATAGTGTCAGACTTTATTTTTTTGGGATCAAAAATCACTGCAGATGGTGATTGCAGCCATGAAATTAAAAGACGCTTACTCCTTGGAAGGAAGGTTATGACCAACCTAGACAGCATATTAAAAAGCAGAGACATTACTTTGCCAACAAAGGTCCATCTAGTCAAGGCTATGGTTTCTCCAGTGGTCATGTATGGATGTGAGAGTTGGACTATAAAGAAAGCTGAGTGCCAAAGAATTGATGCTTTGCACTGTGGTGTTGGAGAAGACTCTTGAGAGTCCCTTGGACTGCAAGGAGATCCAACCAGTCCATCCTAAAGGAGATCATTCCTGGGTGTTCATTGGAAGGACTGATTTTTTTTTTTTTTCTTTTTTTGCTGGAAGGACTGATTTTGAAGCTGAAAGTCCAGTACTTTGGTCACCTGATGTGAGGAGCTGACTCATTTGAAAAGACCCTGATGCTGGGAAAGATTAAGGACAGGAGGATAAGGGGACAACAGAGGATGAGATGGTTGAACAGCATCACCAACTCAATGGACATGGGTTTGGGTGGACTCCGGGGGTTGGTGATGGACAGGGAGGTCTGGCGTGCTGTGGTTCATGGGGCTGCAAAGAGCCGGACACGACTGAGTGACTGAACTGAACTGACAGTAAAATTAGATGTAAAATTAGATCTCATATATCTGAGTCTCCTTTATGTAATTAACTGAAAAACTAGTTAGAGTTCTTTGATGTAACTCGAAGGTAATTATAATTTTTGTTTAGCCAACATTTAAGAGTTTGAAATTATCTGTTACATTCTGCTCCTTTCATTTCTACCACCAACCTTCCCACTTTATGAATCTCTCCCATACTTTATAGACACATTTCTGTAGAGAATATTATATCATCTTGGGTTAGTTTAATTGGCTATTGTCATGCAGTAAGTGTAATTACTATGTGTATATATACGTGTGTGTGTGTGTGTGTGTGTGTATTATGTCTTAAAAGCAAAAGATAACATTTCTGTATAGAACAGTTTAGTTGATGTTATATTTTAAATGTTCTTTTGTAACTATGAATGGATGATCAAATAAGATATATAATATTAAAAAATGAATAAGTATTAAAGTACAGATAATCTACATTTTTTGTTAAAACAAAACAAAACAAAACAAAAGTTTTGTTGTATTTTGTTAAAACAATTCAGAGTCTGAACATATGACACATGCAAATAATTCCAAGAAAATTCCTGTGGTCATAATATACTCTTCCCCTTCATGGTAATTTTTCATAGAATCATCAATGCTTTACTAAATGTGTATTCTTTGCTAAAATCAGATGCTTTATTGGAGGCAGGTGCAAGGTCTGATTTATCTTTGCCTCGTTAACTGTGTATCATCACAGTGCTTCACACATAAACACTTTCTGCTTTACCTCACTTCACACACCCCTGAATTTCAGCTTCATATTTCCAACTTTCTACTTAGCATCTGCATTTGGTTGCCTATAGACAGTTCAAGCTAACCATGCCCATATCCAAACTCTAGGTTCTTCCCATTGCTCTGTCATTTTAGTAAATGTGTAAATGTCCAGTGTTGGTTGCTGAGAACAAAGACTTGGGTACTCAATCACCACAACTTTCTTTCTATTACAATATATATCTAATCAGTTAAACAAACAAATAAACAAAAGTCTTTATTAGCTTTATTTTCAAAATAATCTAAAATTGAACCACTTCTTGCCATCTCCACCCTTAACATCCTTATCCAAGATTCTTGTGTCTCCTGAACTATTGCAGTTGCTTCCTCAGGGATAGCCTTCCTCCCATGCTTCCTCCTCTATTCCCGACAGCTCTCAGAGCTTCCTTGTGCACAAGATAAAGCTTATCTGACTATTAATAATCTGGATCTCTGTTACTTCTCTTACCTTGAAAGTGGAAGTGTTAGTCACTCAGTCCTGTCTGACTCTGCGACCCCATGGACTGTGGCCTGCCAGGCTCCTCAGTCTGTGGAGATCTCCAGACAAGAACACTGGAGTGTGTAGCCATTTCCTTTTCCAGAGGATCTTCCTGACCCTCCCTCTATCAGTGAGCAGGGAGGGCTTTTCTGACTGCTTCTTTTCTCTTTGAAAATCTCACTCTCCTCATCATCGCCATCTTACCCGACCCATTCCCTCTTTGTTCTTCTTTATAGCAATTATTATTATTTCACCACAATAAACTTACTGCTTATCATTTGTGTCCTTCATTAGGTTAGAGGCTCCATGAGATCAAAGACTTTTCTTTTTTCTTCCCCTGGTGGTTTTATTTTCAGCAAGGGGATTGATGCTCAGCATATAGCAGTTTCTCAGTGCATGGTTGTCAAAACCATAAATTAACTATTTCAAATGATAATATAAAGATACATACCAGGAAGGGTTTCCATTAGAAGTAGATGAGGATATTCATAAAGGTGAGGTGTCACTACTGGAGGGCTTATTTAGAATGAGGTATACTGGCAGAGTTAAAGGAACAAATAGATGAGGTGAGGCACCAAGGACCCAGCCACAGCAAGAAAATATCTCCTTCTTTAGACTAGAAGAATCAGCGAGATAAGGATAGTTATAAATTAAGGAAGAGAGCTAGCCTAATGGATCTCTGACTGTAAGGAATGGCAGCCTTGCCAGCTATAGTGAAACAAAGAGGGTGAAGGGGAAACAAATAGAATCTCTCTCTTCTTTTCCTCTCTAATCTCCCTTTGGTACCATCCATTGGCCTAGAGGAACTGAACCCTGGAAACCAAGAGAGCATAGATGCAGTGTGTACAGGTTAGCCTCTAAGAGAGACCAATCAGGGCAGTGAAATGAAAAACAACAACAACAAAAAAATAGATCTGCTTATAGAGGGGATGAGGGAAAATGGAAATTTGGACAAAGAGTTAAGATTTTTAAAGTTACTGATATATCTTTACAGTTTTCATTTTATCTACATGATCTTCTGGCAGAATAGCTATGACAAACCTGGAGAGTGTATTAAAAACCAGAGACATCACTTTGCCGACAAGGTCCATATAGTCAGAGCTATGGTTTTTTTCAGTAGTCATGTAGAGATGTGAGAGTTGGACCATAACGAAGACTGACTGCTGAAGAATTGATGCTTTCGAACTGTGGTGCTGGAGAAGATTCTTCAGAGTCCCTTGGACAGGAAGGAAATCAAACCAGTCAATCCTAAAGGAAATAAACCCTGAATATTCATTAGAAGGACTGGTGTTGACGCTGAGGTTCCAATACTTTGGCCACCTGATGCGAATAGTTGACTCATTGGAAAAGATCCTAATTCTATGAAAGATTGAGGGCAAGAGGAGAAGGGGGTGACAGAGGATGAGATGGTTAGATGGCATCACTAACTCAATGGACGAGAGTTAGAGCATACTCTGGGAGGTAATTAAGGACAGGGAAGCCTGGCATGCTGCAGTTCATGGGGTCACAGAGTCGGACAGGACTTATCAAATGAACAACAAGAAGACCTCATCCCTAGTAAACTTGAGATCTTCTTCTACTATCAGGGAAACTCCTTTAGGGAATGGGTAAAAAATGTAGAGAATTGTTTAGGGTAACATGCAAAGAGTAATAATTACTATTCAGCTACTAGAATTCACAAGAATTATCTTGCAACAAAACAGAAAGCTTATAAGACAAGATTGGAAAAAAAAAAATGGAAGATTTTCTAAATTCTCTCAGCATTTGCTGTATTATTCTGTCACCTAGTTGTGTCCGACTCTTTGTGACCCCATGGACTGCAGCACACCAGGGTTCCCTATCCCTTTAAATCTCCTGAAGTTTTCCCAAGTTCATGTCCATTGCATTGGTGATGCCATCCAGCCATCTCATCCTCTGACGCCCTCTTCTTCTGCCCTTGATATTGGGTTTCACTGTTTTGATCTCCTTGATGTCCAAGGGACTTTCAGGAGTCATCTCCAGCATCACAGTTCAAAGGCATCAATTCTTTGGCGTTCTGCCTTCTTTACTGTCAAACTCTCACAACCATATGTGATCACTGGGAAGACCATAGCCTTGTCTATATGGACCTTTGTCAGTAGAGTAATGTCTCTGCTTTTCAAACATTGTCTAGTTTTGTCATAACTTTCTTGCCAAGAAGCAATCATCTTCTGAATTCATGACTGCAGTCACCATCACAGTGATTTTAGAGACCAAGAAGGGAAAATCTGTAACTACTTTCCTTAGAGACCAAGAAGGGGAAATCTGTAACTACTTCCACCTTTTCCCCTTCCCTTTGCCATGAAGCAATGGGGCCTGATGCCATGACTCTTTTAATATTTAGTCTTAAGCCAGCTCTTTCACTCCCTCCTTCATCCTCATCAAGAGGCTCTTTAGTTCCTCTTCATTTTCTGCCATTAGAGGGGAATCCTCCACATAGCTGAGGTTATTGATGTTTCTCCTGCCTCTCTTGACTCCAGTTTGCAACTCATCCAGTCTGGCATTTCTCATGATGTGCTCAGCGTATAGGTTGAACAAACATGGTAAGAGGAGATAACCTTATCATACTCCTTTCTCAGCCTTGAACCAGTCAGTTGTTCCATGCTGGGTTCTAACTGTTGCTTCTTGACCCACATACAGGTTTCTCAGGAGATAGGTAAGATGATCTGGTATTCCCATCTCTATAAGAGCTTTCCACAGTTTATTATCATCCACACAGCCAAAAGCTCTCAGCATATCAAGAACTAATTCTGAAACTAGATTGTAATATCTTATATAGAAGAAAATCTCATTCTGCTTATAACTAACTCATGAGGTTAGTACCATAGAATAGTAGGATGAAAGATAGGAATGAGTGCCATCCCAGAGAGGGTGATGTGTACTTGTTAAATGAGGGACCACAGAAAGCATGGAGCTTTTCCCTTTAACCCATAAGAAACCCTGGGAGGTAGTATTGATACATCAAGGAGGCTAGAAATATGGGTTTTTCATTAATGTAAACTCAGTGGCACAGCATTTTTCCATGGAAAAGAGCCCGAGTGTAGCTTCCTTTTATTCCCACATAGTGTGAATCTATCCATTTTCTTTTAGGAGTGATAGTGGCATGGTAGTTAGCTCAACCTCTGCTGAGTAGCTTAGCAGAAGGGGTTCCCAAGAGGGACAGTGGGGACCCTATAGGGAAGGGCTGAAAAGCAGACCGCTGGGTGGGGGCCATGGACATTCCTGCCAGGCCTTGAGTCAAAGGACAGCAGAAGTACGGGTTGAGGTAAAGCCCAAAGAGTCAAAGGCCCACTCTGGTCAAGCTGATAAATGTGAAACCATATATCCTGTCAGTTTCTCTGACACCAGCAGAGTCCTCAGGGAGGGGCCAACAACCTCCTCAAACCAGCAGACAATACAGTGAATTGTAATAAGAACAAAGGAGATCTAAAACACTGGGGCTTATCCCAGGGAATTTTATCTCTGAAAGACTCCTTTCACTCAAAGACACTCATCTCCTCAAAGTATATCTCAAGTTATAAAATTAAACCAGACTTGACCCTCTCCTCTCAAAAAAAATAACTTTCCTTTTTACTCTTCTTACCCAGCAATGGCTAGAGGTAACCATGAGGATAATATGTCATTTTCAAAGAATAAAGAACAACATTTTCCTGAAAACTTGAGTATACCATGTACAACTCGGCAATTCCAGAAAAATTCAAAATCCTATTTAGTTACAGATCACAGATAAACTTTGAAATGAATCCATGTTTAAACTTGTTCAGGCTCAACTGTGCATTAAATTCACTCTTGGTTCTGTCAGATCATTGATTTGACATTGATCTGATTCGATTATACTTAGATAGATGATATCAGCCTTAATATTGAGGAAGTAGACAATGCAAAGTAATTAGTCACAAAGCTCTTTTGTAAGCTTCCAATATAATGAACTCTGGGCAAATTAGACTGTAAGCATAATATCTCTCATTTTAATTTGATTTCTGAGCTCCAGAATTAGGAAGGCCATCAGTAAGATCCGTTGTTATTTTGCCCAATATAATTAAAGGGTCAGCAATTTGATCTTGCCTTGATGACAAAACAATTATCTACGGCATTCCCTTTCCCATTTAGGATAAAAAAAAAAAAAAAAGCCTGTGCTTACTGTGGTTTCTTTTCTGATTAAGGAGAGTTAGTCCTGCTTGCACAGGGATGGAATAAGCAAAGCATCATGTCAGACTGAAGCTCAGGGTGAGTATAAAGACTATTCCAGGCAGGAAGAATCACAGCCATGGAAATTGTTACTTTCTGGCTCTCACATTATTACCCCCTCATCTCAGTCTATATGCACGATAAGCCTTCTCTTTTATCTCCATGGCTGTGACTGTTGGTTGTTCTCTTCTCCCATCTTACCTATGTTTGCACTGTCAGTGCCCCAGCTTTTCTGCTGAATTGCTGAATGTTGGGTCACTTCAATTTTCTCCATTTCTTCAGTAACTCGAGCTTGGAGTTTTACAATGGAATTTCTCGAGTAAATTATAAGAAAATAGAAAGTAATGCAAAAAAAGGACACATGGAAGGTCTGTTTTGTTGGGGTTTTTAGCTTTTGTTTGTTTGTGTGTTTTTGTTTGTTACCATACTGAAAATGTAAGATTCTATGAACTCTCTTGGTAAACCATTCCAATTGCTTCATACCCCCTGAATGAAGACATTCTCTTAAAAGACTAATTTGAAATTTTGGACATTCAGTTAATCCCACTTCTTTCGTATTAACAATCAATATTCAGTACTGTGGCATGCAAATAATATGATAGTTCTCACATGCTATTTTATATTTACCACATCAAAACTCCTGGCTGTTTTTGCTCCTACACTTAAACTTTTTTGCTTTGTTTTCCTCAGCTTAGACGAATGAAAGAATGGACTATATACAAATGGCTGAAGTTTTACTTATTAAATAGACAGTGTCCTGAATTACTTTTTGGGAGACAACAGTGACAGCAACCCAAATACTACAGAGAGAATGGGACCAAAACTCACAATGGGCCTTGTGGACTATAACAGAAAACAAACAAAGAAACAGGTTTTCAGTGCCTAGAATTCTTAACTTTAAAGCGGAATGAAGCTCTGTAGAGCTTGCATGGTAAAATTTGCCAAGTATGTAAACCACCATCTTCCTTTTTAATCTTAGTTTACCTGTCTTACTCACAGAATTACTCCTAACCTGTAGTAGTAAAGTCACCTGATACCTACTTTGTTGTTGTTTAGCTGCTAAGTCATATCTGGCTCTTGCAACACTATGGACTGGTTCCTTTGTCCATGGGATTTCCCAGGCAAGAATACTGGACTGGGTTGCCGTTTCTTTCTTCAGGGGATCTTCCCAAAAGACCCAAGGACTGAACCCGCATCTCCTGTACTGACAGGTGGATTCTTTACCACTGAACCACCAAGGAAGCCTTATATCTACTTTAGGGCAGGAGAATTGATCAGCTCTTACTGAAACCACATCCCTAGAACTCATGTTCATATTTGTTAGGGAATATGGATAAAGATATCTGCTTTGGCAAATTTAGCTCTGTGCCTTGGAGCAAATTGCTCAGACTTGCTGACTTTGTTCTTATCTGTGTTACATCTTTGTCTGTTTTATGTATAACAGGAACCATCACATCCACTTCATAAAATAGTTCTGAGAATTAGTGAAATCATAAAGAAGGATAAGCACTCGGCCTGGTGCCTAGTAAATAATAAAGGCTCAATAAATGTTCACTGTTTTGATTATTTAGTTTTAATATTATCCCTAATTTTCACCTGGAGAAGAAATTCTCTATGGGATTTTTAATTCTCTCCAAGGACTGTTTGAGGCCTATGGACAAGCCACAATTAAAAGTCAGTATCACCTACTGTTTTGAGCAAACAGATGTGTCTAAGAAATCCCCTCGTAACCATGTGTCCTTCTAAGGACTTAGAAGGAGGATTAGGGCATCAAAAGAACTTTAGAGAGAACATTTCAACCCATAATAGTTGCCTAAGAATAAGTCTTAATTTCACTTTTAGTATTCAGTTTTAGATCATATTCCCTTCCAATTTCCTAAACTGCCATGGTTAGAGAGAATTATAGATAGGGATATTCATAAAGTTTAGCATTTCCAAAATTGTAATGATTAGTGACTGAACTGAACTGATAATGATTTTAATATCTAGGTATCTCAAAAGGTGGGCTTCCCTGCTGAGTCAGTGGTAAAGAATCTGCCTGCAATGCGGGAGACCTGGGTTTGATCCTGGTTGGGAAGATCCCCTGCAGGAGGGCATGGAAACCCACTCCAGGATTCTTGCCTGGAGAATCCCCACGGACAGAGGGGCGAGGTGGGCTACAGTCCATGGGGCACAGAGTCAGACATGACTGAAGCGACTAAGCAGAAGCAACATCTCAAAAGCTCCTTTCCTTCATTCTTCCCTTTCCTTTTTTGTCTTTCGTTGTCCTTTATAAAAGGGCAAACGATGCAAGAATACAGCTCCAAATGATTGAACTTATGTGCAAATTGCTTCCAGGTGCTCATATCACTTTCTATCTTCAAACAAAAGATGAAAAAGAAAAAAAAGGTTCAATGTCACAGAGGAGCAAAATCATGATGAATTTAAATGGTTTTGGTTTTCATCTCATTTACCATCTGAAATATTGCTTGTTTATATTTCTCCAGTCCATATTTACTTATGCATACCAGTTTATACCACTTGTACGGGATGAGGCTTTTCTTTATTCTGATTTTCCAATTGCCAACACAGCACAGAACTCAACAATAGGCACTAAAGAAGCATTGATTGACTTAATAATGTGGGATTTTCAAGGGCTTTAAATTCACTCACTTGAGGGTACCAAAAATTTCACGACTTCAGAGGATGTATTGGCAATGACAGATCCAAAGAGATTAGTCATAAATACACAAAAGAAGCAGTTTAAACTCTGACAACCTCTGTTTATATTCTATTTCCTTATTGTAGATGTAAATGGTACTTTAAAGGACTTTGAAATTATATTGCTCCATTATATACTCAATATAGAACTTTTAATTTAGTTGGCATTTCTCCACAGCTGTTCCTTTTAAGAAATTCAAAGATAAATATGATATAGGTAAAGTACCATCTAACCACACAGACCAAATTGTTTCTTTTTCTGATGTCCACAGGAAATCATAACAAGAACAAGGGCAAAAATAAACCAGCTACAAATCCATACAACTCCATTGGTCTCTAAATTAAACATGTGTCATATAGCATATAGATTATAAATAATGTATCCATACATGGATTTGTATTGTCTACAGTTGAAGCTTTCATTAAGTGATAGTGTCACTTAGTAGTACTGAAAATGAAGAAAAAAATTTAATGACATCTAAATCAATGATTCAGTATCACTGCTTTTCTATTTTAATAGAGTATGTTGGTTTACTGGGGTTTCGCTGGTGGCTCAGTGGTAAAGAATCCACCTGTGATATAGGAAGTGAAGTGAAGTGAAGTCGATCAGGCATTTCCGACTCTTTGCGACCTCATGGCCTGTAGCCCACCAGGCTCCTCTGTCCATGGGATTTTCCAGGCAAGAGAACAGGAGTGGGTTGCCATTTCCTTTTCCAGGGGAATTTCCTGACCCAGGGATGGAACCTGGGTCTCCATCATTGCAGGCAGAAACTTTACCGTCTGAGCCACCAGGGAAGGAATTTACTAGAAATATTTACAGGGAAATATTTACTAGATAAATATTTAGCATGTAGGGTGATCTGTTGAAACTACATGGACAATGTTTCCAGTCTTCAACTGTGTATCGGGATGCTACCAGTTGTACATAACTAAAGGCCAACTCAACTAGCCTTACCCAGGAAGAGACTTTTCCAAAAAGCTTTACAATCAAGGAGTGGCAGTAGCCTCAAGGACATCTGAAAAACAACAACAAAAAAATATCATTAGAACCATATTCTTTTTCTCTCTCTGTCTACCTGAGTCTCTGGGTCTCCCTTTCCTCTTTGTTCTTTCTCATTATTTATTTTTTATGTCTTGGAAATCTTAGAGTTGTGGTGGGTATCATGATGGATGTGTGTGTGTTAGTCGCTCAGTCGTGTCCAACTCTTCGCGACCCATTGACCTGTAGCCCCCCAGGCTCCTCTGTACATGGAATCCTCCAGGCAGGAATACCTGAGTGGGTTGCCATTTCCTTCTCCAGGAGATCTTCCATACCCAGGGATCAAACGCAGGTTTCCTGCATTGCAGGCAGATTCTTTACTGTCCAAGCCACCAAGGAAGCTCCATCAAGAGGGTCACCCTCCATAATATCCTGAAAGGTATTGATATCCTGCATGCTGAAGCATGGATCCTTCCAATTTAGCAAAAGTTGGAGGGAAAATGGATTCCCTTAATGTGAACTTGCACAGAAACTCCTAGAGAAGCACTCAGATCTGTTTAGTTTATATGTCTGTCTCTTGACTGACCATTATGGACTCCAGGAATAATGGATGTAATAATTTTATTCTCCTCAATAATGTGTCCACTCTTTAGTCATATGTTTTGAAAATTTTGATTTTCAATTATTTTGAAAATCTTAGGCCCAGGGTTGAGTAAGCATCCCAAAGGGGGAAGTGGTAGGTGAAAAGGACACTGTGTACACAAATACAGCACATCCTCTACAGACAGCTAGTCAGATGAGTGAATATCATTACTAATTTGGAAACATTAAGTCATCTTTAGAATTGCAGTGAATCATAAGAGTCAAATTGCTGTCAATTTGAATGTGTGCAAAATCAGTTCTTTTGGTGGCAGCTTAGGTACAGAGGAGGTGATTTTGTACTTCATATGTTTATCCATTTATTCACTCAAACGTGTGCTTATTTGCTTCTGATACATGCTTAAGAGTAGTCACAATCTAAGTTCAGTTTATGTATTTTACATTGCTGTTTCCTTTTGAAATTTCCAAAGCCATAGCAAAGGTAAAAGATAGCTACAGTGAGCAAACATATATATTTATCTAGATTCACCAATTGTTAACATCCTCTCTCTCTCTCAATATTTTGGAAATAAATTGAAAGAATTATGATTCTTTATCCCAAAATACTTTAGAAAGCATCTTAAAAAAATTAAGATATTTGCCACAGCACCATCTGAACAGTAACACTGTTTCAATAAAATAATTTAATTCAGAGTTCATATTTAGTTTTCATCAAAATTTTATTTATCATTAGTTTAAAACTAAAGATCCAATAAAAGTTGATGCATTTGATTCCTGTGCTTCATTTGTTATTTTAAATTTAAGCTCTTTCCATTTTTTTTTTAAATTTCACAGTATATTTTTTCCCAGAGTTTATGCCACTTACACTGCAGAACATCTTGCATTCTATATTTACCCATTTGTTTTGTATTATCAGATTTAGATAAAACACTTTTGGAAAGAATACTACAAGACTGAAGTTTGAATATTTTATTGCAACAATTCTGTAAGCATGTAAATTCAGTTTCACAATTTAGTAATGCTGAATTTGATTAGTTGATTACAGAGATGGCCAATAGAAATTGTAAAAGGTAGTATTTTTTTCCCCTTTTTGGGAGAAGGTATGTAAATATTAAATTCATTAAAACCAGTTATCAAATGATTTTAGCATCTTTCAGTGATCTTCAACGGAATTAATTGTTACATTGGAGGTTATAAAATGGTGATTTTTCTCATTCTAACACTTCTAGGATTATTAACTAATGTTTTTCTGTAAAGGAAAATTTTCCTTCTTTTTCTCTTTCTCTTATTTTCTATTATTATCATCATTGCCATCATCATTATTGTTTTTAATGCCACTGTAGGCCTGTGAATTTTTCAATTCCATGTGTTATGATCTATTTCTGCTACTATTTGCTATTCATTTTAGTACTCAAATTATCCCAAATTAGTTTGTAGAAATACCATCACACTAGCTCTGTGTCATTGATTTTAGGCGTTAAGTGTTCCAAGCTCACTCTATCAACCTAAACTTGGAACCATTCATTTCTACAAGGAGCCTGGCTTCTTTTATTAGTGAGTGGTATTTTGGAATCAATATTTGGGACTTAATCAATATTTGTCAGATAGTCCTTTGCTAACAATGGTCTGTCTAGTCAAAGCAATGGTTTTTCCAATAGTCATATATGGATGTCAGATTTGGACCATAAAGAAAGCTAAGCACCAAAGAATTGATGCTTTTGAACTGTGGTGTTGGTGAAGACTCTTGAGAGTCCCTTGGACTGCAAGGAGATCCAACCAGTCCATCCTATAGGAGATCAGTCCTGGGTGTTCATTGGAAGGACTGATGCTGAAGCTGAAACTCCAATACTTTGGCCACCTCATGTGAAGAGAAGACTCATTGGAAAAGACCCTGATGATGGGAGGGATTGGGGACAGGAGGAGAAGAGGGGGTGACAGAGGATGAGTTGGCTGGATGGCATCACTGACTCGATGGACATGAGTTTGAGTAAACTCCGGGAGTTGGTGATGGACAGGGAGGTCTGGCGTGCTGCGAAGCATGGAGTCACAAAGTGTTGGACACGACTGAGTGACTGAACCGAACTGATGACACTGAATTGTCATTATTTATAAGCCTTATTAGTGAACAGAGATAGAAAAATGTCTATAGATACAACCTATATTAATATTTTCAATTATCATCCAACCCAATCACATTCTTTCTCACCTTCAAAGTTCACATTGCACTCTTCTTAAACAGTGAAAACTGGTCTCCAAAAATATTAGTAGATATGCTCACTTGCTATAACTTACAATATACTAAATTTTTAAAATAATTTTATTTATGTAAGCTTTTTTTTTTTTTTTTTTAATTTTTGGTTGTGCTTGGTCTTCATTGCTGCATGAGCTTTTCCCTAGTTGCAGTGAGCAGGGGTTACTCTCTAGTTGAGATGTGTGGACGTCTCACTGTGGTGGCTTCTCTTGTTGCAAAGCCAGTGCTTTAGGGGCAAGGGTTTCAGTAGTTGCAGCACACAGGCGCAGTAGTTGTGGCTCCGAGACTCTAGGGCACAGGTTCAGTGGTTGTGGTGCACAGGCTTAGTTGCTATACAGCATGTGAAATTTTCCCAGAGCAGGGGCCAAACCCATTTCTCCTGCATTGGCAGGTGAATTCTTTATCACTGGGATACTAGGGATACATTATTGCCAAATTCAGACTTAAGTTGAAGAAATTAGGGGGAACCACTAGACTATTCAGGTATGATCTAAGTCAAATCCCTTATGATTATACACTGGAAGTGACAAATAGATTCAAGGGATTGGATCTGATAGACAGAGTGCCTGAAGAACTATATGGACGGAGGTTCGTGGCATTGTACATGAGGCAGGGATCAAGACCATCCCCAAGAAAAAGAAATGCAAAAAAGCAACACTGTTGTTTGAGGAGACCTTGCAAATAGCTGAGAAAAGAAGAGAAGTGAAAGGCAAAGGGGAAAAGGAAAGATATACCCATTTGAATGCAGAGTTCCAAAGAATAGCAAGGAGAGGTTAAAAAAAAAAACTTCCTCAGTGATCAACGCAAAGAAATAGAGGAAAACAAAAGAATGTGAAAGACTAGAGATCTCTTCAAGAAAATTAGAAATATCAAGGGAACATTTCATGCAAAGACGGGCACAATAAAGGACAGGAATGGTATGGGCCTAACAGAAGCAGAAGATATTAAAAAGAGGTGGCAAGAATACACAGAAGAGCTATACAAAAAGGATCTTCATGGCTCAGATAATCACGATGGTGTGATCACTCACCTAGAGTCAGACATCCTGGAATGTGAAGTCAAGCAGGCCTTAGGAAGCATCATTACGAACAAAGCTAGTGGAGGTGATGGAATTCCAGTTGAGTTATTTCAAATTCTAAAATAGGATGCTGTGAAAGTGCTGCACTCAATATGCCAGCAAATTTGGAAAGCTCAGCAGTGGCCACAGGACTGGAAAAAGTCAGTTTTCGTTCCAATCCCAAAGAAAGGCAATGCCAGAGAATATTCAAACTACCACACAATTGCACTCACTTCATGCGCTAGCGAAGTAATGCTCAAAATTCTCCAAGCCAGGCTTCAATGGTATGAATCATGAACTTCCAGATGTTCAAGCTGTTTTTAGAAAAGGCAGAGGAACCAGAGATCAAATTGCCAACATCTGTTGGATCATCAAAAAAACAAGAGAGTTCCAGAAAAACATCTACTTCTGCTTTATTGACTATGCCAAAGCCTTTGACTGTGTGGATCACAAAAAACTGTGGAAAATTCTTGAAGAAATGTGAGTACCAGACCACCTGACCTGCCTTTTGAGAAATCTGTATGTAGGTCAGGAAGCAACAGTTAGAACTGGACATGGAACAACAGACTGATTCCAAGTTGGGAAAGGAGTACATCAAGGCTGTATATTGTCACCCTGCTTATTTAACTTATATGCAAAGTACATCATGGGAAATGCTGGGCTGGATGAAGCACAAGCTGGAATCAAGATTGTTGGGAGAAATATCAATAACCTCAGATATGCAGATGACACCACCCTTATGGCCGAAAGTGAAGGAAAACTAAAGTGCCTCTTGATGAAAGTGAAAGTGCAGAGTGAAAAAGTTGGCTTAAAACTCAACATTTGGAAAACTAAGATCATAGCATCTCGTCCCATCTGCCACTTCAGGGCAAATATATGGGGAAACAGTGGAAACAGTGACAGACTTTATTTTGGGGGGTTCCAAAATCACGCAGATGGTGACTGCAGCCATGATATTAAAAGACACTTACTCCTTGGAAGAAAAGTTATGACCAACCTAGACAGCATATTAAAAACAGGAGACATCACTTTGTCAACAAAGGTCTGTCTAGTCAAAGCTTTGTTTTTTCCAGTAGTCATGTATGGATGTGAGAGTTAGACCATAAAGAAAACTGAGGACCAAAGAATTGCTGCTTTTGAACTGTGGTGTTGAAGAAGACTCTTGAGAGTCCCTTGGACTGCAAAGAGATCCAACCAGTCCATCCTAAAGGAGATCAGTCCTGAATATTCATTGGAAGGACTGATGCTGAAGCTGATACTCCAATACTTTGGCCACCTGATGCGAAGAACTGAATCACTGGAAAAGGTTCTGTGGCTGGAAAATATTGAAGGTGGGAAGAGAAGGGGACGACAGAGGATGAGATGGTGGAAGGCATCACCAACTCAATGGACATGAGTCTGGGTAAGCTCCGAGTGTTGGTGATGGACAGGGAAGCCTGGCTTGCTGCAGTCAATGGGGTCACAAAGAATCAGACACGACTGAGCGACTCAACTGAACTGACTAGGGAAACCACATACAGTATACAGACAATAATTTTGAATCACAATAATTTTGGTTTTACCAAAATCAAACCTATAAATCAGTCTTGAAGGCATATTTTTTATTTTTTTGCTTTTAGAAATTATTCTTTGAGGAAGAGTATTTAAAAATTATATGAAATAATAACTTGTTCTGTGTTATGATTTCAATTTGATAGAAAGTTAAATCTTATAATTTCTATTCATACAATTTTAGGGCTTGGTTTTTCTATTTTGTTTATATATTTTGTGTTTTGAATATGCAAAACATTAACATGGTTTAAAATTCAAACCATTTTAAAATGTATCCCCAGAAAAGTCACACTCTTATCCCCATTCCTTATCATATGTCATCTGCCCTCTAGAAGCCACAGTTTCCCTTGGTTTCTGATTTACCTTTTCTATATGTATATATTTTGCAAATATCAGCCTAATTCACACCAGACTTGTACTCTTACTTCCCTTTCATTCTCCTGCAAAAGTAGTCTACTATATTTATTCTTTCATTCCTTTCATTTCTTGTTAGGCAATTCATGTCAAAAAAATACTAACGACAGTTTGTAGAGGCCTTCTACATTTTGATTAAGCTTCCCTGTATTGCCCTATGAGAAAGTATGATAGTTTATTCAGCCCTGTCTCTTATGAATGACACGTAGGCAGTTTCTGATATTTTACTTATCCGGCTGACTCCACGATGAATAAGCATAATACTGTCTCAAACGTGAGGTGGACCTATAGCTTCACAATCAATTCTCGATTGGTGCAGTACATTGTGAATTCTCATAAGCACGATTTTCATAAGGTAAATGTGCATGTGGTTTTCATGGAAGTTTATTCCTTTCCGTAGTGGTTATATCACTTAACTCTTAAACAAGCAAAGTCAGATACTGACTGTCTTTTCAGAGACTGACTTAAGAAGTGCTGTTGTCATTTAAACTTTTTTTTTTTTTTTTTGGTCAAGCTGTTGCCATGATGAAAAATATCTTATTGAAGTTTTATTTTCTATTTCTTCTACTGCAAGTAAATTTGAGTGTCTATTCACATGTTGAAGGGCTTTTTTGTCTACATTTATTTACAAAATGCTTTCCTTGAGGAATGTTTTTGGTCTTTATACCTTTTAATATTTTTACCTTTTTATTTTGAACTAATTTGGCATTGCAGATAAGTTGCAAAGATAATGCAGAGTAGAATCTCAGTGTAGTTCTCACTCTACTTCCTTAACACTAATTTCACATGTCCTCATAGTACAGCTAATTAAACCAGTGAATTAACACTTTCTGCAGCTACACACCATATTCAAATCTCATGTTTTTCCACTAATGTCTTTTTCCTATGCTAAGATCCTATATAGATCTGTTTCATTTTGAAAATGTTCATATATTTAAGAGATATTTTTTTCCTCTGTGATATAAATTGGCAATATATTCTTCAGACTTGTCATTTGTCTCTGTTCCCTCTCAATGGAACTTGCATCTATCATTCACTTTGCTTCACTGGCATATGCCCAGCTGTTTTGAAACTAGTTACTGTATTTCTCTCTTCATAGCATTCTCAGAGTTTCTTTCACTGCATTTATCAACAAACTCCTCTTGGTTTTTTGCATTTTTTTCTCTCCCCTCACTCAACTATAAAAGCCATGCATGTGGGAGCTGTGTTTAGTCCCACCATACAGCCAGCACTTGGAAGAATATCTGCCACATATTCCCTTTTTATCATTTGTCTATTGAGTCCATTAACTAGATCATCAAGAAATTTCCACATTGAAGAAGGAAGAATAGTTTGGAGCAGAGAAAGTTAAATAGAAACATGATATAGGCTTTCAATTATTTAAGATGTAACTATGTAAAAAGTTAGATTTATTTTATGTAACTCTGGAGGACAATCAGGACAGCAAAATTCAGTTTTTGTTCCCCAAAATTAGAAACTGTTTTTTTTTCCTATTTTTTTAAAACTAGATGTATTAAAAAAAAAAAAAACTAACATTGGAAGTGTCTTTTTAACTAAAGAGTATTTTTAAAGAGAAAATGAATCTCAAACTGATGAAGAGATTGGAGAGGAAGTACATGAATAAATTTAATTTCACAAAATAAATTCTAGTAAGTATATTTCTAAAGCTTAGATCATATAAAGCTATGAAAAAGAATTCTAATGGTAAATGTTGAATACCATTCTTTTAAAAGAAAGAAGAAATTGAGTATTAGCTAGATGAATGTTTTTAGCAATTAAACAGCTAAATGGGAAAGTATTCTGGGTAGTAAATATTTCTGGTCACCAGAAAATAATACTATATTTGTAATCTTTTCTCTGCTTTTGTTTTCAGTGCTACCAAGTTGTGTGAATCATGCACTAATCTGATACATCTGTTAAAAATGCAGCTATTTGCATTTGTTATTAGTCTTTTCTTTCTTTTTTTTCTAGATAGTTAAGTCATACCAACTATAAGTGTGTTGAACCTTAACTGGGGTTTTGAAATTTATATGAGTTCTTGAAGAATGGCTAAAAATTGAATCCTAATTACTTAAATACACATTTCTATATTTTTCATTGGGTAGTGCCTGAAATGAATAAATTAATGCAAATGCTTGAAGGATAAGTAACTCTGCTCAATGTTATGTGGTAACCTCGATGGAAGGGGTGTTTGGGGGAGAATGGATACTGTGTATATGTATGGTAGAGGCCCTTTCCTACCTATCTGAAACTATGACAACATTGTTAATTGACTATACACCAATATAAAATAAAGGTTTTAAATTGTTTTTATGTTTAATCTCATTATAATTAATGGGTTTTGGAAAATAACATATCCCACTAAGTGTGCCAATGTTCCCATGGCATCCAAGCTACTCTCAAAATATTTCGTTTATGGACCATCCTGTCTTTAACCCATAACTATCTTTTATCAGTGCTTATATCTAATGTGTTGGTTTGAAGGATATAAACACATTAAACCTAATGTTAAAGGTTAATGGCAGGAAGAACCAAAATCTGGGAAATGCAGTGAAAGTGAATTATTAAATCATCAAATATTTAACTGTAGGAGTTTTTTTGGTTTTTTTTTGTTGTTGTTTTTTTTTTTTTTTCGCTTATGGCTAGCTACCCAGTTTGGAGAAGGAAATGGCAACCCACTCCAGTGTTCTTGCCTGGAGAATTCCAGGGACGGAGGAGCCTGGAGGGCGTCTGTCTATGGGGTCGCACAGGGTCGGACACGACTGAAGCGACTTAGCAGCAGCAGCAGCAGCTACCCATTGGAAAGGCCAGCTAGTTTTCTGTTTTCTTTAAGGCAACCATTCTGCACATCACCATATGCTCAAAGAAATTCTGCAATTTCATAATCTATTCTACATTTTCTTAGTACATTGTATTTCTTGTAGAGGCTGGGTTTGCAAATGCACCTGCATAGTTTGATGTTTATAAAAATGGCAATTATTATGATGTACCATTGAAATAAAACTTTGTTGGATAGAAATTAAAGAGTGAAAACAATGATCTGCTAAAAACTATTATTTTGCCAGGCTTTCCATTCATCAAAATTGCAATTAATTTCTTCCTTCCCATCATCATTGTGGTTGAAACAAAGACCAGTAATCTAACATCTGGTTGCAGATTTAAAAAGAGAACATTTCCCTCTTTCACAAAGCTCTGTAAGTATTGTGTTTACATTGTTAAATGAGATAGTTAAAATTCCCTAATGTTTGATGTTTTATATTTATTGTGATTTAGACTCTGGGAAATTTGCAATCCAAGTATGGAAGATGTGTTTGATAAAAAATAAATGTCTTAAAACAGCCTCTCTTGCCTTTCAGTTGCTTTGAAATGTCTGCGATACTGAGTTTGAAAATAATGTTAGTGTGTTGTTAGCATTCACTTTACATTTCACATGAAGCAATTGTTTCTTGTACACAAATCCAGAGTTTGAAAGGGTTAGTCCTCATCTTGTCATCTGGTTTGCAACCCAGCACTACATTCTGAATGAATTCCCTTACGATGTAAGTTCTTTCATTTTCCCAGATTTCCTAGTCTTTCTATCTTTTGCTTTCCTCATTCATTTCTTCCTCTCTCTCTGTCCAAGCACTACTATTAATGTCACTATACAAAGAACAAGGCTAATATGTGGGCTTTTCTCTCACAGCTTATGGTTTGGTTTTACGCTCAAGGCGGCCCCTTTACTCGGCTTTTATCCCACTGTTCTCTAACTAGGCAACTGTTTTAGTGTACAATGATTACCATCACGAAGTACCATTGATTGGGTGACTTAAAGAACAGGAATTAATTTTCTCCTAGTTCTGGAGGCTAGAAGTCTGAGATCAAGGTGTCATAAGATTGGTTTCTTCTGAGGTCTATCTCCTTGGTTTGCACATGGCCATCTTCTCCCCATGCAGTTGTGTTCGCCAACTTCTGCTGGCTGAATCTATCTATTTCTGACAGATGGTGTGAAGTCTCAGCTACGATAGTGAATTTATTATTTTACCCCTATAAGTGTCTTAGGACTTATCCACATAATTTGATTCTCCTTTGTCAGGTTCTTTCATATTTAAAAATGTTATGTCTTCTTGGAGAATTAAACCTCTCTATAATTATGTGATGCCCTGCTTTATCCCTGATAACTTTCCTGCTTTGATGTCTTCTCTGTCTGGAATTAACATAGCTATTCCTACTTTCTTTTAATTGATGTTGGCAGGGTACATTTTTCTCCATCCATGTAATTTTAATCTAAAGAATCTGTGTGCTAATGCAAGAAATGCAGGAGACATGAATTTGATCCTTGGGTCGGGAACATTCCCTTGAGGAGGATATGACAACCCACTCCATTATTCTTGCCTAGAAAATCCTGTGGACAGAGACGCCTGGTGGGCCACAGCCCATGGAGTTGCAAAAAGAGTCAGACATAACTGAGCATGCACACATGCATGTCTTTATATCTACAGAGAGATTCGTATAGACTGTGTATAGTTGATCTTTTTTTTATAATTCACTCTGACAAGCTCTTGTATTTAATGGATTTATACTCCTGATGTTCAAAGTGATTATTGATAGACTAATACCTACCCTATTTGTTACTGTTTTCTCTTTGTTGCCCTTGTTCTCTTTTCTATTTCTGTCTTCTATTATTTTTCCATCTTTTGTTGTTTTAATTGAGCATTTATATGATCATACTTTCCTGTCATTCTCAGCAAATTGGTTATAAGTCTTCTTCATTTATCTTTTTAAGGCAGTATATATTCATAGCTAAACCAAGCCCATTTTCATATAACACTATATTACTTCATAGACAATGTGAGTGTTTTACAGTAATAAGATAATTCTCTCTTCTGTCCTTTGTATCATTGTTGCAATTTATTTCACTTGCATATAAGCATTTCACTTATTTGTATATGGTTGTAATAGTGGTAAAGAATCCACCTGCAAGTGCATGAGACAAGAGACAGGTTCTACCCCTGGGTCAGGAAGATTCCCTAGAGAAAGAAATGGCAATCTGCTCCAGTATTCTTGCCTGAAAAATCCCAAGGACAGAAGAGCCTGGCAGGCTACAGTCCATGAAGTTGCAAAGAGTCAAACATGACTGAGAACAGTGGCACCTATGTATGTGTATGTGTGTGTGTGTGTATCTATAATTGTTAGATATATATACAAGTATAGGAAGTTGAATATATTGCTCATATTGTTATTTTGAACAAACTGTTATCTGTTAGATTAATTAAAGATAAAAAGCTAACTTTTTATTTAGCTTTCTCTTTTCCTTCTTCAATGTTCTTTACTTTATGTAGATAAGAGTTTCCATATTATTTTTTTCCTTCTCTCAAATGAACCTCTTTTAACATTTTTTGCAATATAGGTCCCCTGATAACAAAGTCCCTCAAGTTTTGTTTGTCTAAGAAAATCTTTATTTCTTCTTTAACTTTGAAGGATAATATCACAAAGTACAGAATCCTGGGTTAGTTGGTTTTTTCTTTAAGTGCTTTATGTATTTAACTCATGTTTTCCTTACTTGCATGGTTACTGAGAAAAAGTCAGATATAATTCTCATCTTTGTTCCTCTGTGTGAAAGTTGTTTACTTCCTCTGGTTTCTTTCAGATTTTTCCATTAAATTAGATGTTCTGTAGTTTGAAAATTATATACCTGAGTAGTTTGTTGTTGTGGTCGGTGTTGTTGTTTTTGTTTTGTTGGCATGTATCCTGTTTGTTGTTCTCAGCTTTTTGGATTTGTGGCTTAATGTCCGCCATTAACTTGAGGGAAGTTCTTAGTCATTGTTTTTTCAAATATTTCTTCTCCTCTCTCTCCTCCTTTTGATTTTCCCAATTATGTTACTACGGCTACCTTTTGTACTTGCCTCACAGTTCCTGAATATTTTGTTCTGTTTTTTCAGTCATTGTTCTCCTTGCCTTTTGGTTTTTAAGGATTCTCTAGCTCAGAGATTTTATCCTCAGCTGTTTCCAGCTATTTAGTATCAAAGCCATCCTTCGTTTTTATTACTTTTTTTAATCTCCAGAATTTCTTCTTGGGTTCTTTCTTAGGACTTCCATCTCTCTGCTTACATTGTTTATCAGTCTTGGCAGGTCATCTACTTTATCCACCAGAGCCCTTAGCATAAAAATCATGGTTGTTTTAAATTCCTGATCCATTCATTCCAACATCATTTGTCTGATCAGATACACACTATCTCTTGTCAATTTGTATATTTTGCCTTTTAGTTGACCTTGTAAGTTTTCCTTAATGGGTGGACAAGTTGTACAGAATGAAAGGAGTGGATGTTAATAGGTTTTAGTAAGATGTGGTGAGATATGGGGAAGAGGAAGCATTTTATAGTACTATCATTAAGTCTCAGACTTTTAGTGAACATATTGGTCTGGATTATAAAATTAATAATAGTTTCTCAATCATTTTCTCCCAATTTGGCAGGGACAAGTTGGCTAGAATGAGTTAGAGTGGGAAGTATTTCTCTTCTCCCAGGTTAGTTAGACTGTAATAATACTCCAGCATGTTAGGCTCAGTTTAATTAGTTTCCTCTAATGGCAGACTTCATCAAGAATGAATACTTTGGTATATTTCAAATGGTTTCTCTTTCTGTCCCCACACTAGAAGCAGGAGAGGATTATTTGTCATTACTCACCTTGAGAAACTGGTCAAGCTCCTGAAAGTTAACCCTTTATTTTGTTCAGCACTTTACTTGTTGTTAGGGCAGAGTGGTGACTTCAATACTTGCAGAACCAAAACCCAGTAATATTGAGGTGACTGTTTTTGACTATAGTAGAAAAGCAATACGTACCTATGGAACTCCTCACTTTGTATACATAACGCGGGCTGCAGTTAGATTCACTTACTGGGTTCACAATTCAAGTCACATTTTTTTAATTTTTTTCTATTCTCTTAAGTGTAAGTTTTGACTAGGAATGACTGCTTCCTGACCTCAAAACTGAATCAGTCTTGTGTCACTGTAAAAAGCTTAGGCTGACTTTTATAACTAAAGCATTGCTGATAGTTAATGCAATAATTAGTGCTCAGGGACATTTCAGTTCTGCTGATGTCCTAAATGTGGAAAGAATTGTATAGAGAAGCACAGAGATAACTTTTATTTATTTATTCTTTTGCTATTTATTTCTCCTCTTTTATTGCATTGGTTTTTAAGATGGAACCCAATTTTTGAAATCCAAATTTGCTAAATATACTTTTACCAGAGGTGAAAGGGTATCCCTTAACACTTTATGTTAAGTTAGATTGAGAGACTTTTGTGAGCATTTTATTGAGATATTTATGAAGGTAATGTTTCCCTCAGAAGAAATTCTTTATATATCAGTTGGAGCATTTTAACCTCTCTCTTGTTCCCCTGGTGGCTTGGATTGTAAAGCGTCTGCCTACAATGCAGGAGACCAGGGTTCAACCCCTGGGTTGGGAAGATCTTCTGGAGAAGGCAATGGCACCCCACTCCAGTATTCTTGCCTGGAAAATCCCATGGTCAGAGGAACCTGGTAGGCTACAGTCCATGGGGTCGCAAAGAGTCGGACACGACTGAGCGACTTCATTTCTTTCTTATTCCCTCTTGGGAGTAAGCTGCTGCTGCTAAATCGCTTCAGTCGTGTCCGACTCTGTGAGACCCCATAGACGGCAGCCCACCAGGCTCCGCCATCCCTGGGATTCTCCAGGCAAGAACACTGGAGTGGGCTGCCATTGCCTTCTCCGGTAAGCTGATGACATAGGTACATATTAAGATTATTCTCCTCCAAGTTTCATTATCTCTTTCTTGATGCTTGGGAATTATGATCCTAATGGCTTTCTTGCTGCACTGAATAAATGATTTTCCATGTTCTACCTTTTTCGGTCCAATTCTTTATGAAAAGAAAAATGTTTTAGAATAGCCATAGACTTAAGTGTAGTGATTCTGCATTAGTAGAGTTTGGCAATGTGAAGTACTCCAGCTTGAAAACACGATGCCTTTCAGCCAAAGGGCGCCACTCAAGCTAATGGAGTTTTCATTTCCTGTAATCACTGTTCTATCCTTTGCATATAAGCAAAGGACAAAGTACCAAAGAAATACTTTAGAAAAAAAAAATAATTAAGACAAAAAATGGAAATAGAAACATTCTTTACAGAAATTTCTGAGTATGTGAGACTTTAAATGTCCCCTAAGTGTTCTCTTTTTCACTATGCTTTTTTCTGGTTCATTAGGATTAACATTAAGATGTTGATACACTTTAAGAAAATTTAACATTTGAAGTAGAAATTGGTTTTTCATGTAACCCAAAATAAACCTTGAAGGTCTTTTTTTTTTTTTTTTTTTTTTTCTGCTTTGACTTTCTTTCTTGCTTCTGTTTGAGAAACCAGACTTCACCAAAACATATAAAAGTAAATTTGGGAAAGGAAGTGGCAAACAGACTAAATGTATTTTTACTCAAGAGAAGTAATGTCTATGATAAATATAAATACATCTGTCACAAAACTGGCAGATAAGCAATTTTCAGAAGTCATTAAATATTTGCCTCAGATACCAAAAAAAAAAAAGAAAAGAAAAAATAATTTGCCTCAGAGACATGCAACTGTCTACATATACATAATAGTCTCATAATCCATATTGATGTTGGGATTACAGTTTGCAAAAACTGTCAAATATAATGCCCATCCATGCTTACTTAATCTGTTTCACAAATGAGAAAATTGAGACTTCTTAGAGATCAATTTTTTTTATTGTTTCTAGGTTTTTTTTTTTTGAGCGCATTGCTTTACAATGTTGTGTTATTTTCTACTGTACAGCAAAGTGAATCAGTTACAAATACACATATAGCCCCCTTTTGTGTATTTCCCTCCCATTTACGTCACCACAGAGTGTTAAGTTGAGTTCTCTGTATAAGACAGGTAACTAATGAGAATCTACTGTGTGGCACCAAAGGTCAACTTTTTAAAAGTTAAATGCCAATAATGAATTTGAGTTAGACAGCTGAATCTGACAACTCTCTCTTGCTGCATGTTATAATCTCAATACAGTTTAAAAATCCCCCAAAGTATTTTATAGTCTTTACAAATTTAGAATTTCTTTTTGCGTTTTCCCTTGTTCTAGAAATAGTTTGAATAAAATTTATATTCATAAAATAGTTTGGGAATATTCTTTTCCCGAAGCAAGTTTTAAAAGTTGCAGCTTGTCTGGGGAGATTTTATTGTCAAATGCTACCAGTGAAATTCTCCATGGGGTTCAAGGAAAGAGGTTGTTTGATTCACTTTTGAAAATTAAGAGGGTAGTCATTAGCTCCTGTTTAGTTTTTAAAGGATAGAGATTTACTCCAAATCTTTATTTTTTTTAACCTCTTTGCCATTATATTTTTTAGAGCTGTAGGAAACAGAGAGATTCTAGGATGGTTGAATTAAAGTAAACTAGTAAATTAGCAGAATGAATTAGACCAAAAGTCATACAGTTAAGCCACAAGGGATCACCTTGTCAAAGATGCACAATGAACAGATGAGCAAAAAATCTTAGAGATTTGAATCACTTCCTTGATTTCCCAATGACTCATGCCTGCTAATTTTGAATTTAGTCTTTTGACATATTCCAGGCTACCCATACATATAGTCATAAGAAAAGTTGCTCTTTTCATATATGTATATACATGTATATGAATGTATGTATCCATTTTTAGTTTAATACCTAAAGTTGATGATTAGTTGCTAGAAATTATTGGACATTTAATTGTGCAAAGCCACATATCTGCTCCAAAAGATATAAAATTGAAAGTCTGTCTTTAAAAACAGTGTAGAAACAGTTAACTCAAATTCTGAGCAGAGAAAAGTATTAGTAGGTAATAGTGCTCAGTTGAAATATTATAAATTTTACTTGGATATTTCCTGCTTGTTAATTCTTTCCTATGGTTATCATGTTCAATCACATTATATTTTCAAACATTTTTATTACTCCTTTTCAAAAAGACATGATTCTTTTCTCAGAAGGGAAAAAAAAATAGTTGAATGCAACTTCTAAGTAAGCATATTGCTTTTAACTGGGACAATGAAACTTTTCTGAACTGAGGCAGCTATTTTCACTTCTTAATATTTAGTGAAAGATATAGTTTTGACTTTGCTTTTAATAATTAATAGGTGCATCAAGGATAACTTTGTCTTATTCTCCTTCTTATTAATAAAACTTTAGAGTCACTTGAATCTTAACAAATCACCTTCCATATATGATAACTCATGATCGCTGATGTATAACTTCCATGATCATACTTTTTGTCGTGGATACATCATCTTATCTTTTCCCCAGTTTTTATTTCAATTATTTTATTGAATCTAAACATGACTCAAAGGTATTTTATGCTTTCAAAGCCAATGCTAAAATGACACACTATTTTACAAATGGACGTTAAATTTGAACAAACTCTGGGAGATATTGGAAGATAGAGGAGTCTGGCGTGCTACAGTCCATGGGTCACAAAGACCAGATGTGACTTAGTGACCGCAACAACAACAATGATTCAAACAGAAAATACACTGGAGTAGAGAGATGATTGGCTTTGTATGGAGATAAAACAATATAAAAATCCCTGCTCTACCATTTTCTAGCTGTAAATATGTAGGCAATTTATTTAACCTCTTTCTATAATCTCAGTTGTCTCATCTGTAAATATGAATAGAATATTTTCTTCACTCTTTAGTTATGAGTATTAAATGAAACACCATATGTGAAATTTGTGCTCCAGACACTTTGTCACAAAAGAAGTAATAGAAAGTGTGACTTTTCCTTTCCATCTATTTTCTTCCCTTCAGTCCTACAGGATAAGACTCCCATTCACTGTTCAAATCTTTTTGAGTTTGTGGATGCAAGTTTTATAATGAAAGTTCTTTTTTGTTTGTATATTTCTTAGAGACACATAATGGCAACCCACTCCAGTATTCTTGCCTGGGACATCCCATGGACAGAGGAGCCTGGCGGGCTACATTCCATGAGGTTGCAAAGTGACTGAACAGCAACAGCAAAAGAGACATAAATACAAAAGGAGGTCCAGTCTCTCTTTGGTTTTGGCCATCCTCAAATAGCAAGGAATTTTGTTCTTTCCTGTAACTCTGAACTGAGCCAATAGGGATTTGCCACTTGACTGATCCCTGCAAGGTCAGCCAGTGTGGCTGAGGGCCAGGGTACGGCTGATGAGTATGTATAAATGTATGTTTTATTGGACATTCAAGAGGAAGGAGACTAGTATCATTCAAAGTAATTCTTATCTCCAATTTTGATAAATAGACAAACAAAATGAGCCTGCTTTATTAAAATATGACTATTCAACAATAACCACACAATTTGGATAGAAATCTGAACAACATAATTCATTCTAATTCATCATGCTGCTAAATTAACAGCATGTACTATACGTCTTGTGTGTTGTTTTGTCATTTTAGATCTGATATCATCCCCGATTTATAAAGAAATATATCTGGCTTAGAGAGATTTGGCTGAGTTTTGTCCAAAAATTATCAATGGCAGAGGTGAGAGTTGAATAAATAGCTGTCTAGAAAGTCTGTATTTGAAATGAGTGGTCAGCGGGGACAAACAGGGACCATGATCCTTGTTGTTTTTGTTAGCTTTAGCTACAAAGCACATGACAGATTTGAAAAATTAAAAAAATTCCCAATTCCTAGATGCTTGAATTGTTTTCTGAAATATCAAAATTATATCCCCCATTTTTTTGCTGTAGTTCAAACACTGTTTTTCACTGGATGATGTATGAATGTGTAGCAACTTAATCAAATTGCCTAGAATTGAAGAAGAAGAAAAAAAAAACTGTCATATTTGATCTTCTGTGAATAATATTTGACAAGTAGAAATAGTATATAAATAATAGTTAATGGAGAATGTTGAACTTTCACATTTCATCTTCCTTCCAGTGATATAAATCGTCACAGTAAGAAATGCTATATTTTATTTGTTAGGACCCTGAAGAGAGCAAAATAAATAAAAAATAGGATGTGGGTCTGAGGGTGAGATCAATATGAGATTTCACTGAAATGTTAAATATTCTGTTTATGATAGATTGATCCCTTGTCTTCCCTAATGTTGAGGTTGTTAAAGCTGAAAGGCTTTCAGGCAAGACAAATACACTAGAACACAGTTAGAAGTTTTACTTATTATATGTTTATGTATGACATGGATGAAATCATATTTTCAGAAATAAAACTAACATAGAGAAGATCTATGATCAGTACAAATGTGTATTGTGCCTTATTTTTTGGCCACTACAAATGCCTCTTGCTATTTTCTGGGATCCAGTCTAATTTCCAACAAGGACCCAGAGTAATTAAAATGTATGTAAAATTACATCACTTTAAGGGCTTCCCTGGTGGTCCAGTGGTTAAGATGCCACACTTCTAATGCAGGACACACTTCTAATGCAGAAGGTGTGGCCCAAAAAAATATAAGATTTTATCACTGTATACTTACCTCTTTCTAATCTCCTAAAACAGTTCTTATTTTTTTAAAAAAGAAAAAAACCTGGACACTATAACATTTCAGGTAGAGTAATTCATGTAGTGAGAAACTGTCCTGTGTACTGTATGATGTTTAGCATCAGCCCTCAGCTCAGCTCACTGACTGCCAGGAGCACTCCCACCCATTTGTGACAGCCGATAATGTGTCCGCATTGCCAGGGGTCCCCAAGGGAGCAAAACTGCTGCCCTATTGAGAATCATTGTGCCAAAGACTTTACATACAGCTCAAAATAAATATCATGCTCATTATCCTGGCTTTCAGTTCAGTCGCTCAGTCATGTCCAACTCTTTGCGACCCCATGGACTGAAGCATGCCAGGCCTTCCTGTCCATCACCGACTCCCAGAGTTTACTCAAACTCATGTCCATTGAGTCAGTGATGCCACCCAACCATCACATCCTCTGTCATCTCCTTCTCCTCCTGCCCTCAATCTTTCCCAGCATCAGGGTATTTTCAAATGAGTCAACTCTTCGCATCAGGTGGCCAAGGTATTAGAGTTTCAGCTTCGATATCAGTCCTTCCAATGAACACCCAGGACTGATCTCCTTTAGGATGGACTGGTTGGATCTCCTCGCAGTCCAAGGGACTCTCAAGAGTCTTCTTCAACACCACAGTTCAAAAGCATCAATTCTTTGGTGCTCAGCTTTCTTTATAGTCCAACTTTCAAATCCACTACTGGAAAAACCAAAGTTTTGGCTAGATGGATCTTTATTGTCAAAGTAATGTCTCTGGTTTTTAATATGTTGTCTAGGTTGATCATAGCTTTTCTTTCAAGGAGCAAGCATTTTTAATTTCATGGCTGCAGTCACCATCTGCAGTGATTTTGGAGCCCCCAAAAATGAGTCTGCCACAGTTTGCCCATCTATTTGCCATGAAGTGATGGGACCAGATGCCATGATCTTAGTTTCCTAAATGTTTAGTTTTAAGCCAACTTTTTCACTCTCCTCTTTCACTTTTATCAACAGGCTCTTTAGTTCTTCTTTGCTTTCTGTTATAAGGTTAGTGTCATCTGCATATCTGAGGTTATTCATATTTCTCCTGGCAACTTGATTCCAGCTTGTGCTTCATCCAGCTCAGTGTTTCTCATGATGTACTCTGCATATGAGTTAAATAAGCAAAATGACAATATACAGCCTTGATATTCTCCTTTCCCAATTTGGAACCAGTCTGTTGTTCCATGTCCAGTTCTAACTGTTGCTTCCTGACCTGCATATAGATTTCTCAAGAGACAGGTCAGGTGGTCTGGTATTCCCATCTCTTTAATAATTTTCCAGTGTTTGTTGTGATCCACACAATCAAAGACTTTGGCATAGTTAATAAAGCAGATGTAGATGTTTTTCTGGAACTCTCTTGCTTTTTTGATGATCCAACGGATGTTGGCAATTTGATCTCTGGTTCCTCTGCCTTTTCTAAATCCAGCTTGAACATCTGGAAGTTCATGGTTCATGTACTGTTGAAGCCTGACTTGGAGAATTATTGTGGCTTACAAAATCCCAAACCAATATGTCCATATTACATACACCACATGAAAGGTTTCCCATGGCAAGAGGAGAATGCTTCTATAAAGGGGGAAAGGAAGTTGGGAGGGCTATCTTAAAGGAAGAGAATATGACTTCTCATTGGTTGTGTTTTTGCTCATAAAGAAGAGGACTCTTTCTTCCTCTTGGGCTCTCATGTCACAAGGCTAAAGAGTTCCCTGTTCTGATCTCTTGACTCTATTTAACTGAGTTTTCTGTTGATTAATTTTCAAAAGCCCTTAAATAAGTTGTTCTCTCAATTTGGACTGCTTTTCTACCATATTCAAATTGAGACCTGGATTTGATCCCTGAGTTGGGAAGATGCCCTGGAGAAGGGAATGGTAACCCACTCCAGTATTTTTGCCTGGAGAATTCCAAGGACAGGCTATGAGGGTAGCAAATAGTCAGACACGACTGAGCGACTAAAATTTGGACTGCTTTCTACCATATTTAAATTAGTCACCTAGTCCCTTGTATGATATCACCTTGTTTTATATCTTTCAAAAAATGTATTACTATATTTTAGGGTGCATATTTCTTTTAATTCCTCTTCCACTGGAATATAAGTTTCATAACAGACAGTTTGGATTTTTACACTCTTTTTATTTAACCTAAACAATATTCTATATATGAGGAATATAGTATTATAATGTCAAAAACATGTCTCAATAAACACACTAGCTATAAAAATTAAGTAGAATTTACTGATTTAACCATATCAGGACTGGACTAGATTACAATAAATACAAGAAATATGTTCAAATTCTATAAAGCTGTATTAAAGATAAGAGTCATTAAAAAGTTTTAATTCCTCTCTCCAATAAGATAGATTTAATACTATCCATGTATATGATATATGATATGATAATGAATGGGACGATGACAAATTAATGAAAAAGAATGAAGGGTATGAGAACACATAAATTAAAAGCTCCCAAACTTCTTCAGATAGTAGTAGGAAGTATATCCTTTCTCTTTCTATTACATTAATTTATCTCTGCTACAGTTATTAACATGAGGTCTCCCACTGGTTATAAGATTCCTGAGGGCAGAACCATGATTGCAGTCAATTCTCAGCAGTATTTTTCACAGTCTTGGTGTAATTTGCTGTTGCTGTGTAGTTGCTAAGTTGTGGCTAACTCTTTAGCTGGTAGCCCACCAGGCCTCTCTGTCCATGTGAATTCCCAGGCCAAAATACTGGAGTGGATTGCCATTTACTTCTCCAGGGGATCTTCCTGAGCCAGGGATCAAACCCCGGTCTCCGGCTTGGCGGCTAAATTCTTTACCACTGAGGCACCTGGGAAGCCTCACCAATAAATGTTTCTCTATTGACTATCTGATGAATGAATGGGGTTTGTGTATTGAGGGCTTTTTTGGTGACTCAGCAGTAAAGAATCTGCCTGTCAACACTGGAGATGAAGTCTATCCCTGCATCACGGAAATCCTCTGGAGAAGGAAATGGTGACCCACTCCAGTATTCTTGCCTGGGTAATCCCATGGACAGAAGAGCCTGGTGACCTATAGTTCATGGGTTGCCAAAAGAATCGGATATGACTCAGCGACTAAATAGCAACAACAACCGATTGCTTTGCTCATGACTCTTGATTTATGTAATCAATCGATATTTATTGCTTATTTTGTAATCCTCAAGCACTATTCTAGGCACTAGGATTTCACTATTATGCATGATTTTGCCTTTACCTTCTCTTCTCTTAGGTAGCATGAAAAAAAAATTGCTTCAGCAGTCAGAGCCCTGCCCACCTACCTCTCTACCTCACACCCAGAAAAGAATAAAGAATATCAATAATGCTAAACTGATGGAACTTTATTGTTTGAGCTTTACTTTTCTCTAATTTGAGAGCCTGAAACAGTCAATGAAATTAATGATGGGGAAATTGAGAATCAATAAAAGGAAACACATTCATTGCATTGTGTGTAGTCAGGCAACAGAACTCTAAGGCAGATGAGATAGAGTCAAATAATGTGGTTGGATATGAAAATAGAAGAGATAGCTTTATCTTCATCCCTAGCACTTGTATTTATTAGTCTATTGATCAAACAAAGGGGAAATTTATCTTTTGCTTCTAGGCATATTGATATGTTGATTGTCTGAAAAGATAAATGTGTGATATTTTGATCTTCTGTGGAATTTATGTTTCAGAGTGCAAGCAAGGGAGGGGGAGGCTTGATGTACAGGATTGATCCTAGAGTTCCCAGAAAATCTAGAGATCAAATATCTAAATTGAATCTGTGGGGCAAATAGGATGTTCCAAATCATGTTCTCTAAGACCTACAAAAATAAGAAATAAAACAGTTACTTTAAAAAAAGAATTGAAAGAATTTATTGTATGGTAAATTTCCTTTATGTAAAATAACACTGGGTTGACAGAAAAAGAGGGAAAAATTGCGTACTGAGTACTCATTCTGATGTACACACAATTTAAATGGTCTTACCTAGTTATTCTAATGATTCTAGGAAATGATAGAGGAAAACTAGTTACTTAAATTAAACCATGTATTAGAAGAATTACATCCTCTGTTTATTGGTATATATTTTAATATTCAAAACAATGAATGAAGCTTTTAAATTTTATTTCTTAAGATAAAATAACTAAAGAAAAGTGACCAGGAATAAAAATATAAACAAACATATGGCTCTCTGGTGACTGTTGTTTCAGTCAGTAAGTTGCATCTGACTCTGTGTAATCCCATGGACTGTAGCCCACCAGACTCCTCTGTCCATGGGATTTCCCAGGCAAGAATACTGGAATAGGTTGCTACTTCCACCTCCAAGGAATCTTCCCAACCTGGTGATAGAGCCTGTGAATTCTTTACTACTGAGCCACCAGGGAAGTCCCACTTTGATAATTAAGCTTGTGTTTAAGCCTCTCAGCACCATTTTGCCAAGGAGAAAATCGAAGATCATAACAGAGCAACAATTTAGATTTGGTGTGTCATTGTAAAAGAGGAGTGGAGAACAATTTGTGAATCACTGTAATATATTCTTTGGAGTAAAACCACAGTAGACTCTTTAACATCTACTTAGAAGATGTGCTGGGCCATTACTTTACCACAAAATAAATTAACTTGAACATTTTGAGCATGCTTTTAATAGAAAAGTTTGATTTTTATAAAGGAAACTATCATTTGAGAGTAAACTTTAAGTATCGTTCCCTCAAACCTCCTAATAATACTTCTCACAGAACAGAATTCTACAAGGTTTATTCATGGCACATCTCACTGGGCTTCCCTTGTGGCTCAGCTGTTAAAGAATCCCCCTGCAATGTGGGAGACCTGGGTTCTATCCCTGGATTGGGAAGATCCCTTGGAGAAGGGAAAGGCTATCCAATCTAGTATTCTGGCCTAGAGAATTCCATGGGCTGAGTAGGCCATGGGGTCACAAAGAGCCAGACACGACTGAGTGACTTTCACTCACTCATTCTTCATTCTTGTATCCCAAAGGCTTTATTCAAAGTTGTCGAAGCATCAGGAATCATGAGATAAAGTGTATGGAGAGACAAAAGCATGTTTTATAGCAAATAGGTAGATGCACTGCCTTGAATGGGAGAAGTATTTAAAGGAAATTATCAATAAGCCACTTTTCTAATTTGAAACTGATGCAATGACTGGGCACAAATTAGTAAAAATCCACAAGAAAAATATGCAGGCATCAGTTCAGTTCAGTTGCTCAGTTGTATCTGACTTTGAGACCCCATGAACTGCAGCATGCCAGACTTCCCTGTCCATCACCAGCTCCCGGAGCTTGCTCAGACTCATGTCCATTGAGTCAGTGATGCCATCCAACCATCTCATCTTCTGTTGTCCTCTTCTTCTCCTGCCTTCAATCTTTCCCAGCATTGGAAAAGACCCTGATGCAGGCATTGGTGGTTATATAGATTTTTTGGCTTGAATTCATTAGTAGCTATTCAGTTATATTGACTGACATAACACATATTTGTTGAACTTGTTTTAGGTATCAAGCACTGTTTCAGATGCTGGTATGTAGCAGAGAAAGAAATTGACACAGTTCCTGACCTTATGGAATTTGCACTCTAGCTGAAGAGACCAATATTTTTCAAATAGATATATGACCAAAAATATAAAAATGTCTTTAATGTTAAGAAAAAAGTAAAGCTCAATGATGGCATGTAATAGGCAATGTACAGTTTGAAAGATTTTGTTAGGGAAGAACTTACCTTAAAAAAACTGAGAGGTGAAGACTCTTTACAGAAAGTGCCTACAAGAAAATGATACAAGGAGTGGAAGGACAAATTTAAATTTACAGGGTCTGAAAAATGAAGAGAACAAAATGTCAGGTTCTAGTGAAGTGGACAGGGGTTGGAGAGAGAAGCTGTAACTAAGACTTCTCTTATGGCCAAGGCCACCTCCAAATTTCAATCTTTTACAGGAACATCTATTTACTTCTTACTATGTCATGAATGGTACTTGGTGGCTATACATTTACTGGGTCCCTCTCACCTCTCATGGGCTCCTCTGGAATCAGTCTGGGATTAGCTTGGCTCTATATGGCTTCCCATTTTGGTGCCCAGCCTCTCTGTTCTCATGGTAAGAAAATATGCTGCACTTACAAGACAACAGGGGAAGGGAGAAGAACAAATAGATTATTGTGAACAAACAACAATCTACTACTGGCTCCTTTTTATTATTATTATTATTATTACAGATATTTGATTCTCTTCTGTGAGCAGAATATATTCAATATCTTCTTCAAGCCACCCGGAAAGTTCAACCACATATCTGACTCAAATTAAAAGATGTCATGTGGATTTCAAGTTCCTTTCGATCATGAAATCTGTGTACTAAATCTACAATTCGTCAAGAGATACATGAGCTAAAAATACCCAACAGACCAAAATATGGAGTGAAAAAGGAGTGAAATTCCCTAAGAACACTTCCATTCAGAAAAAAAGTGAGGAAAGGGAAGGCAGATTAATCACTGGTTCTAATCATTTTTTAAATCATTCAGGCAAATGTTGTAATGTCTCATAACATGGAACTTTCCTTCCCCCAAATAGAACTTCCTTACTAAAAAATAAACTCCTTTATTCCAGTAAGTTTTGTGCATCAATAGCAACCTCAATGATTCTTTTTTTTTTTTTTTTTGTGGTATTCCTCTATCCAGAATTAATAAAGGGTACTCTACGGTTTTTCCAGTGGTCATGTGTGGATGTGAGAGCTGGACTATGAAGAAAGCTGAGCACAGAAAAATTGATGCTTTTGAACTGTGGTGTTGGAGAAGACTCTTGAGAGTCCCTTGGACTGCAAGGACATCCAACCAGTCCATCCTAAAGGAGATCAGCCCCAGGTGTTCATTGGAAGGACTGATGCTGAAGCCGAAACTCCAATACTTTGGCCACCTCATGCGAAGAGTTGACTCATTGGAAAATACCTTGATGCTAGCAGGGATTGGGGGCAGGAGGAGAAGGGGACGACAGAGGATGAGATGGCTGGATGGCATCACTGACTCGATGCACATGAGTTTGGGTGAACTCCGGGAGTTGGTGATGGACAGGGAGGCCTGGCATGCTGCGATTCATGGGGTCGCAAAGAGTCGGACATGACCGAGCGACTAAACTGAACTGAACTGAACTGAGCTCTGAACTTACTAGACTTCGAAAGAACCATCCACTTGATCTCTTTTTCCAAATTATTTTGTCTGAAAGGATTTATTGGGGGCCAACATCACGCAACCAGATCTTAATCTGGTCATTGTCCAGCATCTGCGTCTTAATTTGAGAATCATTTACAAAATGAGGATAGGAAAAGTTGCCTTTTTCAACACTGAAGCCCATGGAATTTCTGGTTTCTTTATTTTCTCTTTCATCTGATTATGAAAAGACCATTTTTTTTCCTAAACAGTTCATTTAATCAAGTGCACCTAATAATCAATGGACTTCCCAGGTGGCTCTGTGGTTAAGAATTGTCCTGCCAGTGTAGGAGATGTAAGAGATGTGGGTCAATTCCCAGGTCAGAAAGATCCCCTGAAGAAGGAATGGCAACCTGCTCCAGTATTCTGCCTGGAAAATTCCGTGAACAGAGAAGCCTGGTTGGATATGACTGAGTGAGTGATCAAGCACACACATATATCTAATAACCCACAATTCATTACCTAAAGCCACAGATTCTGTAGATATATTTTATCTTCCTACCAGTTATCAATAATGACAGTTGTATCAAATATTTAATCATTGTAAGTTCTGGGTAGCATTTTTCATCCTCTTATAATAGCTTGTCACTGGTCCCCCAGCCTTAAAAACCACTGCCATATGATTTTTTAAATTATTATTTTATGTTATCACACTTCTACTTTTCAATTCCAATTAATGTACTCGTTAACTTCTGCTAGGTTATTTGTGTAAGAGTCTACCTTGAAATCCCAGTTGGTTACAAAAACATATTTACTTCTAAGGTGCATTACGTAAGAGTTGTGGAGCAGCCATGGTTCTCCCAGCTCAGCCAGGGACTGCAGGTTTCTGCTGGGGTCATCCAGGCTCCAATTAACTCCACATGTCTTCTCACTCTTGCACACAGGCTAATAGAATATCATCTGTTGTGAACTACTCTTTTCATAAGAATGGTCTGGAGGAAAAAAAAATTCCAGCCAAACCAGCCATTTATGCTTATATTTCTACTTAAAAAATGTTAGATCCTAAAAAAAAAAAATTGTTATATGATAATATTAAAAATTAATGTGGCAAGTAACAATGGCACCAGTATGAAAAGGACAAATAATAAACAAATAATATAACACAATCTACAGCCCCTACAATAAAAATATTAGGAAAAAAAGCAAAGTGGATGAGATGGTTAGATAGCATCACTTGATGAACATGAATTTTAGCAGACTCTGGGAGATAGTTAAGGACAGAGAAGCCTGGCATTCCCATGGGATTGCTATGAGTCAGACATTGAACAATAACAAGGTTTAAGAAAAATTTACTTATGTATGACTATGTTCTGCAGGAAGACATGAGATTAATTTGAATGCTATGGCATTTCTTATCTCATTTTAAAATGTACCTTAAAGATCTCATAGAGTTAATGAAATTCTCAAAACACTGTCAAAAATAATGTCAAAATTGGAAAAGAACTCTTGGAAAAAATATTTTAAATGTTGGGCCTTGCTTCAGGTGAAATCATGGTATATTAAATTATTCTTTTTTTTTCTTTATTTTTATTAGTTGGAGGCTAATTACTTTACAATATTGTAGTGGTTTTTGCTATACATTGACATGAATCAGCCATGGATTTACATGTGTTCCCCATCCTGAACCCCCCTCCCACCTCCCTCCCCATCCCATCCCTCTGGGTCATCCCAGTGCATCAGCCCTGAGCACTTGTCTCATGCATCCAGCCTGGGCTGGTGATCTGTTTCACACTTGATAATATACATGTTTCAATGCTATTCTCTCAAATCATCCCACCCTTGGCTTCTCCCATAGAGTCCAAAAGTCTGTTCTATACATTTGTGTCTCTTTTTCTGTGTTGCATATAGGGTTATCGTTACCATCTTTCTAAATTCCATATATATGCGTTAGTATACTGTATTGGTGTTTATCTTTCTGGCTTACTTCACTCTGTATAATGGGCTCCAGTTTTATCCATCTCATTAGAACTGATTCAAATGTAGTCTTTTTAATGGCTGAGTAATATTCCATTGTGTATATGTACACAATTATTATTATTTTAAGATTAATTGTTGTTGATTTTTATAAATTGGATGTTTACATTCTAAACTGAATTTCAAACTTTCTAAATATTGCAGTTCAAAAAGAAGACTTTTTACTTTTTCCTTAAATTAAGCTTACATATATTTTTAAGATCTCAGAAAATTCATGGTCAATCCCTTTCAGAGGTGGAGTTGCTCAGTTACAGAAAAATAACCAAAAAAAATCTTTGTAATATACCCATAGAAAAAAAATTTCTCTCCAAAGTGGGATATCATTTATTTTTTAAAAGTGATAAGTAATTAGTGATTATTTGGCAAATATGACTAAGATTTTGATTGCAGATCTAATACTAACCTTCTACTTTACAGAAAAAAAAAAATCAAATCAATGCTGGAGGATTCTTTCCCTAGTTCTACTAGAAATTAATGCATGCTAGTTTAGATTTTAAACTTTAGGTATGCTTTATTTTCATAAAAATATTTATTAATTTCCTGATGAGAATTATAATGTGTCACATTTAAACACTGTATTAACTAGCTTCTGTGACAAAAGCTGTATAACAAAACCCACCAAAATCTCAGTGTCTTATAACCACAACTTTTTTATTTTTTCACCTTACATTTTGGCTGCAGGCTTTTCTTTACTTCTTTTTCTCTCTAAGTTTGAAGATGGAGAAACAATAGAGGGAAAATGGAAGGTGGTAGTCCACTCAGTAGCTATTAAGTATTCTACTTGAAAATGGCACATTTCATATTCATTCACTTTCCACTAAATGAAGCAAGTCATATGACCAACCTGGAAATAAAATGGGGTAGAGATATAAAAATCCTTTTGATGTGGGGATAGGAAGATACCATAAAGGGATAAAGTGAATATATTTCAAATATTATGATTTATCACAAGCATTTGTCAGAAGTTAAATGCTTTCATTTACTTGATTTCCACTTCCAGGTGAAAGGTTGCTGCTGAACGATAAGACTCCGGGATTCTTGGCCTCTGGAGGAGATGGTTTCAATCCAGGGCCAGAGATGAGGCTGGATCGCTCAGAGCTTTTGTGTAATGAAGTTTTATTAAAGTATAAAGGAGATAGAGAAAGCTTCTGACATAGGCATCAGAAGGGGGCAGAAAGAGTATCCCTCTGCTAGTCTTCAGCTGGATGTTATATAGTCACTAGCAGCCTGTTAATGAAAAGAAAGGAATGTCGTATAACTCAGAATGACACCAGATAATTCATCCCAGGCCATAAAACGATTGACTTGAATCTTGTAGAAGGGCAGATTACCACACAAATAATTTCGTTTACATGGATTAGGGGAACAATATCTGAGTATAACATACTGGTTTGTCAAGTAGGTTCTGAGCCATTTGGCGGAACTTGAAGACCGAGTCTGGGGTACATTAACATAGCTTAAGACAAACATTTCCATAAGAAAAAATGTATTGGTTAACTCAAGGTTTGAGAATAGTTAGCTTCAGGTGAAATCAGGCGTCATGGCAACACCGCATTTTAAGAGAAACCTCCTTTTAAATTTGTATAGAGAAGGGAAAAAAATATCACTAGTTTGTTTCCTCCTGCCGCTTAAGAGAGATAAAAATGTCTGGCACTTGCAGCCTATTTCCTCCATTTGGAGACCCCTGGCCTTCCTGCCTGTTACCTTTTCACAGGGACAGTGCGTTTTTATTATGTGTTGCATGTACTTGAATGTATATGTGTGTCTTGTGAGAAAGTGTATCAGAGAGGAGATAAACATTTAAATACTTCAATGAAAAGGTTGGAGAGATGAAATGTCATGGTAGTATAATGTGACATGGAAACTATATTGTCAGAAGGACAACTTTATTTTCTGTGTATATAAAGAAAGGAATATACCAACAGGATTTCAGAATTTGAGAATCAGAAAACAAGATTATATTAATTAGTGGTCCCCTCAGGATCCAGTCTATCTAGATATAATGAAGTGCAAAATGAACTTGACTGTGACAATAAGCCAAGTAGCTGAAAGATACTACCTAATTGGTTTGATGTGTTTCTAATCAGCCATGTCACATGTTAAGGGCTGTGGTGGGGTCATTGGATTACAAGATTATAGGATTGCAATCTAGGATACAGTCTAGTATGAGCTTTATCATTTCTACAATATAAAGCAGATTTGGGGGGAGAATATCTCCAATTTGGGGCTTCCCTGGTGGCTCAGACAGTTAAGAATCTGCCTGCAATGCAGAAGAGTTGGGTTCCATCCCTGGGCTGGTAAGACCCTCTGGAGGAGGACATGGAAACCCACTCCAGTATTCTTGCCTGGAGAATCCCAATGGACAGAGAAACCTGGTGGGTTATAGTCCAGGGGGTCACAAAGAATCAGACATGACTGAGCAACTAAGCACATCACAGCACATCTCCAATTTTATTTTATGATACAATTAGCCCAAAGGAAGAGAAACTGAAGTACCTAAACATCTATTCAATTCACATTTACCAAAGTTGTCAATTTTATAAAATATCCTGACAGATCCTCTCTGATCTTTCTGAGCTGCACTAAAATATTTTCCATTGCTCATTTTCATTAAGCATATGATAAGATTTCTTTTGGCCTGTGAATGCATTTGGACAATTCATTTTCACTTACAGTATTTTAAAAATTTAATACAATTTTAAAGATTACTATCCACTTACAGTTATTACAAAATATTGGCTGTATTTCCCATTGTACAATACTTTTTTGAGCCTATCTTACATCCACTCTTTTTTTTTTTTTTGCATCTCCCACACTTCCACCCCCATATCAGTCCTTCCCTCCAGTGATAACCACTAGTTTGTTCTCTGTATCTGTAAACTTGCCTTTTTTTCTTTATATTCACTAGTTTCTTAATTTTTTTAGATTCTACCTACAAGTGATATCATATTGTATTTGTCTTTTACTGCCTAACTTCTTTCACTTAGCATAATACCTTTCAAGTTCCTCAATGTTGTTGCAAATGAAAAAGTTTTATTCTTTTTTATGGTTGAGTAGTATCCCACTGTATGTATGTATTATATATATATGTATATATATATATACATATATATGCAACATCTTCATTATCCATTCATCTGTTGCCATTCATCTGTTGATGACACTTTGGTTATTTCCATACTTTGGCAATTGTAAATATTGCTGCTATAAACACTGAGGTGCATGTAAATTTTAATTAGTGGTTTTGTCTTTTTCAGATGTGTACTCAGGAGTGAAATTTTGGGTCAAATGTAGTTCTATATTTAGTTTCTTGAGAAACCTCCACAGTGTGTTCTATAGAGGCTGCGCCAGTTTACATTCTCACCAACAGTGTGCCAGGGATCCTTTTTCCACATTCTCACCAACTCTTGTTATTTGTATTCTTTTCAATGATAGCCACTCTGATAAATGTGAGGTGATATATCTCATGGTGGTTTTTATTTGCATTTCCCTGATGATTAGCTATGTTGAGTTATTGTTGTTGTTGTTTTGTTTTTTTTGTTTTTATGTGTCTGTTGGCCATCTGTATTTCCTCTTTGGAAAAATGACTATTCAGATCTTCCGCCCCTATTTGAAGTCAGGTTGTTTGTTTTTGATGTTGAGTTGTATGAACTGTTTATATATGGTGGCTATTAATCTATTTTTAGTCATGTCATTTGCAGATATGTTCTCCCATTCTTATTTGCTATATTTCTCATTTCACTGATGGCTTGCTTTGTTGTGCAAGATCTTTTAATTTGATAGGTCTCCTTTGTTTATTCTTGCTTTTATTTATTTTGCTTTAAGAGTTAGATTCAAAAAATATTGCTGGAATTATGTCAAAAAGTTTTTTTTATCTATATTTGATTTCCTTTAGTAGTTTTTAAGTCTTTGGTTTTATATTTAGATCTTTAATCCATTTTCAGTTTATACGATGTTAGGGAATATTCTCGTATTATCCCAGGCAAGTGATATAGAAACATTTGAGTTTGCATTGTTTAAGCATATATGAGATTAATAGACATAACTTTAAACATAGCAAGTTCTATTAAGTCTTATGTGGTCTGTGGGCTTCCCTGGTGGTGCTAGTGGTAAAGAACCCACCTGTCAACACAAGAGACATAACAGATTCGGGTTCGATCCCTGGGTCGGGAAGATCCCCTGAAGGAGGGTACAGCAACCCACTCCAGTATTCTTGCCTGGAGAATCACATGGACAGAGGAGCCTGATGGGCTATAGTCCGTAGGGTTGCCAAGAGTCAAACGTGACTGAAGCAACTTAGCATGCACACATCTGTGTCTGTAGAACTACAAAAGAGTTCAAAACATTTTATGATATAAAGAACTGATGAAGTATTTTGAGACAACCATGTAACATCTTGGAATCATAAAATTTTAAAGTAGAAAAAGCACTAAGTAATCTAACACCAGTGTATTTATTATTATACACGGGATCTTAGGAGAAATGAGAATTTTTGTATGCCTCAGTTATACAAAGTTAGTAGCAAAAGTGAGATTATTCATTCATAATTTTTTCATTCATTTATGTAAACATTCACACATACTTAATAATGAATATGCATTGACTATTCATAATATGCCTGGTACATATGTAGATGTTGAAGATGCAATTATGAAAAAGACACACAATTTCTGGCAATTTAATGGTCACAATCTAGTAGAAAAGAAATTATAGCAAAGGAAAAATAAAGAATATTGAGTTAAAAAGAGAGAGAATGAGAGAGAGAAGATTGGAACTTAGCATGATTACTCTGTCCTATGCTTATTCTACTATACTCAGTATACCATGTGACTCATTTTTATATTTTCCAACTTGAGTTTTAATCTAGTAAAAAATATTTTTCAAACTCAGTCTCATTTATGCGTGTCTGCCATCTCTTTTCAGTCAATCTCCTTATAATTAATCTTTTTTTGTTTGTTTGCTTATTTTTATCTGTGCTGGGTCTTCATTGCTGTGCAGGCTTTTTCTCTGGTTGCAGTGAGTGGGGCTATTCTCTATTTGTGGTGCATGAGCTTCTCATTGTGGAGACTTTCCTTGTTGACAGAGCACAAGCTCTAGGGCATATGCTGGCATCAGTAGTTGCAGCACATGGGCTCAGTAGTTGTGGGGCGTGGGCTTAAGTTGCCCCACCTCAAGTGGGATCTTCCCGGGTCAGGGATTGAACCTGTGACTCCTGTATTTTCAGGCTGATTCTTCACCACTGTGCAACAAGGGAAGCCTCTTTTAATGAATATTTAAGCTCTTTCCAAGTTTTTTCTATTATCAAATAATTTTTCTATTATCAAATAATAATTGTACATGCTACAAGTATTATCATGTACATGCTATACATGACTTTCTGCCATATCCACAATCACACCCCTTGGGTAGTTTATGGAATTGAGTTGTTCATAAGAATATGAACATTTCAAATTGTAACTCATTCCATCACATCATTCTCAAGGAGTTTCAGCTCAGTTCAGTCGCTCAGTCATGAGCGACTCTTTGTGACCCCACGGACAGCAGCACGCCAGGCCTCCCTGTCCATCACCAACTCCCAGAGTTTAATTGATTTACAGTCTCAGAGTGTCAAAAACTTGCCATTTAATTTCTGCCAATCTTATATGTGAAAAGGGGTTTCTCATCATTTCAATGTACCTTGTTCTGATTTCTAGTTATCTTGAGTATTTGATCAAATCCATTGGTTGTATTGATTTTTATTTTATTCTTTTGTGCTTTTATTGATCTTAAAACTTAAATATTCCTCATGTTAGCTATATCACTTCACCACTCTCATTGCCATTTTAGAGAGGCACCTATGTTTTCTCACATGGATTACTGCAGTTTCCTAACTGATGTCTCTGTGTTCACTCTGACCAAAACCATCCTTCAATCAATACATGTAGCAAAATCTGACCACATCACATGGCTTCCTTAGCTTAAACCATTTCTGTGGTTTCACATTGCTTTTAACATCAAAACCAATGTCATAAACATGGACTAAAGACCTTATATGAACTTGTCAACTTTGTCTAAAGCTTCTCCTGAGGCCATGAAATCTTTAGTTTCTTCTTTGTGCCGTTCAGACCACAGTGCCTTTGGACTGGCCCTGGTCTTTCAACACATCTGCCCCATCAACTTCACCTGGTTACCACATACTCACCTTTCGTATCTCAGACTGGCCTGCACTTCCCAAAGAAAATCTTTTCTGAATTCCTCGACTAAGTAAAACTCTCTCATCAAGTGTTCTTCTTTGTGATACCTATCTAACCTTTTGTTTGTATAATTTTGGCCTGCTTTGGTATGTATTTTTCTTCATAGACTCTAAGCTGACTAAAGTTAGAAACAGTATCTGTTTTTTTAGTGCATTTTTAGCCTTTTTTTTTTTTTTTAAGTGACTGGTATATATTGTACATTAATGACTGGTGAAGGAATATCTCAATTAACCTAGCCCCTTCACATATCCTAGCTCTTATTTCTTGATTCTTGGTTATTTACATAATTTGCTTCAAATCTTGCTATGTTCTAATATACATAATAAAGTCATAATATTTCCTAGGTGTTCTGATTTGGACACATTTCACAGGAGTTGATGTGCTGCATTTTTACTTTGCCTTACTTTTAAGTAGTCTCTAGTCACTGTTTTGCTTTACTCTTTAATAAAGATAGTAATTTATGCAGACACATTTAAATTTCTAAGTGGATGATTTGTTGAGCTCTCTTTTCTCTGTTAATTTCTAAGTCAACTGCATTTTAGTGAATGTATGACTCATGTGATATTTGCTGGTTTTAAAAAATAGTGAAATAGTGGGATATGGAAAATGAGCCACAAGTACTCAAAAAATGTATTCTTTATTTTTTGGCTACAAATTTAATACCTAATAATCCATGTTCATTGGAATATTCAAAAGTCACATTTCTATTGTTTATTAGTGTTTCTGAAAAGATTTGATACCTTTGCTCTGAGAAGTCTCTTTCTGTGATTCATAGAATATTTTTCCTTCCTATGGTATACAGAGGCTTCCCTGGTGGTCAGACAGTAAAGAATCTGCCTATAATGCAGGAGACCCAGGTTTGATCCCTGGATCAGGAAGATCCTGTAGTGGAGGAAAATGGCAACCCACTCCAGTATTCCTGCCTGAAGAATCCCATGGAAGACTAGTTTGGTGGGTGGGCTACAATCAAAGGGTCAGAAAGAGCTGGACACCACTGAATGACTAAACACAAGCACATAGTATACATAGAAAAGACTTTGGAAAATTTTGCCTTTTTTAAAAAAGACAAAATTCTCATTTTATATTCCATCTTTTTGAACTGTACTACAGTCAATAAATATTTATTGAAAACTTACTAGAATTTAATCAATGAGAAAAACAGGAAAAGTAATTGCTCTTATGGAACTTGCATTCTAGTGAGCAGCATATATTCTAGTGTAAATTGCATTTGGCATTTTAGCATAACCCTGACCTTGAACTTCTACATCACTAATTCAGGTTTGTGTACTCTTTTTGTGTATTAAACTTGTTTCTCCCTACATTATTTCTTCTGTTAAATTGATTGTCCTCTTTCAATTTGTTGAAAGTGAAAGTGAAAGTCGCTCAGTCGAGCGACTCTTTGCCTCATTCAAAGCTTGATGATTCTTGGCTGTCTGCTAACCATTGAACTTAATATCCATGCATTCCTATCTTTTGTCATAGGCATTGATAACTAGAACTTGGTTTTTTTACATAGAGGGAAGGTCAAGACAGGTAGGGCGTGCCCATCCTTTGTCTTCTGAATATGGAACCACAACCATTCTGATGGAATTTTGCTAGGGCTGCTGCCCTTTCTCTCATTCTATTAAAGAATATAAAGATCTCTTTTATCTAGTATTGGATTCAAGCAGAATATAATTTCATTTATTTCCAGTGCAATTTTCCAAGTAATCATTCTAATATTGACTCCAGGGACCTTTGCAGCTCGTTAAATCGTTATTAATTAATGCTAAAATGAGAGTTTTGCCATCATCTCTCTGCCACCCTTCATGCAAGTAATTTAGGGTATGCTTATTCAATATTTTGTTTTTACTGTGAATGTGATTCCTCTTTGAGGAGTTTTTTTCAATATTGAGTCTGTATTGTCCAATACTATTATATATTTATCATATCTAAAAATATTGTTATATGGAAATAATACTATGAGATGAATATCATAGTAAATGCTCAGTATGTTATGTTGCTAGCATCTCAGTTAGATCTTTTATCATAATTTTATAGGGCATTTGTCAAACTCTATGAAATTTTAAATTCCCAGTGACTCTGATTAGATAGTGTTTCTAAGAATCAATCTTAAGATACACAGAGATTTAAACATAGTAGACAAATCTGGATGATACCTTTCTGACAATATTTTTATGTTGTATACCCAGAATAAAAATTTATTTCAACTTTGCAAACCATATTCTTTGATAATGTTTAATTGCATAATAAATATTGAGAATAATAATAGTTATAGTTTCCATGCTATGAAGATAAAATAATGTGTGTGAAACTATGGCAAAAACTATATGATAAACATGCAATAATTTTTAATTATCAAGTAAAATTATCATATTGATAATTATTTTAAATTTATATCACATGACATTTGATTCTAGGTCAAATATTAAGAAGAGTCTTAGAGAAGGTTGTAACCCACAATCAGATATACATATTTGACTAATAAATAGGTGCATAATGGATAACTGAAATAATGCATAAATATTGACTATCAAAAGAAAACCTAGTTTTACATTTCCCATTTATTGGCCCAAGATACATTCTCAAAATATTGAGAACTATTTTCCCTTTATAATCTATAACTATAAGAATAAAGGAAGTGTGAACATTATTCAGCAAGACAATACATGCATGTTCCTTTATTTACTGTATTGCAGAATTCTATGCAAGTTATGTAAGCAAAGGAACACATTTTCTATGATATTTTCAATGGAAAAAGCTTTGATGATGCTTTTTACTCCACTGTGTCTTGTCAGTAATTAGAGTATCTCTATCATACCAAACCAGCTATATATTCATAAAGGCTACCAAACTGATATAAAATAAAATTAAACTATTTTTCTAATTTATTTATAAAGCAGGGACATGTAGACATAAACTGACAGCTAAAGAGTTTTTCCAATTGCTATGTAAGGGACACTCACATATTTTAAATATCACCTTTCTTTAGGATTCTTCTGGACAGTCTCATTAAAAAACAAAAACAAAATTCTTACTCTCCTAATGACTTGGCTCAAAGTTTATAAGTTCACTGTTGTTTGCTGTGTTCCTGTGTTGCTCATAGTTGACTCTAAGAATGACACATAGCCAGCAAATGACTTATTTCATAATAAACAGCTTTCATTTTCTGTCCTTTATGTGGATATTTTATTGAGTAAAATATAATATAATAATTTCAATATTCTATCCTCTGTAGAACTGAGGAAGGAGAAGTCTTTCAAAACCTAACAGAGTAAGGCAAACAATGTGAGGCATAATTTAGAAAAATTATGAAAAATTAAAAAAATTATTAAAACAATAATGATCAAAACAGGCTCTAAGTATCATGGTCTCTGTTTAATATATGCATGCTTAAAATAATTTCAACCTGTTATTGCATAAAGTAAGAAAAGACAACTACATGATACTCACAATTCTGTTAACACCTGAGTTAGTTTCAGGATTTCACACATTATACTCAGCATAGATTTGGTTTCATCTAAGTCATTCTTATTATAACTTGAGTTGCTTTTTAGTCTTTTGTTTAAGTACATAATCAAATGTGGTTTCTTCTCTGACATCAATTTACCTTTCGTGTATAACAAGGTACATAATGATATTGAACAGTTATCAGTGATTCAATATAGGAAACAATCCGTGAATCCTCGTATGTAAACATATGGCTACAAATAGGTGAAAAAGATCTAATTAGTATTTACCATCTTTACAATCTTTACAATAACGAACGTTATTTAAATATTCATATGAAAGAAGATATGAGTTTTGTATTACGAAATCACTTGATCAAGTTTACACTTGTCAATTAGCAGTGTGTAGGTGGTTAACAAAGCTTCATTCTCGGGATTGAAGTCACAATTATTTACCTAGGACAATTTCTGGCATATAAAAGACATTTCAGTCAGTCAGTTCAGTCACTCCATCATGTCTGACTCTTTGTGATCCCAGAACTGCAGCACGCCAAGTTTCCCTGTTGATCACCAACTCTTGAAGCTTGCTTATACTCATGTCCATCGAGTTGGTGATGCCATCCCACCAGCTCATCTGCCATCCCCTTCTCCTCCCGCCTTCAATCTTTCCCCACATCAGGGTCTTTTCCAATGAGTCAGTTCTTTGCATCAGGTGGCCAAAGTATTGGAGTTTCAGCTTCAGCATCAGTCCTTCCAATGAATATTTAGGACTGATTTCCTTTAGGAGGGACTGGTTGGATCTCCCTGCAGTCCATGGGACTCTCAAGAGTCTTCTCCAACACCACAGTTTAAAAGCATCAATTCTTTGGTGCTCAGCTTTCTTTATAGTCCAACTCTCACATCCATACATGACTACTGGAAAAACCATAGCTTTGACTAAGTGGACCTTTATTGGCAAAGTAATGTCTCTGTATTTTAATATATTGTCTAGGTTGGTCATAGCTTTTCTTCCAAGGAGCAAACATCTTTTAATTTCATGGCTGCAGTCACCATGTGCAGTGATTTGGGAGTCCAAAAAAATAAAGTCTGTCACTGTTTCCATCTTTTCCCCATCTATTTGCCGTGAAGGAATGGGGCCAGATGTGATAATCATCATTTTCTGAATGTTGACTTTTAAGCCAACTTTTTCACTCTCCTCTTTCATTTTCAACAAGGGGCTTTTTAATTCTTCACTTTCTGCCATAATGGTGGTATCATCTGCATATCTGAGGTTATTGATATTTCTCCCAGCAATCTTAATTCCAGCTTGTGCTTCATCCAGCCCAGCATTTCTCATGATGTAATCTGCATATAAGTTAAATAAGCAGAGTGACAATATACGGCCTTGACATACTCCTTTTCTCATTTGGAACCAGTCTGTTTTTCCAAGTCCAGTTCTAAACTGTTGCTTCTTGACCTGCATAGAGACTTCTCAGGACACAGATAAAGTGGTCTGGTATTCCCATCTTTTTCAGAATTTCCCACAGTTTGTTGTGATCCACACAGTCAAAGGCTTTGGCGTAGTTAATAAAGCAGAAATAGATTTAAAGTAAAAGTACATAAAAGACAAAAGCAAAAGTAAATAAAAATAAAAGACATTGAATTTATATTAATTTTTTCTATTTATGATTAGAGTTTCTTGACGAGAATAATAAGTCAAATGCTGAGTGCTTAAAAGGAAGTATATAGAATCAATGCTTTCTCATATTTTATGGAGGCATATATTAAAAGAATCTATTGAAAAGATGGAAAATAGGTCTCAACTATTATATCAAAGCAGAATAACGCATCTATGTTCTTGCTTTTTACATATACGGTCTTGTTATTTGGACTCAGCAAGAGAATTTGCTAAAACTAATAAATAAGAATAAGTTTCTGTGTAGAATTATTCATTCTATGTCTACACCCATGCAGATTATTTTTTATTCCCAAATACTTTCCATTCTCAAACAACCATAATCTCCTTTCTTAACACAGTTTCTCTAAAACTGAAGCTGAAAGTATCATAACCAGTTCATCTTTAAATAAAAGTAGCTTTAATTTAGAATTGACCAGAACTTTTCAGGCCTCAGCTAAATTTTGGGTGTAAATATCACATAAAAATTTGACTTTTTAGTTTAAGATGAGAAAATTACTTTTAAAATGGGTCATTTAGCACTCAATAAATTATGACTTTACATTTAAATTCATCAAAAAATTTTCCTATCCCATCCTTAAGAAAGAGTAGTTTTGTTAAGAAATGGAATCAATTTTGGTCTTCTCTTATAAAGCCTGAAGTGAAGTGAAATGAAATGAAGTGAAGTGAAAGTCATTCAGTTATGTCTGACTCTGCGACCACATGGACTATACCCATCCATGGAATTCTCCAGGCCAGAATACTGGAGTGGGTAATTGTTCTCTTCTCCAGGGGATCTTCCCAACCCAGGGATCAAACCCAGGTCTCCTACATTGCAGGCAAATTCTTTACCAGCTGAGCTACCAGGGAAGCCCTGAATAACCTGAAAGAGTGCTTTAACAACCTATTTTTTTTTTAAAGCCATAATAATTTAATATGCCAAATGTTATATAAATTGATTTGATTTATTGAAGCCATGAAGTAAGTTTATTTATTTATTTTTTTCCATCTGATAATTGTTATGTGGGCAAACATGTTTCTCCTTCATGGTTATAAAGACATCTCTGGGTCTGGTGTCAAGCTAAAGGAATTTCTAACATACCTTTAGAATTGACAAACAAGATTTTGAAAGATCTCATTTATCTTTTGTATGTAGGGAGATAATAGTACCACAACTATCAGACCTGTTTCAGTCATGTTGAATTCCTGTGGTGGCCAGGCCAACATTGAATGAATGTCCTTTGTATGCTAGCAAACACATTACCAGGAATTCCCAGGTGATACTAGTGGTAAGAAACCTGCGTGCCAATGAAGAAGATGTAAGAGATGTGGGTTTGATCCCTGGGTCAGGAAGATCCCTGGAAGAGGGCATGGCAATCCACACCAGTATCCTTGCCTGGAGAATCCCATGAACAGAGCAGCCTGGTGGCCTACAGTGCATAGGGTCACAAAGAGTTGGACAAGACAAGGGATTTAGCACACACACAACTGTTACCATGTAGGGTGTATACTTTTTTGAATTTTCACAGAAATACTGTAGAGGTAGATTTTTTATACTTAGTTTCATAACACTAAAAAATATGTCAAAGTTTAGACTTATAGTAAAGTTTTAAAGTTAGTTTAACTTGGCCCCACATACAATGTTATGAAAGTCAGTAAGAATAAGTCCTTAGTAGTGACTGTGCTTTTTTGTTTCAGATATTTCTTTCTCATCCTCTCTATTGCCTACATAAAGCCATAGAAGACTTTCTGTCATCCCAGTTTTACTGCTGATAAATTGATGTTGGAGCATTTACTCTTAGGTATTTAATTGTATTGAAAACTAATTTCAAGTTTCATCTTTTATGAGTAAAGAATCCTGTATGAATATGTCTATTTAGACATTTAAAAAAAGTCTAGTGTAGACATTTTTGTTTTGAGGAAGTCACTGTAACTCCCCAAAATAAACCTAGCTAGGCTGAATATTTTTATAAAAATGGGTATATAGTTCAGTTTGAGCTGTGATAAAAGCCAGTATTTTCTCCTGCTTTCTTTTAGGTGCTTAACACTATCAATTAATTTTATTAATCTAAGTTTATTTTCTCAGATAAAAAGATGAGAAAAATTTTCCCCTAAGAAATGGAAATTTCCATTACCTATTTCTTAAGTATGAAACAACTAAATTTGCATCTGAAAAAATATTCATTTTCAGTAATGTTAAATAAGCATGCCAAGTTTATATTTTTACTTTTAATAAGATTAAATACAATATTGTTTTAAAATATATTTAACTTGTAGCAAATTAAAATAATTTAATACTTTGCCACAAAATATTACTATCTTTAATAAAAAGGCACTTTCATTTTTCAACATTATTCTCCAGGTTTAGTTGATACAATGTGATTTACATGATTTTGATAATAGAACTTTTGTTTTTCTAGTTTTTAATTAATTTTCTTGTTTGCTATATAAAATAAATTCACAAATAATGAAGACTTCATCTGTCTCCCAGTTGTCTTACACATCCATTGTCTGCCATCATGCTAAATAATTTCTGTAACTAGTGGTAATGGGTATTTAGTTCAGTTCAGTCGCTCAATCATGTCTGACTCTTTGTGACCCCATGGACTGCAGAACGCCAGACCTCCCTGTCCGTCACCAACTGAGGTAGTTTATACAAACTCATGTCCATTGAGTTGGATTTATCATCCAACCATCTCATCCTCTGTCTTCCCCTTCTCCTCCTTCCCTCAAACTTTCCCAGCATCAGGGTCTTTTCAAATGAGTCAGCTATTCACATCAAGTGGCCAAATTATTGGAGTTTCAGCTTCAACATCAGTCCTTTCAAAAAACAGGCAGGACTGGTCTCCTTTAGGATTGACTGGTTGGATCTGCTTGCAGTCCAAGGGACATTCAAGAGTTTTTTCGAATACCATAGTTCAAAAGCATCAATTCTTCAGTACTCAGCTTTCTTTATAGTCCAACTCTCACATCCATACATGACTACTGGAAAAACCATAGCCTTGACTAGATGGATCTTTGTTGGCAAAGTAATGTCTCTGCTTTTTAATATGCTGTCTAGGTTGGCCATAGCTTTTCTTCCAAGGAGTAAGCATCTTTTAATTTCATGGCTGCAGTCACCATCTGCAGTGATTTTGGAGCTCAAAAAATTAAAGTCTGTCACTGTTTTCACTGTTTCCCATCTATTTTCCAAGTGATGGGACCAAATCTTATTTTTCTGAATGTTGACATTTAAGGCAACTTTTTCATTCTCCATTTTCACAAGAGGCCCTTTAGTTCTTCTTCACCTTCTGCCATAAGGGAGGTGTTATCTGCACATCTGAGGTTATTGATATTTCTCTCGCCAATCTTAATTCCAGCTTGTGCTTCATCCAGCCCAGAATTTCTCATGATGTACTCTGCATATAAGTTAAATAAGCACAATGACAATATATAGCCTTTATGTACTCCTTTTCTTATTTGGAACCAGTCTGTTGTTCCATGTCCAGTTCTAACTGTTGCTTCCTGACCTGCATGAGATTTCTCAAAAGGCAGGTCAGGTGGTCTAGTTTTCCCATCTCTTTCAGAATTTTCCACAGTTTATTGTAATCCACATAGTCAAAGACTTTAGCACAGTCAATAAAGCAGAAATAAATGTTTTTCGAGAACTCTCTTGCTTTTTCGATGATCCAGTAGATATTGGCAATTTGATCTCTGGTTCCTACGCCATTTCTAAAACTTGCTTGAGCATCTGGAAGTTTGCAGTTCACATATTGCTGAAGCCTGGCTTGGAGAATTTTGAGCATTACTTTGCTAATGTGTAAGATGAGTGCAGTTGTGCAGTAGTTAGAGCATTCTTTGGCATTGCCTTTCTTAGAGATTGAATGAATACTGATCTTTTCCAGTCCCATGGATACTGCTGAGTTTTCCAAATTTGCTGGCATATTGAGTGTAGCTCTTTCACAACATCATCTTTTAGGATTTGAAATAAATCTATTGGAAATCCATCACCTTCACTAGCTTTGTTTGTAGTGATGCTTCCTAAGACTCACTTGACTTTGCATTCCAGGATGTCTGGCTCTACCATCATGATTACCTGGGTCATGAAGATCTTTTTTGTATAGTTCTTCTGTGTATTCTTGCCACTTATTCTTAATATCTTTTGCTTCTGTTAGGTCCATACCATTTCTGTCCTTATTGGCCCATCTCTGCATGAAATGTTCCCTTGTTATCTCTAATTTTCTTGAAAACATCTCTAGTCTTTCCCATTCTATTGTTTTCTTCTATTTCTTTGCACTGATCACTGAGGAAGGCATTCTTCTCTCTCCTTGCTATTCTTTGGAACTCTGCATTCAAATGAGTATATCTTTCCTTTACTCCTTTGTTTTTCACTTCTCTTCTTTTCACAGCTATTTGTAAGTCCTCCTCAGACAGCCATTTTGCTTTTTTGCATTTCGTTTTCTTGGGAATATTCTTGATCCCTGTCTCCTGTACAATGTCATGAACCTCTGTCCATAGCTCATCAGGCATTCTGCTATCAGAGCTAGTCCCTTAAATCTATTTCTCACTTCCACTGTATAATCGTAAGGGATTTGACTTAGGTCATACCTGAATGGTCCAGTGGTTTTCCCCACTTTCTTCAATTTAAGTCTGAATTTGGCAATAAGTAGTTCATGATCTGACCCACATTCAGCTCCCTGTCTTGTTTTTGCTGACTGTACAGAGCTTCTCCATCTTTGGCTACAAAGAATATAATCAGTCTGGTTTCAGTGTTGGCTATCTGGTGATGTCCATATGTAGAGTCTACTCTTGTGTTGTTGGAAGAGGGTGTTTGCTATGATCAGTGTGTTCTTTTGGCAAAACTCTATTAGCCTTTGCCCTGCTTTATTCTGTACTCAACAGGCCAAATTTGCCTGTTATCCAGGTGTTTCTTGATTTCGTACTTTTGCATTCCAGTCCCCTATAATGAAAAGGACAGCTTTTTGGGGTGTTAATTCTAGGTCTTGTAGGTCTTCATAGAACCATTCAACTTCAGCTTCTTCAGCATTACTGGTCAGGGCATAGCCTTGAATTACTGTGGTATTGAATGGTTTGCCTTGGAAAGGAACAGAGATCATTCTGTTGTTTTTGAGATTGAATCCAAGTACTGCATTTCGGACTCTTTTGTTGACTATAATGGCTACTCCATTCCTTCTAAGGGATTCCTGCCCACAGTAGTAAATATAATGGTCATCTGAGTTAAAGTCACCCATTCCAGTCCATTTTAGTTCACTGATTCCTAGAATATCAACGTTTACTCTTGCCATCTGCCATTTGACCACTTCCAATTTGCGTTGATTCGTGAACCTAACATTCCTGGTTCCTATGCAATATTGCTCTTTACAGCATTTGACCCCGCTTCTATCACCAGTCACATTCACAACTGGGTGTTGCTTTTGCTTTGGCTTCTTCCCGTCATTCTTTCTGGAGTTATTTCTCCACTGATTTCCAGTAGCATATTGGACACCTACCGACCTGTGGGTATGTCATGTAACAAAACACACTCAAGATTTCCTCCTCTATTCAACACCAGTGGCTTTCACTTTCACCATACACCTGATGTTGGGGGTGGTACAGGTGCCATCAATATACAGCGGATGAGAAAATGAGTGATTTGTAATTTTTAAGTCTTTTTATTCAACTATTGCCCAGCTAAGCCCCCAGCTCACTGCCTGAGCACGTCTTTCTGGGATGAGTCAAACCTTGCCAAAATCAGCTATTTTTGTGTGAGAAAAAAATCAGTGATAGTTGGATTTAGCCGAATATTAGCTTTTGATTGTTAGAACTTTAGTCATAATATTATTGTGGAAACGTTTTGCAGATACTATATAGCTCCTTAAATTTATTTTTTTTCTAAATTTGAAATGATCTCTCACTTGTTTGATCCCCCAGCTTTTTTAAATTTGAAAATTTCTTCTGTGTTATTTATTTTGGTGAATGAATAACATGAAAATATATGTAATTCCACAGGTCCAAAACATGTGTTTTTTCTTCCGTTTCCTTAACTTCCAACTTATAAATTTTTAACAATTTCTGTAAAATCTACACTCTACTGATGTTCAAAATTCATTGTTCTCTCTCTCCACTCTGAATATTTTTTAGTTCAGTCCCTAATTCTATTTTGCCTAAACTATCACCAGTACTTCTACCTTCAATTAAATGTAACTCTCTTTGATCCTATTTTAATCTTTTTAAAATGCAAATTTGATTGGACTACTTCCTGTTTAAATCCTCTATGTCTCTGAAAAGAGGGTTGACATAATTTGGAATGTTACAAAAACCCTTTAGTGTATAGCCCAATCTTCTTTGCCGTCCTTAGTAATTTCAGTCCTAGAAGTTCCGTGTCCATTACACACATTCTTTTCGGGAATGACTTTCCAAAACACAGCTCTATTTTAGCATTTATTAATTATTTCAGCAAATATTTAGAATATTTTATTTGTAAGCTCACAATGACAGGGGATATATCTTATAAGACATGTTACAATTTGCTCTATAATTTAGAGCAAAAAAAGATGTTTTTTTTCCCTCTCCTGAATTATTTTCTTTGGAGACGTTACTGGGAGAGGCATTACATTATGAACTGATTGCCCCCAAGACTAACAATAACTAAACAATTGACACTGTCTCATTTAAAATTTTTCCTTTTCAATGAATGATTAGGTAATAGTATATTAAACATATTTAAAACAAAAAAATATAATTTTATTTAAAACAATAGAAAAGTGGAACTTATTCAAAAAGTTTTTCCTAAATTAAGATATGCCCCAGAACTTCCCTACAATGAAGGAGATCATATTGCAATCCTCTAAGATCTGAGAATGGTCACCTGTGCATTGCTTGAATTTTTTGTAAATTAAGAAAAAACACAAGTCAAGAAAATCTCAGAAATACATGAGAAAAGTCGATACAGATATTTCTAGTATTCTGTATGTTATAAACTTTTGATCAGAATGGATATTTCTTAATCTATGTTCTAAGACTTTGGGAAGTGCCTAGGGTCAAAATTCTTGTCAGTCTTGAACGTCACAGCAATGTATTTCAAGGGTCATCTTTTTTTATGGTCAATATTTTCTATGAATCTGTATATGACGTTTAGCACAACCTAAGAAAAAGAACTAACAGTTTCAATGAACATGAGGAATTTTTAACAGATTGCAATCTATTTTTGAACACAGACACATTCACAGAAATTTGGAGAAAGTACTACATGAATATGAATATCACCTATTGTTGACCTATAACTATTTGAGTTCACCTCCCATTGATTTTTATTCTTTTTAGTTTTTTCATTATCTTTATTTTTAAGCATCTCAACAGAATTTCTTGGTGTGTGTTATCAGATGGTTTTACAAAATCTCATAAGATTCATTTGAATTTTTACATACAGTCATCTTTGAACAACATAAATTTGAAATGCATGAGTCTCGTTATACAAGATTTCTTTTTCATTAAGTAATACACTAGGACACGATCCACAGTTGGTCGAATCCACGGATGTGGAACTTAGATTATGGAGGGCCATTGTAAACTTATACCCAAGGTTTTGACTGTGCTGGGGATTGGTGCTCCTAACCTGTGTGCTCAGGGTCAACTCTATGTACTTGTACTTTATCAAGATCTAAGCCATAAATTTGCTCTAGTTTTTAAGCTATAGCCTTGAGTTATGTTTTACATTAGATATACTAAGTACTTCTTGCAGCCTTCATTAATTTAGTTATCTATTTAAGAGATAATCATTGAGTGGATGTTAATAATAGGACAATATGCTAGGGATTCTTGGATTTCCCCCCTCCAAAAAAATATAGAGGCAACTCAGTATAACTTCTTAGTGGTTTATGTATTCGAGATCAGTATATAAGCAAGATGCATATGCTATGCTCAGAAACATCACCTTATACAATTAAAGTCTTTCAATGAATAATACAAAAATTGTAGTGACTGTAAAAAATTAAAAATAATAAACATGTTTTCTGAAATCAACCATTGTTATATTGTTCCATGCTGTTGGCAGCTGAAGAGAATCATGCTGCTTTTTCTAAAGTCATTTCTTCACTGACTTTATTTTTGTTACCATAATTTCCTCTGCAATGGCGTACATTTTCAGGAGGTTCAGCCAATGAAAGAAGTTGCTTTCTTCCTGAAAAGTCATTTGCTTTAATTAATACAAATAAAGCAGGCAAAGCAAAATCTACAGTCCAAAATGCATTTATAGGGGACAACAGAAATATCAGACTGTGATGTTTTAACAGTGGAAGTCATTCAAATTGAAACAGAAAACACAGTAGTTGTAGTGAACATGAGACAGTTAACTGACTTCTTTCTACTTTCCACCCTCTTCTCACCTACTAGCTGTAAAATAATTATGATCTTTTAAATAATTTGTGCACAAATTAAGATATAACTTTTACAGAAAGTTGAAATTTCTAATATTTAGACTGTAAGTGAGAGAAATAATACCTTCTTTGTAGAAATTAATAGTCCTCTAATTTTCTTTTCATTGTGCCTAGATAGAATTAAGCCTATTTGTATCAGAGAGTGGGGTAAGGCAATCTACTGTGGGATCTCTTGAGCAGGAGGACAAAATGTTCTTTTTTCCAACTTTTTTTTTTTTTTTAATGTACTTATTTGGCTGCACCAGGTCTTAGTCATAGGGGGTCTTCAGTCTTGTTGTGGCATGAGGAATTTTTAGTTGCAGCTTGCAAACTCTTAGTCTTGGAATGCGGGATCTAATTCCTTGACCAGGGATCGAACCCTGGCCCCCTGCATTGGGAGGACAGAGTCTTAGCCTATGGACCACCAGGGAAGTTCCTTTTTCCTACAGCTTGAGCATATGGAGTTCTAGGAAAGAAACTGAATTTATTTTGAAAGAGGGCAATGCATTAACTTGTTAGGAAAGAGACTTTTATCCAAAGGGACCTTGTGAAAGGGAGCAAAACTACAGAAATTTTAAAAATAGATAGAGAAATGGAGAGAGATCAGTATAAATAGTACAGAGATAAAAAAGTGTGTTAAGGCAAAGCCAAACACTTGATCGGGAAAGAGAAGCAGTTTCCATGCATGTGGTTTCAGGGAGAAATAGAGAAATTTTGATAAAACATGTGGGTCCAAGATTTGTCTCTTTTTCAACTAAATCTTATATTGGCAGGACTATTTTGATTTTATAATTATTTAGTTCAAAACAGTGTCTTTTGAATGCTGAGATATTGATTGGCATGAATTTAACTCCTGACATATTATTTTAAATTTGACATTTGCCTGACTATATATATATTGATATACGCTAAACTTTTTAGGTAAGAGCTATTTGTCACTCACATATCACAACTAATATGATATTTTCAATGTATGATTTCACATGGGCTATGAGTAATTTTTTCCATATTCATGTAAATACCACCTAAACAATAACATTACTTTGCCAGGTGGATTTAACACTGGTAAAAATATGTCACTTATAGACTCATAATCAATTCAAAGGAAAAAAAATACCTTTAATTTTGATCTCCACACTCAGAAATATAGTTGTTAATTGTCAACTTTGTCTTTATAGCTAAGTTGAAAGATGCACAGTAATTTTTCAATCACCAAAATGAGAACAATGAAAAGATAAGAAATATTTAACAACACATCCTTATGGTGACTTGGTAGATGTCTGGTTTTAGTCTATTTTGCTTTTTCCACATTGTATTTGGCTTACCACTTAAAGGAATGAGCATAACTCAAATTATGATGATTTGCAGAGGAATCTTCAGAGGTAATATGTTGGAATACAGTGATTACATTGTACTTTCAGCTCTTCATCTTTATGGATTTTCAAGTTTGGTGCATTTACCCTAGGATCTTTTTTTTCAATATCATATGACAATTAAAACCAAATGCTTTATTCTATCTTAATTGTTTTTTCATGCAGTCAGCAAACATCTGTTGGACTTTTACCTAGTAGAGGATATAAAGATGAAAAAAGAATTAATACTAGAGGCTATTTCTTATAACATAAATCAAATTTTTACTTCATATATTTTTAGAGAGAACTTTAAACTATAGTTCACACATACAAATAGGCTTTGCACATTTGATATGTTTCACCCTATTGAAATACATGACAAGTTGACATTGATGATGATAGGGGTTACTTGGTAAAGTGAGACAGAATGATAGAGTCATTAAATCTTAGATTGAGAAGGGAATGTGGGAAATATAGCATGTTCATTTTCTAGATAAATATATTCCTGTTGTAAAAAAAATAGATTTTCTAGATAAATACATTGCAATTATAAAAAATTAATAAATAGAAATCTCAATTAATAGAGTTGAGAGACCAGAAGGAGGAGCTCACATACTCTGCGATGATAGCAGAGCCCAACAGAAGAAAATAGAGTGCTCTTCTTTCCTGGTGAGGGCTGTCAACGAAAAGCTATGAACTCTGTTTACTATGGCCCCCCAACTTCCGTTTCCCCCTCTATAACAGTGTTCTCCTCCCCTTGAATGGGGACTTGCATTTGGCTTGCCATGATTGCAGACCCCAAACTGCAACTCTGCCGATTTTTAATAAACCAATCTTTGCTGGAGAACTATCTGGCAGTCTGTTTCTGTCAGGTCAAGACAGTAAGCATGCATCCATGCTAAGTCACTTCAGCTGTGTCTGACTCTTTGCTACCCTGTGGATTGTGTCCACAGGCTCCTCTGTCCATGGGATTCTCCAGGCAAGAATACTGAAGTGGGGTGCCATGCCCTCCTCCAGGAGATCTTCCAGACCCAGAGACTGAACCCATCCATGTCTCTTATGTCTCCTGCACTGGCAGGTAGGTTCTTATCACCAGGGTCACCACATTGTCATTTTTTGAGGAGGATTCTTCCTTCCTACTCTGCTAGTCCTCCCAAAGTGGTATTTACTCCAAATACTCCAAGCCTCTGAGAATCTTACTTAGTCTCATATAGAAAGGGTATACTAACTGGATATTTATTAAGGTTCATCATCTTTTATGCATTTCCTGAGTCAGGTTGCTTACACCATCTTAAACAGCTACAAAATAATTTTAACCTGATGGATGTAGTGCTGAACAAAAACCTTTTTTTTTTTACATAAGCCTTGTGATCTCCATGTGAAAAAGAAGGATTGATCAAGGCTGCTTATAATTGTTTTTTTGATAAGTTTAGGGTTCACTGCTAGAAATGCTATATTATTATTATTGTTCAACTAAGTAACATTCTTCAGTATTGGTTCTATCAGTAAATGTAGTTATGTATAATCCTTACTGTTTATTTCCAAATCATTTAGAGCTTGGATCACTCTCAAATCTTAACAGGATTTGTTTTATTAGTTTTTGTGTACAAGTTTGTGTGTGTGTGTGTGTGTGTGTGTTTTCATGAGACTAATGGCATATCTACCTGAAAAAATATAATGACCATGTGAGTAGATTTCTTGAGAAAAGAGGTATGCTTATGTTGGCAAGATTTTATACTTAGGTCAGCCAGATAAAATAAAACACACCCAATTAAGTTTAAATTTCAGAAAAAATAACAACTATATATTTAATATAAGTATGTTTCACTCATCATTTACTTGAAATTCAAATTAACTGTCCTTTATTTTTACTTGCCAATTCTAGCAATCCTACTATAATGACGTTTTTTCTCAATGGGAGAAAATGTAGTAAAGACAATGACTAATAAAGAACACTAGTCATGTTGTGAATTCATTTCTTGTATATGTACCCAAATTTCTGTAAGACAACCTTGTTTAAAACAGCTATTCTGGAGCACACAGAAGCGAGAGAATGCTAACTGATACACTTGGATTCATAATTGAGGCATTTATTTTACAGTGAAATTCAGTTCAGTTCAGTTCAGTTCAGTCGCTCAGTTGTGTCTGATTCTTTGTGACCCCATGAACGGCAGCACGCCAGGCCTCCCTGTCCATCACAAACTCCCGGAGTTTACTCAAACTCATGTCCATTGAGTCGGTGATGCCATCCAGCCATCTCATCCTCTGTTGTCCCCTTCTCCTGCCTGCAATCCCTCCCAGCATCAGGGTCTTTTCCAATTAGTCAATTCTTCTCATGAGGTCACCAAAGTATTGGAGTTTCAGTTTCAATATCAGCCCTTCCAATGAACACCCAGGACTGATCTCCTTTAGGATGGACTGGTTGGATCTCCTTGCAGTCCAAGGGACTCTCAAGAGTCTTCTCCAACACCACAGTTCAAAAGCATCAATTCTTTGGTGCTCAGCTTTCTTCACAGTCCAACTCTCACATCCATACATGACCACTGGAAAAACCATAGGCTTGACTAGATGGACATTTGTTGGCAAAGTAATATCTCTGCTTTTTAATATGCTATCTAGGTTGGTCATAACTTTCCTTCCAAGGAGTAAGCATCTTTTAATTTCATGGCTGCAGTCACCATCTGCAGTCATTTTGGAGCCCAAAAAAATAAAGTCTGACACTGTTTCCCCATCTATTTCTCAAGCAGTAATGGGACCAGATGCCATGATCTTAGTTTTCTGAGTGTTGAGCTTTAAGACAATTTTTTCACTCTCCTCTTTCACTTTCATCAAGAGGTCTTTTAGTTCCTCTTCACTTTCTGCCATAAGGGTGGTGACATCTGCATATCTGAGGTTATTGATATTTCTCCCGGCAATCTTGATTCCAGCTTGTGCTTCTTCCAGCCCAGCATTTCTCATGATGTACTCTGCATATAAGCTAAATAAGCAGGGTGACAATATACAGCCTTGGCATACTCCTTTTCATATTTAGAACCAGTCTGTTGTTCCATGTCCAGTTCTAACTGTTGCTTCCTGACCTGCATATAGGTTTCTCAAGAGGCAGGTCAGGTTGTCTGGTATGCCCATCTCTTTCAGAATTTTCCACAGCTTATTGTGATCCACACAGTCAAAGGCTTTGGCATAATCAATAAAGACAAGAAATCCTTGAAAAGATGTATGAAAATCTTTTCACTAAGATCCATCTATTTCTCTCAACCTTTGTATTTCGCTGAGAAGCAGAGACTTTGGTGAATTTGATGACACCATCAAATTATTAAGGAAACCTTTTCCCGTTCCCATAAGTCACTTTCAGTCTTTAAGGTCAGGAACAAAATCACCAGTGATCAAAAAGTTAAAAGTTATAAACAAGGTGAAGTAACTTTCCCTTAATTGGCCTAATTTATAATAAAGACAAATTGTAAAAAATGTCTTAAATGCATCAATACAAATGAACTGAAATATCAAGTGGATCCACATTTCTCAAAAAGAAAGCTGCAAATAAGAGACTTCCTATTTTTACTAACTGGCAAATTTGGATGCTTAATAAAGTATCAATAGAAGAGATAAAACAAATATATTATTGTATCAGATTATTCATATGTATTTATTAATATGCTATTATATAAAATGTATTTAATTTAGAGATAACTTATTCTTAGTCACCCTAATGAAAATAATTTTATTCAAATGTGCATATACTTCTTTGACATCAATGCTATTATTATCAGTAACTTTCTAAATAATCTAGCAGCTTTTCAAAAGGATTGTGTTTGTTTCTAGAAATTATTTGAGATAGAGAACACGGTTTTTGTATATGATGTGTCTGTATACACAGATTTCTGGATATTAAACTAAAAAAATAGCCCTTGGGGCAAGGTTCTGGTTCCCCATCAAGAGATACACACAATAATATCTCTGAGCTGTTTTTTAGATATTGAAATACCACCATGTGGAGAAGTTAAAGGTTAAAGAATGTATGCTGCTCATAAGCATGTAGACCCAAGACCTGTTGGAACCAGAAAGCTTATGATGCTGACTCCTACTTACCTCACCACTAACCAGTCAGAAGAATGTCCATGAGCTGATCATACTCGCTTTGAACTGTTACTATACAACTTCTCACTACCCTCTCCAGGTTGGGACACACAGCTTTGAGGGTACTGTCCCACTGTGGTCCCCTTTGCCTAGCAAAATGACAAAGCTATTCTTTTTTACTTTACCAAAAACTCTACCTTTTAGGTATGAGGATACAGAAGCTGCAGTCAACTTCACTACCAGTTCGAAATGAAAATATCACCTACCACATTAATAAACAAGAAATGTCACAGCCATTAGCAGTTCTGGCCTCCAAATGTGATTGAGGGCTCCCCAAACTGTGATTCAGCAAATGCTGCCAACCCCTCCAAGGTGATTGCTGAGGAGCTGGTGGAATGCAGGAAGCAAGGTGAACAAGGAAACAGGATTGGCCACTAATAGCTGAGGTGCATGTGAAAGAAATGAATTTCAGTGAGCCTAGAGGCTTGCATCTTCCCACACACAGAATGCTAAATTCCTTAATTGATATCTGATCTTTGGTGTTCAGAACGCCTGCTTCTTTTGTTGCAAACCTGTACATAGCCTGACTTCCCCTCCTTCCTCCTTGGAGCAGTTTTCTCAGAGCTACTGAAATACTATCTCCTGGGCTCAGAGTCCTAAACATTCCCACCAAATAAAATAACTCTCTACTTTGAGGTTGTGACTATATTTTCAGTTGACAGCAGTCTTCAAGGGAGTGGTAGACTTACTAACTCCCAGTGGGCATTTACCCTCAGCACTGGACTTTGCCTCTGAACCCGAAGCAGAGTTCTTAGATAGAGGTTTGCAAAATTTGACATGTCAATACCTACTATATTAATATATGCTCTTTAGTATTGAAACGATAAAAGCCTTGTATCCTCATGGAGGAAAATACACAATTTGCAGTGTCAAAGGTACATTTTAGACTATAACCACTTGCCTTCCATACTCATTGATGGTACTGAGGGGGCCAGAAAACTTCTGAGGGTTATCATGTATTAGAGAAAATTTAGTCCCAATATCACTTAAAGCTTTAACCTTATCTTTATTTCTGGAGAACCAGAGAATAGTAAGCTCAACACAAGGACTTCAGTTGCCTCCAGTGGCCCTCACTTGGAGGCCATCTTGGCCTTCATCCTGCACCTGGGCAGAGTGACACCCACCTAGAATAGACTGTGTCCCTGAGGTATCTAATGGAGAAGGCAGGGCAATAGGGATATTTGATTTAGGGGGAGCAGATCTGAACTATTGTTCAGGTCTTAATGTTTTTGTTTGAGGAACAACAACAGTTTTATTGCTAGTCACGTGGGGGTCTGGACAGCAACAAAGTCAAACCACATTTATTTCTGGATTACTTTTACCAAACCGTTTACAGCTTTTCTTTTCTCTTGCAACATTTTTATTTCCCTTGAGTTAATAATCATTTCATATTTGTAAAATTATGCTTAATGTTCTATGTACCTCTTGCTAAATTTTTAAAAAAAATTTCCTTTAGAAATCTCAAATCTCTTCTAATAATTTTAAGAAATGCAAAGGCATACTTAATAATCTAACAGTTACCCTTTCTCCTATGTTTTTAGCTTTTTAGGTAATTATTCTACAGCTATTCTCCTGTTTTCCATAGCTATTTGTCTGGCCTTCCTTTTCACAGCTGTCTTTTGCAGGACTCAGTACTTTCTGGAAACTATCAGTTCATCTTTTTTTAGGTTGACTATTTCATTTTGCTAAAATACAATCTCAAATAGCTACTTTAAAAAGTATTGTAGAATTGAACAAAACATTCATCAGGGGAACCCCTAAAAAGTTCAACGGAGTGATCAGCAAACTAAAGTAGCATCATTTCAAATTGACAAAGTTAAAAACACCACCACCAAGTGTCAGATGCCAGCACAACTGATGGGAGTGTGAAAAGGTAAACTTACTTTTGAAAGCAATTTGGCATTCTCTAGAAAACCTAGAAAGCCCTGAAGGTGATACAAAAGGAGACACGCACAAGAAAGAAACACTTGCTATGTCCATGAAGAGAAAAATAAGGAAATAAATTGGGGTACATTCTTAGGTTAGAAAACTATCCACTGTTTAAAATAAGCTCGCAGAGACTTGTCCAGGGTCGTTCAGGGCAGCACGGCGGGACGGAGCCTGATGCCTGGACCCGGCGGGGACGCCGCAGGAGGCGGGCCCCTTAGGCACGCTGCGGACGCTTCCTAACTACTTCCGGTGTCCCTGGCAGCGGCCAAGGTGACCTTGTGGCTGCTCCTCTGTTTGCCAGCTCCTTCGTCAGCACCATCAGTCTGGGCTTCCGAACCGACTTCACGGCTCCCTCTTCCACGCCTGCTTCGCGTTGGTGCTCAAACAGAACTCCATCTTCAGCTTCCTGGCTGTTACCTACGGCCTAGCTGTGCGCGTCCCACTCAGGTATTCGAGTTTGGTCATTGGGGCCTGAGAAAGAGGAGTCGTTGCTGCCCTTGGGGCCCGTGCCTTTGGCGTTGAACTGACCCCATTTCTGAGGTGAAAGAGGAAAGACAGTGTCCTCAACAATGGCACAGAGCTCTGGGGTGGGACCACAAATGAAAGCTGTCACTTTGTGAAGTGTCTTTTTGAGGATGAGGTTCCCGTTGTTATTTAGTATGTGAGTTGTGAGCTAAGTGTCTTTGTGTATCTGAAAATGTCTTCCTTCTGTTGTCACTCCTGGATGATAATTCCACTTGGTATCAAATTCTAGATTCAGAAATGTTTATAGGCACTTGGAAGATATACTCTAGTAACTTCTGAAATATATTGTTGCTTTAAAAATACCCTAGTGGCAGGTCACTTAAAGTTTTATTTAATCATTGATGTTCTGAAATCTGCCCATGAGACATCTGAGTGTTAATAATTTTCATGTTCATTATTCAGTGTTCGCTTTCAATTTCGAGATTCATGAACAATTCTTGGGTGATGTATCTTCAAGATTTCTTTACAAAATTTTATCCATTTTTTAAATCTGTATATGTGGTGGTATTAGTCTATCTTCCATTGATGTCTAATCCTCTTCTGGATTAGAAGAAAAGAATTTTTTTTCTCCGTAGTGCATCCTAAGTAAATTGACAGTACATGTAATTTCACTATATTTCTCATTAATATCAATCTGTGCAGTATCTCATTTTTTAATTCTAATGATTATGCTTTTTACCTCCAAAATTTCTTTTCTCTTTACTTTCTTGAATAATTATGCATATTTTGTTTTAAAAATTGCTTATGGTTTTCCCTAGCTGCCTATAAGGGATAATAATATAGTAACAGTCTATAATAGTGCTTTAAAAAGAAGGTATATCTGATTGGCAATGGAATAAAAATGAAGATCCTTTTTAGACAAACAAATGTCATTATAATGTTTGAGTGTGAGTTCTGTGCAGGATAAAATAAAGAACCTGGAGAAGGCCTTTATTATAAGTACTCTCCCAATCAGATTTATCCTCCTCTATCTTGATCCCCATCTCTCTAAGGAGAATGGTCCCTTTTTAGTCCATTTTCAAGCTATTACTGAACATTCATGATGCTTAAATATAGGTTTAGGAGAGTGTGGTGATAAAATTGTGAACTGGATAAAGAATGAGAAGAAAGCACTAGTGAAGGGAGAAAAAATTTTATGGAGATGTTAAGGCTGTGCATAGAGAAGAAGCTAGACAAAGAACACCAAAAACCTCAAGGGTTATTGAGGAAGGGAATTTTAGGAGTTTGGTTTATGAGATGGTCCCAAGAGAATTGGGAAAAAAGGGATAAAGATTTAGAAGTGTTTGCTAAAGATTATAAATCAAACCCCAATTAATTATTTAAAATGCAAATAATAATGGACTTCAGTTCAGTTCAGTTCAGTTGCTCAGTCGTGTCTGACTTTGCAACCCCATGGACTGCAGCTCGTCAGGCCTCCCTGTCCATCAGCAACTCCCAGAGTTTACTCAAACTCATGTCCATTGAGTCAGTGATGCCATCGAACCATCTCACGCTCTGTCATCCCCTTCTCTCGCCTTCAATCTTTCCCAGCATCAGGGTCTTTTCACATAAGTCAACACTTCACATCAGGTGGCCAGAGTATTGGAATTTCAGCTTCAACATCAGTCCTTCCAATGAACATTCAGGACTTATTTCCTTTAGGAGGGACTGGTTTGATCTCCTTGAAGTCCAAGGGACTCTCAAGAGTCTTCTCCAACACCATAGTTCAAAAGCATCAATTCTTCGACACTCAGCTTTCTTTATAGTCCAACTCTCACATCCATACATGACTAGTGGAAAAACTATAGCCTTGAATAGATGGACCTTTTTTGGTAAAGTAATATCTCTACTTTTTAATATGCTGTCTAGGTTGGTCATAACTTTTCTTGCAAGGAGTAAGCATCTTTTTATTTCATGGCTGCAGTCACCATCTGCAGTGATTTTGGATTCCCCCCCAAAAATAAAAATAATGTCTTTATTTCTGTTTCCACTGTTTGCACTGTTTCCCCATCTATTTGCTGTGAAGTGATGGGACTGGATGCCATGATCTTAGTTTTCTTAATGTTGACCTTTAAGCCAACTTTTTCACTCTCCTCTTTCACTTTCATCAAGAGGCTCTTCAGTTCTTTTTCACTTTCTGCCATAAGGGTGGTGTCATCTGCATATCTGAGGTTGTTGATATATCTCCCAGCTATCTTGATTCCAGCTTGTGCTTCATTCAGCCCAGCATGTCTCATGATGTACTCTGCATATAAGTTAAATAAACACAGTGACAATATACAGTCTTGACATACCCCGTTTCCTATTTGGAATCAGTCTATTGTTCCATGTCCAGTTCTAACTGTTGCTTTCTGACCTGCATACAGATGTCTCAAGAGGCAGGTTAGGTGGTCTGGCATTCCCATCTCTTTCAGGATTTTCCACATAGTGGAAACAATGATGGATTTACTATTCATTTATTTTTCACTGTGAACTGAGTTTGAAATGTGCCTTACAGTCAGTGGCCACCAGAGCCCTGGATATTATTTGTGGTTATATTGTTAAACATTCCTTATCACTATGGTAGCTTACAGTATTCTTGTTTAATCATTTCTTGCTCATAATTATGCTGGCTCCTAATGATGCAACCAAAACTAAAAAATATTAAAACTGATGTTTTCTATTTTGATTTTCATTTGAGATTATCTGAGAAGAATTTTCTTATAGATAGATAATAACCTGTTGTTGTTCAGACACTAAGTTGTGTCCTCCTCTTTTCAACCCCATGAACTGCAGCATGCAAGGCTTCCCTGTCTACCATCTCCCAGAGTTTTCTCAAACTCATGTCAATTGAGTCAGTGATGCCATCCAACCATCTCATCCTCTGTCTGCCCCTTCTTCTCCTTCCCTCGGTCTTTCCCAGCATCAGGGTCTTTATAATGAGTCGGCTTTTCACACCAGGTGGCCAAAGTATTGGAGCCGCCTCAACTTCAGCATGGATCCACTAAGAAGAAAGAGTATCTGATGGCTAAATCTTTACTAACCACTCTGCTCATTGTAGAATCTGTTTTCATAGAGGATGGATGGGCAAGGTGGAAATATTACATTTATTCTGTTTGAATATGTGTTAAAAGTGTGATGAAGATGGTGAAAAATACAAAAGAAATAAAATAGTAGAATAAAATGGAGGCAGGGGACGGGGCTGTTATGATGATTCATTGAGGTTTCATGGTCTGAGATGGTTCCTCTGAAGAGGTAACTTTCAAACTAAGACCTGAATGATGAAAGGGAACCAGCATTGAGACAACAACAAGGAGAAACATATTCCAGGAAAAAGAACCATATATTCAAAGAAAAAAAAAAGAGTTTTGTATTTGAGGAACTAAAAAAAGGCTACTCTAGTTGGAGTAAGCACCAGCACCATGGTAGAGAGGCATGTAATGAGTATAGAGAAGGCAAAAAAAAAAAAAATCTGATTCTGTTAGGAAGTTAGAATAGGAAAAAGGAGTCTAAAATGGTGGTGGCTAAAAGACAAAGGGGGAAAAGTGCTTGAAAATAGAACAAAGACACGTCCAAGGACTGGAGTGAGGACCTCAGGTAAAACAAACAGTACTCCTGGCTAGCCCAATTTAGATGTTGGGTGAGTGTATAATTCCCTCAGTCTTTCTTGCTGCAGCAAAAATTTGAAGCTATGGACGGAGCAGTGTTATCAGTTCAGTTCAGTCGCTCAGTCGTGTCCGACTCTTTGCAACCCCATGAATCGCAGCATGCCATCACCAACTCCCGGAGTTTACTCAAACTCATGCCCATCGAGTCGGTGATGCCATTCAGCCATCTCATCCTCTGTCTTCCCCTTCTCCTCCTGCCCCCAATCCCTCCCAGCATCAGGGTCTTTTCCAATGAGTCAGTTCATCACATGAGGTGGCCAAAGTATTGGAGATTCAGCTTCAGCATCAGTCCTTCCAATGAACATCCAGGACTGATCTCCTTTAGGATGGACTGGTTGGATCTCCTTGCAGTCCAAGGGACTCTGAAGAGTCTTCTTCAACACCGCAGTACAAAAGCATCAATTTTTCAGTGCTCAGCTTTCCTCACAGTCCAACTCTCAAATCCATACATGACCACTGGAAAGACCATAGCCTTGACCAGATGGACCTTTGTTGACAAAGTAATGTCTCTGCTTTTTAATATGCTATCTAGGTTGGTCATAACCTTCTTTCCAAGGAGTAAGTGTCTTTTAATTTCATGGCTGCAGTCACCATCTGCAGTCATTTTGGAGCCCCCAAAAATGAAGTCTGACACTGTTTCTACTGTTTCCCCATCTATTTCCCATGAGGTGATGGGACCAGATGCCATAATCTTAGTTTTCTGAATGTTAAGCTTTAAGCCAACTTTTTCACTCTCCTCTTTCACTTTCATCAAGAGGCTTTTCAGTTCCTCTTCACTTTCTGCCATAAGGGTGGTGACATCTGCATATCTGAGGTTATTGATATTTCTCCCAGCAATCTTGATTCCAGCTTGTGCTTCTTCCAGCCCAGCGTCTCTCATGATGTACTCTGCATATAAGTTAAATAAGCAGGGTGACAATATACAGCCTTGATGTACTCCTTTTCCTATTTCGAACCAGTCTGTTGGTCCATTCCCAGTTCTAACTGTTGCTTCCTGACCTGCATACAGGTTTCTCAAGAGGCAGGTCAGGTGGTCTAGTATTTCCATCTCTTTCAGAATTTTCCACAGTTTGTTGTGATCCACACAGTCAAAAGCTTTGGCATAGTCAATAAAGCAGAAATAGATGTTTTTCTGGAACTCTCTTGCTTTTTTGATGATCCAGCAGATATTGGCAATTTGATCTCTGCTTCCTCTGCCTTTTCTAAAACCAGCTTGAACATCTGGAAGTTCTCGGTTCACGTATTGCTGAAGCCTGGCTTGGAGAATTTTGAGCATTACTTTACTAGCGTGTGAGATGAGTGCAATAGTTTGAGCATTCCTTAGGATTGCCTTTCTTCAGGATTGGAATGAAAACTGATCTTTTCCAGTCCTGTGGCCACTGCTGAGTTTTCAAATTTGCTGGCATATTGAGTGCAGCACTTTCAAAGCATCATCTTTCAGGATTTGAAATAGCTCAACTGGAATTTCATCACATCCACTAGCTTTGTTCGTAGTGATGCTTTCTAAGGCCCACTTGCGTTCACATTCCAGGATGTCTGGCTCTAGGTGAGTGATCACACCATTGTGATTATCGGGCTCATGAAGATCATTTTTGTATAGTTCTTCTGTGTATTCTTGCCACCTCTTCTTAATATCTTCTGCTTCTGTTAGGTCCATACCATTTCTGTCCTTTATCAAACCCATCTTTGCCTGAAATGTTCCCTTGATATCTCTAATTTTCTTGAAGATATCTTTAGTCTTTCCCATTCTGTTGTTTTCCTCTATTTCTTTGTATTGATCACTGAGGAAGGCTTTCTTATCTCTCCTGGCTATTCTTTGAAACTCTGCATTCCAATGGGAATATCTTTCCTTTTCTCCTTTGCTTTTTGCTTCTCTTCTTTTCACAGCTATTTGTAAGGCTTCCTCAGACAACCATTCTGCCTTTTTGCATTTCTTTTCCATGGGGATGGTCTTGATCCCTGTCTCCTGTACAATGTCAGGAACCTCCGTCCATAGTTCATCAGGCATTCTGTTTATCAGATATAGTCCCTTAAATCTATTTCTCACTTCCACTGTATAGTCATAAGGGATTTGATTTAGGTCATACCTGAATGGTCTAGTGGTTTTCCCTACTTTCTTCAGTTTAAGTCTGAATTTGGCAATAAGGAATTCATGATCTGAGCCACAGTCAGCTCCTGATCTTGTTTTTGCTGACTGTATAGAGCTTCTCCATCTTTAGCTGCAAAGAATATAATCAATCTGATTTCAGTGTTGACCATCTGGTGATGTCCATGTGTAGAGTCTTCTCTTGTGTTGTTGGAAGATGGTGTTTGCTATGATCAGTGCGTTCTCTTGGCAAATCTCTATTAGCCTTTGCCCTGCTTCCTTCCGTATTCCAAGACCAAATTTGCCTGTCACTCCAGGTGTTTCTTGACTTCCTACTTTTGCGCAGAAGCGCGCCAGCTGTGACGGACCGCACAGAAGTGTGGCCGTGAGGAGCTACCCCTCACTCAAGGTCAGTGGTAGTGACCTAGAGTGCCAGGCTGCGACAGTGCAGGAGCAGCGGCTGAGAGGAGCTACCCCACCCCCGAGGGCAGGGGCGGTGGCCGAGAAGAGCAACCCCACCTCCAAGGAGTGGCTGCTGTCAGGCGCAGGAGGGCTAAGAGGAGCTACTCCATGTTCAAGGTCAGGAGGGGTGGCCCTGAGAAGATACCCCTCCTCCAAGGTAAGGAGCAGCGGCTTCGCTTTGCTGGAGCAGCCGTGAAGAGATAACCCATGTCTGAGGTAAGAGAAACCCAAGTAAGATGGTAGGTGTTGCGAGAGGGCATCAGAGGGCAGACACACTAAAATCATAATCACAGAAAACTAGCCAATCTGATCACAGGACCACAATCTTGTCTAACTCAATGAATAAGCCATGCCCTGTGGGGCCACCCAAAATGGTCGGGTCGTGGTGGAGAGGTCTGACAGAATGTGGTCCACTGGAGAAGGGAATGGCAAACCACTTCAGTATTCTTGCCTTGAGAACCCCATGAACAGTATGAGAAGGCAAAATGATAGGATACTGAAAGAGGAACTCCCCAGGTCAGTAAGTGCCCAATATGCTACTGGAGATCAGTGGAGAAATAACTCCAGAAAGAATGAAGGTATGGAGCCAAAGCAAAAACAATACCCAGTTGTGGATGGGACTGGTGATAGAAGCAAGGTCCGATGCTGTAAAGAGCAATGTTGCATAGGAACTGGAATGTTAGGTCCATGAATCAAGGCAAATTGGAAGTGGTCAAACAGGAGATGGCAAGAATGAATGTCAACATTCTAGGAATCAGTGAATTAAAATGGACTGGAATGGGTGAATTTAACTCAGATGACTATTATACCTACTACTGTGGGCAGGAATCCCTTAGAAGAAATGGAGTAGCCATCATAGTCAACAAAAGAGTCCGAAATGCAGTACTTGGATGCAATCTCAAAAACGACAGAATGATCTCTGTTAGCTTCCAAGGCAAACCATTCAATATCACGGTAATCCAAGCCTATGCCCCAACTAGTAACACTGAAGAAGCTGAAGTTGAACAGTTCTATGAAGACCTACAAGACCTTTTAGAACTAACACCCAAAAAGACTAGTGTTATAGCTCAGTTTTATTAGGAAAAACAAAGTATAGTGCACCCTTGAGGAGTGAGGGTGGGCCAACCCAAAAGGCAGAGAGGAGAGGCCTCAATCCTTCTAGGCTTCCTCCTTTTATACATTTGTCTCCTCCCCCTGGGCCTGCCCTATGTAATTAGGACTTGCCAGGAAAGCTGTTTGTTTTACCTGAGGTCCTCACTCAGGTCCTTAGACCTTCCTTTGTTATATTTTTGCTGGCTTTTCCCTTCTTTTTCTTTCAGCCTCCGCCATTTTGGACTGCTTTTTCCTATTCTAACTACTTAACAATTCTACAGTGCCTTCTAGGCAATGTAGGGTTTTTTTTCTTTTTCTTTTTTTTTTTTATGTATACCACTTTTAAAGTCTTTATTGAATTTGTTACAGTATTGCTTTTATGTTTTAGTATGTTGGCCATGAACCATGTGGGATCTCAGTTTCTTGATCAGGGATAAAATCCACAACCCCTGCATTGGAAGGTGAAGTTTTAACCACTGGACCACCAGGGTAGTTTCTAAGTATAGGGTTTTTAAAATATGTATTATGATTATTTTATTTGAAGTGGACCAGGAAGATATTGAAGGGTTTTACAGATAGAAGTTACAAATTAGGGTTAGTTGTTAAAGACTTTTAGCACAATAAAAACACCAAATGACTGGGAATTGGAAGTTTTGTCTGCAAATTCTGGCTTCAGTTGAAAGATTGAGGCATTCAAAAGGGATAATACTGATTTTCTTCATTTTAAAGTGAGGGGCTTCATTGGATGATAATAACTAATTTCTTGTGACAGGAGAGGATGGTGAAGTTGGTCAGTAATTTACTCTCCTGATGAAATAAACCTCTTTTGAAAGACCAGAGAAGTCATTTCTTGGGACTGCTCTTTCTTGGGCTGTTACTCTAAGTGTTGTTCATTACTTATAGTAACTTTTGTTGTTGTTATTGCTTATTTGCTAAATTGTGTCTGACTCTTTTGTTACCCCATGGACTGTGGCCTGCCAGAGTCCTCTGTCCATGGGATTTCCCAGGCAAGAATATGGGAGTGGGTTGCCATTTCCTTCTCCAGGGATCTTCCCAACCCACTGCTTAAACTTGGGTCTCCTGCACTGGCAGGCAGATTCTTTAACATTGAGTCACCACGTTAAGATTGGTAACTTTTTAATGAATAGCTATATGAAGCAACCAACATTTACACAGTGTAGACTTTCTATAAATAGAGAAAAAATATATAAATATCTATTGGAGATGAGTAAAGGAGATTCAGGTTAAACAATAAAAAGAAGACTATAAGAGGATAGTAGATTATTCTTAAGATTTCTTTGAATTCTGAGTTTCTTTGTTGTAGATGGATTTCTTCCAACCATTATCTCTGCTATATCCATTTATGGCACCAACATTTGGATATTGCATCTTGGATTTAGCATATTACAAATGCTAATTGAGGTTTTAAATTAGCACAGGTGCTGGGGAAAGCAAGTGCCTGGTTATTTTCCAGTCATGCTGGAATCTAATGAAAGCAATAAACCCACACTGAGAAATATGCATATATATTTTTATAAAGTTTCAGGGAGTCGTGAACTCTTTGAAGACTCTTCATGGACCTTCCACATGCAAGCCCTATGGGGTGAATAAGAACCCAAAATAGGTACCTTCCAAGTATAATCTGTGATTCTCAAGACTGGCTTTTGCCCTACATTAAATGGTCCTAATTAAAGAAAAGATATCTTCTGTTGATTTTTCCTTCATACCATCACTGTGAAAATATTAGAAGTGCTGCTGCAAGGAAATATGAACATAAAGAGAAATTTCAAGTACAGAATTTTCTGACAGCCCAGAATTATTAATACAGCTCATTTTAAACATGGGTTAAATTGTTTTCTCTCCAACCATATTGACCGAAAGAACCTTGTCTTATACCTGGGCTGAAAATGATTGAAATATTCAAACATAAATCTCTCTCTCTCTTTTTTTTTTTGACTTGATAATAAGTTTCTATGCAGTTCTTTAAAAATGATGTTATCAATATGCAAAATTCAGTAGGAATGCAGAAATCAAAAAGATAGTCACCATTTATTCTTCCAAGGTAAATGACTGTATTTACAACTGTACTTGTTTTTCATGTTTATCACTGCTATCTTTATGTGTGGGTGAGCCATCATATTTTCAAGTTGATAAGTAAATTTGAAAGATAGAGTGTTGAAGATATTTCAGTTTTCAATGAAGTTTAATAAGGTGGGGCTTCCAAAGTGGCTCAGTGGTAAAGAATCTACCTGCCAATGCAGGAGACCCAGGAGACTTGGATTCAATCTCTGGGTCAGGACGATCTCCTGGAAGAGAAAATGGCAACTGGTGGCTCAGATGGTAAAGAATCTGCCTGCAATGTGGGAGACCCAGGTTTGACCCCTGGTAGGGAAGATCCCCTGGAGAAGGAAATGGCAACCCACTCCAGTATTCTTGCCTGGAAAATCCTATGGACAGAGAAATCTGGCCTGTCCATGGGGACACAGAGAGTCAGACATGGCTGAGTGTGCATGCAAGTGCACGCACACGTGCACACACACAGACAATAAGGTAGCTATAGACAGCTGGCAGTCTTTGTAGTTTTTTCAGAAAAAGATATTAAATATACAAGGTACTGCAGTTCATAGTTATACATTTGGTAACACATTATAATTTTTAGAACAACTCACTGGGCTAGTTGTTATTGCCCATTGACCTTGTGCATCAAATGTAAACTCTGAGTTTCGTTATTTTCATCTGAAAAATGAAGGCAAGCAAGCACACCTCGGTGGGATGTTCAAAAGGTTATAATGAGATAATAAATCTCTTGCTGACCAACAAATACCTGTGTCCTTGCTTGCTCCTCTGATCCCCCGCCCCAACCCTCACCCAGCTGATAGCCATAGAGAAATTTGGACTGTTCAACTCAAAGTTAGATTCTTCTCTGGAGAGCAAGCTGAGATCATTTGAGAGCACATGAATGAGGAGCCACCTGTGGGCGGCCAGCAAAAGCAGATGCTAGTGACACAGACTGCGCTTCACCTGCTGTTAAGGCCACCTGTGTAATATGTCACCAGGATTTACAGGTGCTCCCAGAGCGGTACCCTCATGTTGACAACTCTCATGTCTTTAGGGGATGGAGTTAGTTTGTAGGCATCAGTTTAAAAAGCGATCAAGTTAGAGATGGCACTGCAGATAAAGTAAACAGAATTCAGTAAAATGTCTGGAAATGTTTCATTTAGAGCCAAGATTTTGAAATATCTAAGCATCAGTTGGTCTTCCCAGGTGGTGCTAGTGGTAAAGAACCTGCCTGCCAATTCAGGAGACATAAAAGATGCAGGTTCGATCCCTGGGTCTGGAAGATCCCCTGGAGGAGGACACGGCAACCCACTCCAGTATTCTTGCCTGGAAAATCCCGTGAACAGAGGAGTCTGGCAGGCTACAGTCCATAGGGTCACAAAGAGTCTGACACGACTGAAGTGACTTAGCACACAAGCACACAAACGTCAGTTATTTAATATATCTTATTGGACTTATATCTTATTTATACTTTAGAATCTGTAATATTTAAGACTGTCAGCCTAGAGTGATTTTAGGAGTATACTCTGCAATGAGATCAGAGTATTTTATCCCACTCTGCAAATGCCATACTTATTCTTTTATATCAGAATTTATTATTCTTTTTCACCACATTCTAATGGTTTCAGTATTTTTTTTTTTACTTACCAGAACTTTATATTGAATGGATAGGGGAGATCTTAAAATAGCATATTGATGCTTTGACCGTAAAATAACCAAACAGATAAATAGTAGCAAAATTGATCATTTTGCATACTTATCTACTCCAAGTTAAGAGCTCATTCATGTTGACAATTTTGTTTCTCCTCCAGAGCATCTGTTTCTGTTCATATCAAGATAGAGAACAAGAAATGCCAGCTGGACTTGAGATAAGAGGCGTTGAACTCAGGATTTGATCCTGATACTGCAGTGCCTAAGATCCTTGATAATTCTATTTCTCATTTTAAATGAGTGCACTCAAGCACTATTATGAGGATGAGTCTTTAAACATAACTTTGCAATAAAGTTTTCTTGGATGATAGATATTTATATGGTACAATGCAGCAGCCATTAGACTTATGTTAGATAGCCATTAGCCTAGCTATTGAGTGTTTAAAATGTAGCTAGTGCAACCAAGGAATTTAATTATCAGCTTTATTGTATTTTAACTAATTGAAATTGAATAGGCTACATGTGTGTAGATTGCAGCTACCATATTTGGCAACAGCTCTAGAGGCTATGGTGAAAGGCTAGCTAAAATATCTAAGGGGGTCTTCAACTTCAAGCCATATATTTATTGAACTACAGCATGAGAAATGTCTACTTAGGAGTCGATTCATTTTTCTCTCTGAATAGCTACATCATGATAATGAAACATTTAATTATTCATTCATCACACATTTAGTAACTACCTATTATGGCCAGACACTTGTTATTCAACCATGAATATGGACAGACATGAACCTTGTCTTCAAGTAGTCTGTGGCTACAGAGAAATATAAATAATCACTATCAGAGACAGGAAGATCTACACTAATCACAATATATTATAAGTGTTACGAAGGAAACAAATGTGGGGCTGAATTAAAGACATGTAGATTTTTAAGGAGAACCAGTTTGCATACTTCAGATGGAATATGACATATAAATAAATGACACAAGGAACCAACTCATTGGAAAAGAGCCTCAATGGGAAAGACTGAAGGCAGGAAGAGAAGGGGACAGCAGAAGATGAGATAGTTGGATGGCTTCATCAACTCAGTGGACATGAGTTTGAGCAAACTCCTGGAGATGATGGACAGGGAAACTTGGCATGCTGCAGTCCATGGGGTCACAAAGAGTCGGACATGACTTAGCGACTGAACAACACAACAAATAAATAAATGAAGCAAAATGGGTGAATAGGAGCTACCCACATGTACAGGTGCAAAGGGAATGATTTCCGAAAGGAAGGAACAGCATAGACAGCAAACCCAGAGATAGGAAAGTATGTGGGAACTCAGAGAAGGTCTGTGTGATTGGAACATAAGTGGTACCAAGAGTGTCATGGACAAGGTTGCAACTGTAAATAAGAGTTAAATTAGTAGGATCTCATATGATGAGTGGAATTATTATTATTATTACTATCTTAATTAGGAAAGCAAAAGAAAGCCACTGTGGAATTTTAAGTAAGGATATAATATAGCTTCAAATTTGCTTTTTCCTAAATCATGCTTACTATTTGGAGAAAAAAAAAATTGTAAGGTAGAATAATGGCAATGGGGAGTGAATTAGAAGATTAAAAATATGTCAGTCATTGAACCAGTCCTAATGAGATGGATGAAGCTGGAGCCCATTATACAGAGTGAAGTAAGCCAGAAAGATAAAGAACACTACAGCATACTAACACATATATATGGAATTTAGAAAGATGGTAATGATAACCCTATATGCAAAACAGAAAAAGAGACACAGAAATACAGAACAGACTTTTGAACTTTGTGGGAGAATGTGAGGGTGGGATATTTCAAAAGAACAGCATGTATACTATCTATGGTGAAACAGATCACCAGCCCAGGTGGGATGCATGAGACAAGTGCTCCGGCCTGGTGCACTGGGAAGACCCAGAGGAATCGGGTGGAGAGGGAGGTGGGAGGGGGGATCGGGATTGGGAATACATGTAAATCCATGGCTGATTCATATCAATGTATGACAAAACCCACTGGAAAAAAAAAAAATATGTCAGTCAAACATGTTGGCAACATGGATTTAGTGGTACTAGCAGAAGTGGAATTAAGTGTTGTTATTGTTCAATTGCTCAGTCGTGTCTAACTTTTTGTTACCCCATGGACCACAGCACACCAGGCTTCTCTGTCCTTCACCATTTCCCAGAGCTTGCTCACACTCGTGTCCATTGAGTTGATGATGCCATCAAACCATCTTGCCCTCTGTCGTCCCCTTCTCTTCTTTCCCTCAATCTTTCCCAGCATCAGGGTCTTTTCCAGTGGGTCAGCTCTTCACATCAGGTGGCCAAAGTATTGGAGTTTCAGCTTCAGCATCAGTCCCTCCACTGAATATTTAGGATTCATTTCCTTTAGGATTGACTGGTTTGATCTCCTTGCAGTCTAAGGGACTCTAGAGAGTCTTCTCTAACCTCAAAGTTCAAAAGGACCAATTCTTTGGTACTCAGCCTTCTTTATGGTCCAACTCACATCCATGTATGACTACTGGAAAAACCATAGCTTTGACTGTACAGACCTTTATCAAAAAAGTAACGTCTCTGCAAAATTCACAACTCATACTACTTGCTGGGCCAAAGAAGCATCATTTTTAACTTATTCTTAGAGATTACCCAAAGAAACACCTCTAAAGTGAATAAAGTAAAAATAAACAAATTAGTAAGTAAGTAAATAAGCAAGTCACTTTGTTCTAAGTAGCAGCAGAAATGTTTTTGGGTGCATTTCCATGTGTCACTATCAGGAAAGTGTACTTATTTCACTTACCATTATTAATCCAAAGAATCCATCACCTGAAGTTGCACTGAGGTTTACAAATAATTTCTAAGATGGAATTTCATTTAAAGCTACATTTTTAAAGATTGTTCAGGATTAAATTAATAGAAAATTTTTAGGATAAAAAAATTCTGGAGATCTAAGACAGTGGCATTTTTTTAGGTCAGTTTGTTTTTCTCCCAATTCTTTCATACAGAGATTTTGTCATTTTCACAATCAATCAGCTGTCTTGTGGCATCTGTTTTATCTGAAAAACAAAGGCATTGGATTGTATGGTCTCTGAAATCTATGTCACATCTCTGTGAATGCTTCAAATAACACTGTGCTAATCAGGAACAACAAACTTTTTCACCAAATTTCAAGAGAAAGGCAGCCATTTGTCTCTATCTGGTTGTATGTCTTTACACATGACTGGAATGTTTGGTGAGTGTATAAGGCCAACTGTGTTTGCATGAAAGCAGGCCAACTCTGACGCTAATAGATCAAACATTTGAAAAAAAAATCAATCTGTCACCTTGGGACATCACACTCTCATGCTTGCTAATGTAATTCATACAGAGAATGATAAATAATATCACTGAATCAGCACTACACAATTTCTCTCTCACTCTGACTACCCAATGTATCTTGGCATAATTTAAAAAAAATTGATCATATATCCTATGAATATTCCCTAATGTCTTGTGAACAATATTCTCTTAATTCTATCATGTTATTCATTCATTCAGTTCAGTTCAGTTGCTCAGTCGTGTCTGACTCTTTGTGACCCCATGAACCGCAGCACTCCAGGCCTCCCTGTCCATCACCAACTCCCAGAGTCCACCCAAATCCATGTCCATTGAGTCGATGATGCCATCCAACCATCTAATCCTCTGTCGTCCCCTTCCCCTCCTGCCTTCAATCTTTCCCAGCATCAGGGTCTTTTCAAATGAGTCAGATCTTCACATCAGGTGGCCAAAGTACTGGAGTTTCAGCTTCAACATCAGTCCTTCCAAGGAACACCCAGGACTGATCCCTTTTAGGATGGACTGGTTTGATCTCCTTGCAGCCCAAGGGATTCTCAAGAGTCTTTTCCAACACCACAGTTCCAAAGCATCAATTCTTCGATACTCAGCTTTCTTTATAGTCCAACTCTCACATCCATACATGACCACTGGAAAAACCATAGCCTTGACTAGATGGACCATGTAATGTCTCTAGATGGCAAAGTAATGTCTCTGTTTTTTAATATGCTGTCTAGGTTGGTCGTGGCTTTTCTTCATACAGAGCAGTTTTTAGACACTTATGTGCCAACCACTGTTCTGAGGATAACAGAGTGAATGGGGCAGACTTAGTCCTCACAAAACTTAAGTTCTCAATAATGCATTTTAAATCCAAAATAAATATACCTTCATAAAAAGGTAAAAGTTCTCCACCAACCACTAATAATTCCAAATAAATTAGACATTTACTTGTCCAAAAGTCATTTAATCCTCCAGAGAATGCATACAAAAAGTGGAAAATAAGTGAAACTTAAAATGTCCAAGCTAGATTATGATCCCAGAGACAGGTTTCATTAATATTTATTTACTTATGATGTCACCATAAAGTATAAAACCATCATTTCCAAACTAAAATGTTCCCTTTTCTAGTAAATATTGTTTGTGTCCTAGCAAGACACCAAAAAGGAATTTCAAACCTGTTTATAATGTGATAAAAGAGAATAGTAACCATGCTGATGTGAAAACATTTGAATTTTACATGTGTGATAAAGTACTCTGATCTCATGCTAGAATATGCTCCTAAATCACTCTATGGTGGTGGCGGTGGTGGTTTAGTCACAAGATTGTGTCCAGGTCTTGTGGCCTGCCAGGCTTCCCTGTCCCTGGGACTCTCCAGCAAGAATGCTAGAGTGAGTTGTCATTTCCTTCTCCAAAATCCTTTTATGACTGTCTTTAAATACAATATATTTTACAGAGCAGTAAGATATGATTAAATAATCAAGTAAGATATAGTTAAATATCCAGTCCACACAGTCCAAACCACTAACTCTAAAAGGAGAATTCATCAGATGGTTTATCTGGACTTCCTATAGATCCTGTTTATTTTATCTGGAGTTCTGTCTCTAACCCAACCTTCTGTTATGTTTATGCCTACAAACCAAGCACCTCCATTCCATGAAGACACATGAAATTTGTCAATATAGGGACAGTTCTTGGAACTTTTAGACATCTTTGGTGCCGTGTTAGGCAAAAATCCTTAAGGGCAGGTGAAGCTGAGTCTCCTTCACTAGCACCTGTTTTCATTGGCTACCTACAAGTCTCATCATTCATGAGCTCTGAAACCATCTCAGCTTGCTCTCCACAGAAGATAGTAACCTGAAGTCCAATAGTCCAAATGTCTCTATGGAGACTAGATATATAGTGATCACAGGAGTAATGGGCAGGGGTAACTGCTGGTAAGTAAATGGTTTGAAAATAGCTCTCATTAATCACACCTAGGTTGATATTTTAGGCATCATTTGTTATTTTATTGGTATGCTGTTGGTATAAAAGAGATAACATTTTGAGGCACTGACTTTCACAAGATGAATGACGTTGGGGACTCCTTTGTAAGGAAATGATTATATAGTAGGTGACCCAACAAATATCCTTGTAAATAGACTAGGGACAGAACTGCTGGCAGACATACTTAATGGTAAGTGATACCTGAAATATCTTGTTCTCGGAATACTTTCACAGGATGCACCTGCTCTGTCTGTCTTTGCTAACAGAAAATAAATGCATGCTTAGTTGCTCAGTTGTGTCTGATTCTTTGCTATTGCATGGACTTAGGCTGCTAGGATCCTCTGTCCATGGGATTCTCTAGCCAAGAACACTGGAGTGGGTTGTCATTTGCTCCTCCAGGGAATCTTCCTGACCTAGGGATCAAATCCATGTCTCCTTCATCTCCTGCATTTCAGTCAAATTCTTTACCACTGAGCTGTCAGGGGAATAGATTGGGGATCCGAATTCATGAGATATGACAATGTTCCTTAAGTAGTATAACTGAGGATGAAAAGAAAGTCTTGTGAAATAGATGGCTCCTGCTATGATCTGAATGTTGAAATCCTAATGCCCTGTCTGATGGTATTTAGTAGGTGGAGCCCTTAGGATGATTAGGTCATTATTCTGGTCAGGAAAATGGTTGAGTCAGGAGTTTTGAATCTCATTGACCCCCTTATTAAATAGTCCTGTCTAGCTAATGCATAAGGCAGATGTTTTATGGAGTCAGTAAGGGATGATCAAGGACTAGGCTATGTGGTTCCTCTAAATATCTTAGCTGGATCTGGTATGCTGGAGAATACACAAAGTACAACAGACCAAGGAGGTGGAAAAAAAAAAAAAATGAAAGTTGCTCAGTCCTGTCTAACTCTTTGTGACCCCCATAGACTGTAGCCTGCCAGGCTCCTATGTCCATGGAATTCTCCAGGCAAGAATACTAAAGTGGGTAGCCATTCCCTTCTTCAGGGGATCTTCCCAACCCAGGGATCACACCCTGGTCTCCTGGATTGCACGTGGATTCTTCACTCTCTGAGCTCCCAGGCGGTAGGCTAATGGATGCCTTCTGTTCAATTTGAATTTTGACCAGGCAGAGTTTACATTCCTAAGGGACAGTACATAGTAGACATATATCAGTTTACCAGGGTGCTACTTTGTCAAGAAAATTGCCTTGTTGAATGAGTTGGGGGGCTTCCCAGGTAGCACTAGTGGTAAAGAAGCCTCCTGCCAATGCAGGAGAAGAGACCCAGGTTTGATCCCTGGGTCATGAAGATTGCCTGGAGGAGGGCATGGCAACCCACTCCAGTATTCTTGTCTGGCGAATCCCATGGATAGAGGAGCCTGTCAGGCTACTGTCCAAAGTCACAGAGTCGGACGCATCTGAAGCAACTTAGCACGTAACAGCACAGTGGGTTGAGATTTGGACCTGCTACTTATTGAGTGCAAGTTCATGGTTTATATTGATGCAGTCATGATTGTCATCTTTTCCAAGGATCTCAAGGCCTATAGTTACCTATATGACTAATGGAGAATAGGTGACATATCTGGCTAAAGTTTTAGAGCTAGCCAGTTTAAAACATTCCTGAGATTTACAGGATCTGGAACAACCAAAATACCCTACTCATCACTGTGAAAAATAAGTTAAAAATCTCTTGCAGAACCTGCTCACAGACAAGAAACTCAGAGACAGAGAGGGCTATTTGAGTTTTGGCAATAATCATATTTCTAACCGAAGAATCCTATTGAGTCCCCTTCATAATCTCCAAAAAAGAAGCTTTAATTGAAATGGGACTCTGAGCAAAAAATAATTAATATAGGATTTACCAAAGGCTGTGTCACAGGCAACCCACTCAGCTTTGTAAAATTCTAGAACATCAGCCTAGGGCTGGAACTGAGATGTTTTAGCACACTTGCTGTTATTGTCAGCCTGGAGGGTGGTTTGGGTCCAAACCAAAAATAGATTGAAAGCAGAAGGTATCATAGTAAATAGAAGGAATACTCATAAATGGGTCATGATCCCAATGAGGAATAGAGCTATACTAGGTTCAGAAGAAACACCGGAGAGTAAGGTAATCACACTCTTTATAAAAAAGAAAATTATTTTATTGAAGTATAGTTGATGTGTATATATACACAGAGGGCTTCCCTAGTGGTTCAGATGGTAAAGAATCTGCCTGTAATGCAGGAGACTCTGTTTCAATTCCTGGGTCAAGAAGATCCCCTGGAGAAGGGAATGGCAACCCACTCCAATATTCTTGCTTGGAGAATTCCATGGACAGAGGAGCCTGGCGGGCTATAATCCATGGAATCACAGAGTCACACATGACTAAGCGACTAACACTTTCATTTTTCATGTTATTTTCCATTCTGGTTTATCACAGGATATTGAATAGAGTTCCCCATGCTATAAAATAGGATCCTGTTGCTTATTCATTCTATATGTAATAGTTTGCATATGCTAATCCCAAACCCCCAACCCATCCCTTCCCCAGCCCCTCCCTCTAGGCAACCACAAGTCTGTTCTCTAATATCATAATACTCTGAATTATACCTCTCAGATATAGCATTGAATAACAGTTAATGCTGGGATAAATCTTCAGACTTGTTTGTTCTGGACAAAGGAAACTGAGGTCCCACTGACTTCTAAACTATACATAGAAACTTTATCTGGATACTTTGGAGGAAAAAAATATGATAGGCATATAGATGAATTCAGCTATCATTCAAATGCAATTTACAGGTGAAAGGACTCATCAAATAATGAATATAATAATGTCATACTCATCAATGACTTGGAAGAAAGCTTGTAATCTCTTTGAGGGAGGGCTATTAGATATTCTAATCACTGTAATCTAAAGAGCAAGGGTTTTGGGTGCTCAGAGGGAGCATAATGCAAAGCCTGGTTGTGGCAGGATCACTGAGCCGTGTGGCTTTGTCCCTGTTCTCTAAAGACCTGGTGATACAGATAAAAAGGGAAATTGCTTCCCCAGTGGTACAACTGCACTTTCACAGGGGAGGAAAAGAGAGCGATACCTTATCATTGCTCTAGGGTGCAAAAAAGTGGTGCTATGTAAGATCTGGAAGCTGTATCTGTAACTTTTGCTACTGAACATAGAATTTCATATGCAAAAATTTTCTCATCATGACCCAGTAACACAGAATGTGTGATCCATGGGGAAAAGCCTTTCTTGTTGGGAAGGTACTACAAACATTGCTTCAATTATGCACTATAGAAGCAAGTTGGTACATGTCCACCTTCAGGTTAGAAAAGATTGTGAGAGTCTGATATCCTTGCTCGCAATTAAAATAATACCTATGGAAATCAGATGGGCAAAATAAGAAGTGAGTTTGGCTTTAGAAAAATGACACAGAAGGATTCCTCCATCAACACATATAAAAAGATTCAAGTATAAAAAAATTCATGTACATGTGGCTAATAGAGAAGAAAATACCTAACTGGTCTAGTAAGAGAATAATAATTAAAACAACAACAACAACAACAACAATAACAAAACCTTGTGAAAAAATGTGTTTCTACTTAACATTTTATAAAAATGAATCCCTAATCCCGTTTGAATGATCCAAATTCTGGTCAGTTAGGGTGTTAGGGAACTTTTGTCTTCTGCATAATATAGTGTTGAACAATGAGAAGACATGAGACAAATATGTGGCAAGTAGGAATTGACCAGGGCTTCCCTGGTAGCTCAGCTGCAAGAATCTGTCTACAATGCAGGAGACCTTGGTTCAATTCCTGGGTTGGGAAGTTCCCCTGGAGAAAGGACAGGCTACCCACTCCAGTATTCTTCAGCTTCCCTGGTGGCTCAGATGGTAAAGAATCACCTGCAATGGGGGAGAACTGAGTTCGATCCCTGGGTTGGGAGGATTCCCCTGGAGAAGGGCATGGCAACCCACTCCAGTATTCTTGCCTGGAGAATCCCCATGGACAGAGGAGCCAAGCTGGGTGGGCTACAGTCCCTGGGGTTGCAAAGATCTGGACATGACTGAGTGACTAAGCACAGCACAACAGAGGGATTGAGCAAGGCCAGAGGGTGGATTGGGAAGGAAATGGTTAAAACACAATTCTGTTGGTACTGATGAACCTATTTGCAGGGCAGGAACAGAGGTACAGATGTAGAGAATAAACCTGTGGACACTGTTGCAAGAGAGGGTGGGATGAATTGAGAGATAAATATGCCCTGACATATATATATATATATATATATATATATATATATATATATTATATGTTCTATGTATATATGTGTATATATACATATATATATATAAAATAAACGACCACGTATAAAATAGATAGCTAGTGGGAGGCTACCGCATGGCACAGGAAGCTCAGCTCAGTGCTCTATGATGACCTAGAGGGGTGGAACTGGGGTGTTGGGAGGGGCTCAAGAGGGAGGGACCATATGTATACACAGCTGATTCAAGTTGTTGTATGGCAGATACTAACACAACTTTGTTAAGCAATAATACTCCAATAATACTCCTAGAAAGAAAAAAAAAATGTGTTGTTAGTACAGATAATAATGACAGATGTCCTGGAAAACACAGGAACAGTATTTGCCAGGAGAGTCCTTATCTATGGAATTATTTCAACAGATTGTGCCTTCTCCATACAGAACAGTTCATGGTAAATACTTCACCTGAAATCTGTGAATCTATGGCGAAAGTCTCCACACAGATACTTTTCTCCCTGAGATGCCTGTTCATGTCTTTTGCCCATTTTCCTATTGTTTTATAGGGAAAATTCTATTTATTCTAGATAGTAATTATCATTTGGTGGTGGTTTAGTCACTAAGTCATGTCCAACTCCTTGCCACACCATGAACTGTAGTTTGCCAGACTGGTCTGTCAATGGGATTTCCCAGACAAGAATGCTGGAGTTGGTTGCCGTTTCCCTGTCCAGAGCATCTTCCTCACCCAGGGACTGAACCCTGGTCTCCTGCATCACAGGCAAATTCTTTAATGCCTGAGCCACCAGGGAAGCCCAAAGAAAGATGACCAACAGAGAATCCCTACATCTTAGATTCTCTTAGGTAATGATACTGGAGTGGGTTGCCATTTCCTTCTCCAGAGGATCTTTCTGACCCAGTATTGAACTCGGGTCTCCTGCATTGTAGGCAGATTCTTTACTGTCTGAGCCACCAGGGAAGCAATTATCAGTTAGTTCAGTTCAGTCTCTCAGGCATGTCCGATTCTTTGCAACCCCATGGACTGCAGCATGCCGGGTCTCCCTGACCATCACCAACTACCATTGCTTACTCAAATTCACGTCCATTGAGCCTGTGATGCCATCCAACCATATCATTTTCTGTCGTCCCCTTCTCCTCCTGCCTTCAATCTTTCCCAGCATCAGGGTCTTTTCAAATGAGTCAGATCTTCACATCAGGTGGCCAAAGTATTGGAGTTTCAGCTTCAGTATCAGTCCTTCCAATGAACACCCAGGACTGATCTCCTTTAAGATGGATTGGTTGGATCTTCTTGCAGTCCAAGGGGCTCTCAAGAGTCTTATCCAACACCACAGTTCAAAAGCATCAATTCTTCGGCCCTCAGCTTTCTTTATAGTCCAACTCTCACATCCATACATGACTAGTGGAAAAACCACAGCCTTGACTAGATGGACCTTTGTTGGCAAAGTAATGTCTCTGCTTTTTAATATGCTGTCTCGGTTGGTCATAACTTTTCTTCCAAGGAGTAAGTGTCTTCTTATTTCATGGCTGCAGTCACCATCTGCAGTGATTTTGGAGCCCCCGCAAAAAAATAAAGTTGGCTTAAAGCTCAACATTCAGAAATTATCAGATGTGCGTGTTGCAGATATCTTTTTTTAGCCTGTGGTTTGTCCTCATTTTCCTTTGTGTGCTTTGAAAGAAACACAACACAACTTTTAAAATTTGAAATGGTTGTATTTATCCTTATTTCCTATTGCAGTTATTACTCATGTGTCTTTAAAATAAATTCTTTCTTCTCCTAAGATTATAAAGAGAACCTTTTGTTTGTTTTCAAATTTTTGGCCACGTGTCATACCATGTTGGCTCTTAGTTCCCTGACCAGGGATTGAATCTGTGCCCTCTGCACTGGAAGTGCAGAGTCATAACCACTGGCCGCCAAGAAATTCCCAAGATAATTTGATTATTTTTTGAAATTGATGTCTTTGACTGACATGAGATAGTGCTAATTTCATATTTTACCTAGCACCATGCATTGGGTAGTTTAACCTTTTTTATTTTACAATGTCACCTAAGCTATATTTCAGCTCATACATAGGTCAGGTCTGTTGTGTGCTCAATCCACTTAAGTAGAGTAAGGATTTCAGTTTTTTAATCTGAATGAGTTAGGGAGATACCATAAATGGAATAATGGTCCCCAAAGATTACCACACCCAATCCCTGGAACCTGTGAATATATCACCTTATAAGACAAAAGGAAATGTGCACATGTGATAGTTAAGTATTTGGGGATGGGGAAATTATCCCAGGTTATCCAGATGTAATTATCCTAATATATTTACAAGAGCTATAATAAGGGGGCAAGAGAGTCAAAGTCAGTAAAAGAAGATTTGACTAAGGAAGCAGATGTTACCTGATGTGAACATGAAAGAAGGGAACATGAACTAAGGAATGTAGGCAACTTCTACAAACTGGAAAGGGCAAAGAAATTGATTCTCTCTGGAGCCTCCAGCAGGAATGCAGTGGAAATATTGATTTTAACCTCTGTAAAACTCGTCAGTCTGACGACATCCAGAACTGTAAGATAAATTTATATTGCTTTGAGTCATTATGTTTTTGGTGATTTGTTAAAGCAGCAATAAGAAACTGATACAGGGGGGTCATTGGAGAGTTTTGCACAAAGGAATTATGTGATTAACATACATTTTAACAAGAACATTCTGGTTACTAAATAGAAATAGAATGCACAAGGCTAGTGTAGAGGTAGATAAGCCACATTAGGAATTATTGTGACAATAGAAGGTAGATACAGGGTGCATTAGATGAGGGCAAGATGATAGAGATGGTTGAGGGCTTTATTTGGAAGTCGCTATATTCTAAAGGCATGGACATCACCAGATGTTCAACACCAAAATCAGATTGATTATATTCTTTGCAACCAAAGATGAGGTTAGCAAAAACAAGACCGGGAGCTGACTGTGGTTCAGATCATGAACTCCTTATTGCCAAATCCAGGCTTAAATTGAAGAAAGTAGGGAAAACCACAAGACCATTCAGGTATGACCTAAATCAAATCCCTTATGATTATACACTGGAAGTGATAAACAGATTCAAGGGATCAGATCTGATAGACAGAGTGCCTGATGAACTATGAACAGAGGATTGTGACATTGTACAGGAGACAGGGACCAAGACCATACCCAAGAAAAAGTAATGCAAAAAAGTAAAATGGCTGTCTGAAGAGGACTTACAAATAGCTGTGAAAAGAAGAGAAGTGAAAAGCAAAGGAGAAAAGGAAAGATATACCCATTTGAATGAAGAGTTCCAAAGAATAGCAAGGAGAGACAAGAAAGCCTTCCTCAGTGATCAGTGCAAAGAAATAGAGGAAAACAATAGAATGGGAAAGACTAGAGATCTCTTCAAAAAAATTAGAGATGCCAAGGGAACATTTCATGCAAAGATGAGCTCGATAAAGGAAAGAGATGGTATGGACCTAACAGAAGCAGAAGACATTAGGAAGAGGTGGCAAGAATACACAGAAGAACTGTACAAAGAGGATCTTCATGACCCAGATAATCGCAATGGTGTGATCACTCACCTAGAGCCAGACATCCTGGAATGTGAAGTCAAGTGGGCCTTAGGAAGCATCACTATGAACAAGCTATTGGAGGTGATGGGGTTCCAGTTGAGCCATCTCAAAACCTAAAAGCTGATGCTGTGAAAGTGTTGTTCTCAATATGCCAGCAAATTTGGAAAACTCAGCAGTGGCCACAGGACTGGAAGAGGTCAGTTTTCATTCCAACCCCAAAGAAAGGCAATGCCAAAGAATGCTCAAACTACCGCACAATTGCACTCATCTCACACGCTAGTAAAGTAGTGCTCAAAATTCTCCAAGCCAGGCTTCAACAATATGTGAACCCTGAACTTCCAGATGTTCAAGCTGGTTTTAGAAAAGGCAGAGGAATCAGAGATCAAATTGCCAACATCCACTGGATCATTGAAAAAGCAAGAGAGTTCCAGAAAACATCTATTTCTGCTTTATTGACTATGCCAAAGCCTTTGACTGTGTGGATGACAATAAACTGTGGAAAATTCTTAGAGATGGGAATACCAGATAACCTGACCTGCCTCTTGAGAAATCTGTATGTAGGTTACGAAGCAACAGTTAGAACTGGACATGGAACAACAGACTGGTTCCAAATTGGGAAAGGAGTACGTCAAGGCTGTATATTGTCACCCTGCTTATTTAACTTATATGCAGAGTACATCATGAGAAATGCTGGGCTGAATGAAGCACAAGCTGGAATCAAGATTTCAGGGAGAAATATCAGTAACCTGAGATATGCAGATGACACCACACTTATGGCAGAAAGTGAAGAAGAACTAAAGAGCCTCTTGATGAAACTGAAAGAGGAGGGTGAAAAAGTTGGCTTAAAGCTCAACATTAAGAAAACTAAGATCATGGCATCCAGTCCCATCACTTCACAGCAAATAGATGGGGAAACAGTGGAAACAGTATCAGACTTTATTTTCTTGGGCTCCAAAATTACTGCAGATGGTGATTGCAGCCATGAAATTATAAGACGCTTAATCCTTGGAAGAAAAGTTATGACCAACCTAGACAGCATATTAAAAACAGAAACATAACTTTGCCAACAAAGTTCCTTCTAGTCAAGGCTATTGTTTTTCCAGTGGTCATGTACGGATGTGAGAGTTGGACTATTAAGAAAGCTGAGCACTGAAGAATTGATGCTTTTGAACTGTGGTGTTGGATAAGACTCTTGAGAGTCCCATGGACTACAAGGAGATTCAACCAGTCCATCCTAAAAGAGATCAGTCCTGAGTGTTCATTGGAATGACTGATGCTGAAGCTGAAACTCCAATACTTTGGCCACCTGATGTGAAGATCTGACTCATTGGAAAAGACCCTGAAGCTGGTGAAGATTGAAGGCAGGAGGAGAAGGGGACAACAGAGGATGAGATTGTTGGATGGCATCACCGACTCAATGGACATGAGTTTAAGTAATTTCTGGGAGTTACTGATGGACAGAGAAGCCTGGCGTGCTATAGTCCCTGGGGTCACAAAGAGTCGGACAATAGTGAGCAGCTGAACTGGTATTCTAAAGACAATGCTCTCAGGCCTCTGGATAGATTAGAACTGATCTGTGAAGAAAATAAAATCAAAATCAACTCTAAGAGTTTAGATTAAGCAGCTTGTAATTGTCTAACTTGATGTACTTCATTTAAATGCAGAAGTTCTCCTCCCATCATCTTTCTTTTTCTTCCTCCCTCCTCCCTCACTCCCTCCCTTCTTTCCTTCTCTTTCCTCTCTCTCTCCTATGTATCTATCTATCAATCATATATCATCTATCTAAATACCATTTTGTTGTTTCCCTTAGCAACTCATTCTAGTTTAGCAATCTGGACTTTTAAAATAGATTTTACTACCTACTTTGGATACAGACTGCTTAGCCAAGTAGCTTCTTAAAATCTATTTCTAGGAGAGCTTGTATTCTAGTCTGAAATAAGGCAACACTGTAGATTGAGTAAACAAGTCTCCATTAACAGTATTTGTAGGGCATTGGGTTGATTGGGTGACCCACCCAAAACCCTTCCCACTCACATATGGTGTTGAAACATTCCCGGCTAATAGATTCATCCTCAGTGTTTATTACCTTGATGCTGTTTTTTCTCAGCCACACAGTCCTAATAGTAGCATCTCTTCAAGTCATTCTCACCTATTGTGAGAAAGATGAGGTGAGTGGGTAATGATGAGGTTTGAGGAGAGAGCTCCATTTATAGAGTGATATATCCTACTCTGCCAGGATGAGGATAAGATTATATAGAGAGTGTTAATCTATCAATACTCAGATTTTTTTTTTTTAAACTAAGTGTACATGTGTCTCTGTAAGGTAGGGAGCGAGGTGTCTGAAAGGAGCTCACACGATTAGGTTGCTGAGTGTTCAAAAAGTAGACTTGTCCTTGTGCCTCCTGCATAATGGAAGAAAGCCACTTAAGGACCATGTAAACAGAAAACTTGGGGAATAATAGCCAATTGGAGGACAGTATGATTCTGATGCAGTACTGCAGATGGATATTTTACAGGCTCAGACAGTGAAGAAGCTGCCTGCCAATGCAGCAGACACAGGTGATGCAGTTTCCATTCCTGAGTTGGGAAGATCCCTGGAGAAAGAAATGGCAACCCACTCCAGTATTCTAGCCTGGAGAGCCCATGGACAGAGAAGCCTGGTGGGCTACAGTCTCTGGGGTCTCAAAGAGTCGGACAGGACTGAACCACTGACATGAAGCAAGAATATCAGATTTGCTCATCTTTCTTTTCTTAGAAAAATGCATTTAATGCATTTATTTTTGGCTGCACTGAGTCTCTGTTGGTATGTGCGAGCTTTCTCTAGTTGCGGTATGTGGGTTTCTCGTTGTGTCAGCCTTTCTTGTTGTGGAGCACAGGCTCTAGGCACATGGGCTCAGTAGTTGTGGCTCTGGGGCTTTAGAGTATCAGTTCAGGCTCGGCAGTTGTGGTTCATGGGCTTAGTTGCTCCATAACATGTGGGATCCTCTCAGACAAGGGATTAAAACCATGTCCCCTGCATTGGCAGGCAGATTCCTAACCATTGGACCACCAGGGGAGCCCCAAATGTTTTTCCTTTGATCTAGTGAGTCCTCTACCCCAGCATGGAAAAAAACTGACCCTCCCATTAAATAATGATCTACAAGCCCCCATTACTGGCCCACTTGAAAGTATATGTGAGGTTAAAGAATGTTAAAACAGAATAATGTATCTGACCTGCTCAACAGAGTTCCTTTCATTCAATATGCCATACTTTTCACATACAGGTCATTGGTTTAACAAATGAGCCTGAGATAAAAATTTAGAGTGAGAATAAATGATCAAGGAAAGTAACGTAGATAAAGTTGAAGTGCAAAAAAATATTATTTTCTCTCTAGTATAAAATTTATTTGCCTCTCATTTTCAGTGTCCCCAGTATCTTTTAATTTATTAGGCTCGTTGAATTTCTGAAACAACCCTCAAGTTTTAATACCTTAACACAATGAACATTTGTTTTCATCATATCATAACCCAGATCAGTGGGGATCTATTCCACTGGGTCATTAAGAAACACAGGCTCCTTCTATGAATTCACTTAGGGATCCAGACTCTTTCCTCTGACTCACTCTGGGAACCAGGACCCTTCCATTGTGTTGATGTCATCTTCTGATTCTGGATCATTGCCTCCATCTGGCTGATGAGTATAGAGAGAGCAGAAGAATCAGGCTAGAGTTTATATAGGTCAGCCTGAAAGTTCTGTTGCTTGAACTTAGTCTAATGGCTCCACCAAATCGTATCATACAGGGACTTCATTGCAAGAAGAACAGAAAAATGGACATTGATGGGAATAAGCATTTCTTCCCCAAATTGCTTCTCTCACATAAGGGAATGCAAGTGTCTGTCTGACAAAATTTGGGCCCTGCATTCTTCTAGACTCTTAAAAACTATGAGTACACACAAAAAACAATGAATACTTTTTATTTTTAAAATAATCGGAAATCTGGTGAGGAAGATAAACACACATTGTAAAAAAAAAAAGCATGATAATAGAATATAAGTTCATATTTTATATAGCACCCATATAGTGGGTGCTATACACTTGTGGTATGTCCACTCACCACTGAAGGGCATTTAGGAAAGTTTTCTGGCTGGGATTATCTTTGAGCAGAGTTACCATGTGAAATAGAGTTAATTATGGAATGGGACTCATTGAAAAGGGCACATACAGAAGCTTGGGACCATATAAATTCTGCTTCTTTTTTAGTCTGGTTAAAACACATGGTGACTATGTTGAACATATATGAAGCAGAAGCTTGATCACCAAGAGATTTTTGTGTCTTTGTGTGTGTGTCTTTTTCAAGAATTTGTCCTTTATTTTGAAGCTGCACATAGTCATTAGTACAACAGCCTTTATGGCAGGGAGAACATGAGAACACCTTAAACATCACATTTCATCATCAGCATACTTTTCCAAAGTGACCTATAAAAAAGGAAAGAGTGCCACTTTGAGTCAGTTTCAATGATGAGTTTTGTCCATTGACCCATTATTTCTTCCTCTGAGCCAAGAGGAACTCAGAATAGGGAAAATCAGATAAGAATTCTAAAGTTCTTTCTTGTGTGAGAATGATTAATCTCACCTTGTTTATATGTGCATTTATTGTCCCTCATTGCCTTCTATATAGTTTTAGTTGAAGAGATTTATAAAAGTGGATCAGCAATTGTGTTGCCTAAATCATAGAAAATATCAACATTTTTAATAAGGATTACAAAATTAGGATGCAAGTGTAATGTGATCTTTTTGATTAAAGAGAATGACCTCCTGATGAATCATTTCTTCACCATGTACCCAAATGGAATGATTTTGTCCAGCTTAGCTTGAGTGTAGCCTCTTAAATGATTCTTCCTCTTCTCCCTCAGAGATAACAAAGGGTGAGTAAAGAACAGCCTAGCAAAAAGATTGCATGCAAGCCTAAGGGTAAAATAAACATAGTTGAAATACTTTGAGAAACTGCTGTGACACGAAACTGTTTGGAAGATGCTGCTCGGAATTCTGTCCATGGAAATACAGTTGTTTTCGTGTGGCCAACTCTTAGGCACCTCGTTCTTGTGCCGATGAAAATGATTAATTCTCCACACCCTTTCATTCATCCTACTCCACCCCTGTCCTGGGCAGAAGTTGGGAAATCTTTGGCATCTCCTACTGCACCATGGATAAGCCAACTTTTGTCATAACTATTTCAGAAGCCGATGCAATTAGAAAGTTTGCTAAAAAGGAGACTCCAGTGTAGCTGTCTGTGGTGGCTGGCTATGTGAGTGATGTTCCCTGTGCAAGCTGAGAGGAAGGGTGGGCTTTAGATTCAGTTGGAGTGTAAATGGAATAACTGATGAACCCTAACCAGTTAAGTGGTCTTTACTTAGCTAAACTTTCTAAAGCTTCTCAAGTAGAAATTTTAGGTAATAATATTTTTTTCTTACCAACTGCCTTGTGGAGTAAGGATAGTGTTATAGAAAACACATCTAGAACATTTAAGCTAACGGATGTCTATTTTCCTTAACGAGTTATTTTTTGTTATTTCATTCAGTGTAGATGCCTTATCTACAATTTAACTTTTCTTTTTTAAATAGTTTCTGTAAATTATGTTGGACTTGCCAGGTGGAACAGTGGTAAAGAATCTGTCTGCCAATGCAGGAGACTCAGGAGATGCAGGTTCAGTCCCTGCTGGCCAAAAAGATCCCCTGGAGAAGGAAATGGCAACCCACTCCAGTATTTTGCCTGGGAAATCCCATAGACAGAAGAGCCTGGTAGGCTACAGTCCATGGGGTCGTAAAGAGTCAGACTCAATTGAACACACACACGCACACACACACACACACACACAGGCACACACAGACACACACACACAAATTATGTTAAGGGCAGATGATGAGTGAATGTAGTGTGACCAACATAGTTTTAGTCTGTAGCTCTCCTATAAAATGTGAATTCTTAAAAGGAATTAAAAGTGGGTACTACCTGAATGAGCTTAACAGAATAGTGACTCCTCTTAAAAAAAAAAAAAAAAAACTGATGAAAATGTAACCGGCAAGTTGACTTTGAATGAAATGAACAGCAGTGACTAACCATCAAAAGTCATTCATCCTTTCTGCCCTACTTTTGTTCTGGCAGGAAAAAAGTTCAGGGAAAATAATCTCTTCCACCAGTCATAGAAATCAATAGTTGGTCTTAACTTCAGTAGTGATTTCAACCCCCTTAGCTAGTATATAGCTTAGAGTACTTATGCAGTCCAATTTTAGTCAAGTGATAGGTAGGTGAAGCTTTGGCATCCAGTGGGAGAGGCAAACTTCTGGCATGAATTTTAAACCTAGATGTTAAAAATCGAAAAAGTTCAGTGCTCTTCTTCCTCTTTTCAGCATGATTCAGTAAGTTTAACAATGGATGGCGCTTCCTCAGTTATATTCTAATTAAGCAGTGACAAGCGTATAAACAACAATACTTGCTAATAGATTGATAATGGCAGAGAGTAAAGAAAGATTGCAAATATTTAAATATATGTTTGAATGTTACATGAAGCCTATGTTTTCATTAATTAGCTCATTATTATTTGGGCACTGTGTTCCTTACAGCTAAATACACCCAAATTGGCAAAACTAACCACTGAAGGAGACTGACAGCCAATGCTAGAGAAGGACAAGACTGTTAGGAAAATGACATGTCTTTTCGGCATTTAATTTTTTCTTTATATTCATTTATTGCACATATATATTTTTAAAACACCTACTCTGTTGAAAAACACTGTTGTGTGAAAATCTACAAAATCTCAAATCTTATTAATAAAAATACACCAGTGTACAAAATAAACCCAGTTTTATAAACAATTATTTGCATCTTATACACAGTGCTGAGTTGGGTGTGTAAGGGGGCAATAATATTATTAAGCATGTAGGACCCACCAGGTTCCCCTGTCCATGGGATTCTCCAGGCAAACTGGAGTGGATTGCCATTTCCCTCTCTAATAATTCTCTGTGCTATATAGTAAATCCTTGTTGCTTATCTATTTTGCATGTCGTAGTATATATCTGTTAATGCCATATACCTAATTTGTCCCTCCCCCACTTCCTCTCCCCTTTGGTTACCACAAGTTTCTTTTCTTTGATTATGCAGAGTTTTATGTCTCAGTGCATTTCTGAGCATGTACTGATAAATTGTCTTCTACACCCAAGGTCTATAGGACATTGTTATTATCCTCCTCAGGATCTGAGACAAAGTGAGAATATTGAGAGAAGTATCTGGCTCCTTCCTGAGTTTGAAGATCATGTATTTCCCAGATAGAACGTTATATATACATATATTCAGAAATTTCACAAAGGCTTATTTCAGCCCACAAAACATTTTGTAACTCCATCTCCTTTAAACAAACAACATAAAGATGCAAATTAAAATTTACATTCTCTACTTTTATCCAGCAAGAATATCATTGTTCAAGCAACTGGAGATGTTTGGAAAGGTAATTAGACAATTAAATTTATAGCCAGATTTAACCACTCAGCTCTTGAAGAATAAATATATTTAATTCAAACTTTTGTTGTGAACTAAAATGAACCATATCCCAAAGTTTTCTTGCTGTTTTCAATAACATTTCCTTTATTTAACACACCATTTGGCCACCATTTACAGTTTGTGGTAAAATTAACAGTGTGTTTGTAGCCCTCTGAGGCAGAAACTTCACTTTGACTAACAGGCAAATTCAATGCAGACCTAAGTGTAGGCATCAGTCTGTGGCCAGGATTCTCACAAACTTCAATGTTTTTTCAATTATTGTCTTCTGATCAGAAGTTCACCTTGCAATTGAGTTCATAAATGAGTAAGAAACTCATTTTTATTTCCAGTAGGATGAGAATATGTAGATTTTTAAAATTCTCTAATGCCTCGAACATAATATATTTACCCCAGGAGCTTTAATTAAAGTAAAAAAAAAATTCATTTATTGTCAAGCTAAATAAATAAATAAAGATGAAGTTCCCTGGGAAATTGAATAATGAATCAATTCACTGTTTCATTTGATTACGTAATAAGCCTAAATAACTACATGGTAGGATTATGTAACCCAAATTGAATGATTAACCTATTTTATTGCTCTCTTCAAGAATTTAGTCTAATTGTTTACAGTATAATTATCAGGAAATACTATTATGCTGTGAAGGTTTTATTTTCACTCCTATCATGTCTGAAAGTACTATATTTTAATATTTTTCCAACTACTGTAGTTATTAGGCATTAATATTTATCACACATCGTTAGCAATGATATGCAAAAGATCTTTAGATACTGCTACATTTAACAGCTTCCATGTGAAAATACTTAAATGGAATATACTATAAAAAAGTAAATGAGAGCAGATTTCTTTGGACTTAACAAAATGAGAATTGAATTTAAAGAAATTTAAAGAAAAATGATTCTTTTTAAATGAACAATAATTAAATGATGATTCTGTGCTTATTTACAGGCCTGATTGCAAGTACTATTGCTACTGCCATATACACATGTTCACACATACACAATCTTGATCTGAATAGCTATTTTAAAATTTTTATTGAAGTATAGATGACTTACAACATCATTTTAGTTTCAGGTGTACAACATAGCAATTTGATATTTTTGTAGATTATGCTTCATACAAAGTTACAAAATATTGACTATAATCCTTGTGCTGTACATTATATCCTTGTGACATATATTTTATACCTAGTAGTTTGTGCATCTTAATCCTCTTCAACTGTTTTACCCCTTCCCTCACCCTTCTCCCCTCTGGAAACCACTAGCTTGTTCTCTGCATCTGTGAATCTTCCTGTCTTTGTTATATTCATTTATTTGTTTTATTATCCAGATTCCACGTATAAATGAAAACATACAGTATTTGTCTTTCTCTAACTTATTTCACTAAGCTTTATACCCTTCAGGTCTATCCATGTTGCCATAAATGGCAAAATTTTATTCTTTTGTGCCTGAATAATATCCCATATATATTTTTTATCTAGTCATCTGTTGGACACTTAGATTAGGAAGCACCTAATCTTAGTCCTGGGTGTTCATTGGAAGGACTGATGCTGAAACTGAAACTCCAACATTTTGGCCACCTGATGCGAAAAGCTGACTCATTTGAAAAGACCCTGATGTTGGGAAAGATTGAAGGCAGGAGAAGAGGATGACAGAGGATGAGATAGTTGGATGGCATCACTGACTCAATGGACATGAGTTTGAGTAGACTCCGGGAGTTGGTGATGGACAGGGAAGTCTGGCATGCTGCGGTTCATGGGGTCGCAAAGAGTCGGACAGGACTGAGCGATTGAACTGAACTTAACTGAATCTTAGCCATCATAAATAATGCTGCTCTAACTGTTTGAGTACATATATCTTTTTTGAATAAGTTTTTTAACCTTCTTTGGATAAACACCTAGGAGTGGAATTGCTGGATAATATGGTAGTTCTATTTTTATTTTTTGTGGACTCTCCATACTGTTTACCATAGTGACTGTACCAGTTTATATCTCCATCAACAGTTCAGGTGTGTGTGTCTGCTCAGTTGTGTCCAACTCTTGGCAACCCCATGAACTATAGCCCACCAGGCTCCTCTGTCCATGGGGTTTCCCAGGCAAGAATACTGAGTGGATTGCCATTTCCTTCTCCAGGGAATCTTCCCGACACAAGGATAGAACCCATCTCTATTTATTGCTTCAGGGTTCCCTTTTTCCACATCCGGGCGAACCGTTGGATTTCTTTTTTTTTATTACTAAATTACTTTATTTTAATTGGAGAATAATTACTTTATAATACTGTGATGGTTTTTGCCATACATCAGCATGAATCAGCTATGGTATTCATGTATACCCCCATCCTAAAACCCCCTCCCACCTCCCTCCCCACCTTATCCCTCTGGGTTGTCCCAGAGCACTGGCTTTGGGTGCCCTGCTTCATGCATCGAACTTGCACTGGTCATCTATTTTACGTATGTAATATACATGTTTCAATGCAATTCTCTCAAGTCAACCCTCTCCTTCTCCCACAGAATCCAAAAGTCTGTTCTTTAAATCTGTGTCTCTTTTGCTGCTCTGCATGTAGGATCATCATTACCATCATTGGTGTAAATTGGTAGTATTTCATTGTGCTTTAATTTGCATTTCTCTATTGCCTGTTAGCCAGCAGTATGTTTTCTTTGGAAAAATGCCTACTCTGACACTTTTCCATTGGGTTGTCAGCTTTTTTTGATGTTGAGTTGAATGAATTCTTTACTTTGTCTATTAATTCCTGCTCTGACATTTTGTTTGAAAATGGAATGTGATAGGACCTCTAGGTGAATCTGCTAGGTACAAGCTCTAGGAGGGTTACTGACTGTATAGTCACTGCTTTCCTGGAGGTCACGAGGTCTGTCAGAAGAAGCTTAGTGATTGACTAACTCTAAAATAGTGGTAGGATTAAAAGGGGTTGGGTTGTTCTAGGCATGTCTTAGACATGAGAAGTTTTTCACTGACAGATAACAGTGTATAACAAGAAAAAGTTTGAATTCTAAAGAGAAAGACCATGCTCTCATAATTTTCTTTTACCCCTTGCCACTATGAGTTGGGATTACCTGGTGGCTCAGCTGGTAAAGAACTCCCCTTCCAATGCAGGAGACACAAGGGACACAGGTTCGATCCCTGGGTTGGGAAAATCCCTTGGAGAAGGAAATGGCAACCCGCACCAATATCCTTGCCTGGAAAATTCCATGGACAAAGGAGCCTGGCAGGCTACAGCCATGGGGTCACAGAAAGTTGGACATGACTGAGCACACATGCACATGGACACACCTCTGAGTTCTTGAGAAAGTCACCTAAATTCTGAGACACACTGGTAATTCATATATAAAAGATTTGTAAGGATTATAAAATATGCATTTGGGTGTTCTTAGCATCTTATGTGGCATGTAGTATTTATTAATAAGAGTTTCAGTCAGCATGGTGCATATACATACAATGAATCTTAGTTCCCATTTTGATTGCACAGACTTCAAATATCCCATATTTCTTTTCATTCTTGGTTTTGATTATTTTATTGCTCTTCTGGATATTTTAGATGCTTTAGATTTTCAAATGTGTCTTTTCTTTCAGCTTTTTCAGTATGCTATAGCTTCTCTCATTTCTGTTTTTCTTCTTGTAATTATTTCTTTTTTAAAAATTAGTTTGAGCTTTTCTGTTTTCCTTCTGTGTTTAGGACATCTCAAGAGGATATCAGGTTGCTCGTTATAAGGTGTAATACATACTGTGTAGGAGCAAAAATTTTGTCTTGTTAAAGCTATTTAATAACCAACACAATGGAATTAGTTTATCCCATGTCCTTCAAACATTCCATACAGATATCACAGACAAAAACTATATTTGTTTTTCTTCATGCACAATTTTTTCATTTATTCATTCAGAGATGACACAATCTTTCTGTTATTAGGGTGTATGCTATAAGGAAAAAGACCAGAGGGACGGATTTTAGATTTCCAAAGCAAGGGAAATCATTATTAATATTCTCCCATGCTTCATTTGATAATGAGTGGTAAGTTTTTAAGCACTTTGGAAGTTTGAACTGCCAGCATCTGAAGGATCTTTGAGAAGCTGCTGTGTTTTTGTTTTTAAATTGGTATCTTTTCATTGTGTCTGCTTGTCATTGAAAGCATCAGTTTTGTTTGCTTCCTGAAAAATGACAGACAGAAAGAAGAGAAACAATGAAATTAATGGAGAGCTACAAGATACCTTGGCAGTAAAGTAGATCTGTCACCAAGTCATAATTTTATTGTTCTTCCTGCAGTATAAAGTCTGTCCAATAGACAATGAGTTGCAAATATAACTCTGTGTGTGAAGAATAATAATGGAAAAACTACAAGGAGAAAAACTCTTCTCACTGGTAAGTTGAGTGACTTCATCTGGATGAAAGGGTCAGGGGCTTGGGAAATAAATTTGAATACTTGCAGATGAAATATGAAGCTTCTTGAATAATAATCTAATGCACAGCTGGATCTTTTATTTCTATTCAGGTTTCAACCCAGAAGATAATTCCTCAGAGAGACTTTCTCTGAATATCCTAGAGAAAGTACGCCCCCCCACCCCAGTTTAAGCACTCATTATGGCATTTCTTCTCATCATAGCGCTGAACATCGTATTTCTTTATTCTGTTGGCACAAGACTTATGAATAACATGACCATGGTCATTCAGACCCTTGCTAGTTTTATATTCCCAGAACCTGGAACACTGCTGACAGCCCTTAGCTGGTAATCAATAAGCATTCACTGAATTAAATAGATGAATGAACACAAATAGGAAAGAAAAACTCTTAAAGTTAATCATTGCTTTTTTTTTTAATTTAAAATTGAGCAAACCACACATGACAAAGGAAGTTTGTTTCTCAAGATCCCTCAGAAAGGACTGTGGGTCTTGATATGCAATCCACTGTACTTTAGCTTGGGGGAAAAAATATATTTCCACCATTTAGGGAGACAGAAAATGGTGCAGCTTAATTAACTCTGGGCAGAAGTTGAAATGCTGTCTTCCCTTCATGGATACCAAGGATGATGCCTGTGGGAAGTTTACCATAAAGGGGTAGAAGCAGTTGTCCCTCCATTAAGTTGTTTTGTTTTTTAAACTTTTTATTTTGTATTGGGGTATAGCTGATTAATAATGTTGTGATAGTTTCAGGTAGACAACAAAAAGACTCAGCTATTCATATGCATGTATCTCTTCTCCCCCAAATTCCCTTCCTATCCAAGCTGCCACATAATTGGCAGAGTTCCCTGTGCTATACAGTAGATCCTTTTTGATTATTCATTTTAAATATAGCAGTGTATACATGTCCATTCCAAACTCCCTAACTCTTCTTCTCCACATCCCTCCCCTGGCAACTATAATTCTGTTCCGTAAGTCTGAGTCTCTTTCTACTTTGGAAATAAGTTCATTTGTATCACTTCTTTAGATTCCACATATAAGAAATGTCATACTGATATTTCTTCTTCTATATCTGACTTACTTCACTCAGTATGACACTCTCTAGGTCCATCCATGTTGCTGCAAATGGCATTATTTCATTCTTTCTAATGGTTGAGTAATACTTAATGGTATGTATGTACCACACCTTCCTTATCCATTCCCCTGTCAATGGACATTTAGGTTGCTATTATAAACAATGCTTCAGCCAACAATGGGGTGCCTGTATCCTTTCAGATCATGCTTTTCTTTGGATATATGCCTAGTAGTATAATTTTCAGGGTCATATGGTAGTTCTACCCTTCATGGATCACTGCCCTGTCATGGCGAAGGGGCTTGTATAATTCAATGAAGCTATGAGCCATGCCATGCAGGACCACCCAAGATGGACAGGTCATAACAGGGAGCTTTGACAAAACGTGATACACTGGAGGAGGGAATGGCAGGCCACACCAGTATATGTGCCATGAGAGCCTCATGAACTGTATAAAAGCCCAAAAGATATGACACCAAAAGATAGAGTCCTCCAGGTTTGAAGGTACCCAGTATACTACTGGGGCAGAGCGGACAAGAATTACCAGTAGTCCCAGAATGAATGAAGCAACTGGGCCAAAGTGGATATGATGCTAAGTTGTGGATGTGTCTGGTGTCAAAAGTAAAATCTGATGCTGCAAAGAACAGTATTATATAGGAATTTGGAATGTTAGGTCCATGGATCAAGGAAAACTGGATGTGGTCAAACAGGAGATGGTAAGAATAAACATCAACATCCTAGGAATCGGCGAACTAAAATGGACGGAAATGGGTGAATTTAATTCAAATGACTGTTGTATTTACTACTGTGGGCAAGAATCCCATGGAAGAAATGGAACAGCCCTCATAATCAACAAAAGAGTCTGAAATACAGTACTTGGGTACAACCTCAAAAATGACAGAATGATCTCAGTTCATTTCCAAGGCAAGCCATTCAGCATTGCAGTAATCCAAGTCTGTGTCCCTACTACTGATGCCAAAGAAGCTGAAGTTGATCAGTTCTATGTAGACCTAGAAAACCTCCTACAACTAACACCTAAAAAAAGATGTTCTTTTCATCATTGGGGATTGGAATGCAAAAGTAGGAAGTCAAGATATGCCTGGAGTAACAGGCAAGTTTGGCCTTGGACAGCAAAATGAAGCAGGGCAAAGGCTAATTGAATTATGCCAAGAGAATGCACTAGTCATAGCAAACACCCTTTTCCAACAATACAAGAGATGACTTTACACATGGACATCATCAAATGGTCAATATTGAAATAAAATTGATTACATTCTTTGTAGCTAAAGATGGAGAAGCTATATACAGTCAGCAGAAAACAAGACTTGGAGCTGATTGTGGCTCAGATCATAAGGTTCTCATAGCAAAATTCAAGCTTAAACTAAAGAAAACCAGGAAAAAGACTAGACCAGCCAGATATGGCTTAAATCAAGGATATGAGTTACAGTAGAGGTGACAAATAGATTCAAGAGACTAGTTAACAGTGTGCCTGAAGAACTGTGGACAGACGTCCATAATATTGTACAGGAGGCGGTCAAGAAAACCATACCCCCAAAAAATAAAAGCAAGAAGTTGAAATGGCATCTGAGGAGGCTTTACAAATAGCCTAAGAATGAAAAGAAGTGAAAAAAAAAGAAAAAAAAGCAAGGGAGAGAGGGAAAGGTACAGCCAACTAAATGCAGAGTTCCAAAGGATAGCTAGGAGAGACAAGAAGGCTGTCTTCAATGAACAGTGCTTAATAATAGAAGCAAACAACAAAAGAAGAAATACTAGAGATCTGTTCAGGAAAATTGAAAACATCAAGTGAGCATTTTTGCCTCAAGATAGGCACAATAAAGGATACAAATGGTAGATACCAATTAGACTCTGAAGGGAACAAGAAGAGATGGAAAGAATACATGGAAGAACTGTATAAAAAAGACCTTAATGAACCGGATTATTATGATGGTGTGATTAGTCACCCAGAGTCAGTCATTCTGGAGTGCGAAGTCAAATGGGCTTTAACAAGCACTGCTGTTAATGTGGATGTGATGAAATTCCAGCAGAACTATTCAGATCTCTAAAGGATGATGCCATCAAGGTATTACATTCATCAGGCCAGCAAATCTGGAAGACCGAGCAGAGGCCACAGGACTGAAAAAGGTCAATCCTAATCCCAACTCCCAAGAAGGGTAGTACCAAAGGATGTGCTAACCATCAGACAATTGCACTCATCTCCCATGCTAGTAAGGTCATGCTTAAAATCTTGCATGCTAAGTTTCAACACTATGTGAACCAAGAACTTCCAGATAACCAAGCTAGGTTTCAATAGGAAGAGGAACTAGAGATCAAATTGCCAGCATTTGCTGGATTATAGAGAAGCAAGGGAATGTCAGTAAAACATCTATCTCTGTTTCTTCAACTTTGCTAAAGCCTTTGACTGTGTGGATCATGACAAACTGTGAAGAGCTCTTAGAAGGATGGGAATACCAAACCATCTTACCTGTCTCCTAAGAAACCTGTATGCAGGTCATGAAGAAACAACTGGAACCCTGTATGGAACAACTGATTGGTTCAAGATCGAGAAAGGAGTATGATAGGGTTGTCTGGTGTCACCCTGTTTGTTTAACCTATACTCTGAGCACATCATGAGAAATGCCAGACTGGATGAGTTACAAGCTGGAATCAAGATATGCAGGAGAAACTTCAACAACCTCAGATATGTGGATACCACTTTAACAGCAGAAACCAAAGAGAAACGAATGAACCTGTTGATGAGGGTGAAGTGAAAGAGCCAGCTTAAAACTAAATATTAAAAAACTAAGATCATGGCATCTGGTCCCACTACTGCATCAAAAATAGAAAGGAAAAGGTGGAAGTAGTGATAGATTTCCTCTTCTTGGGCTTCAGAATCACCGTGGATGGTGACTGAACCCACAAAATCAGAAGGTGATTGCTTCTTGGCAGGAAAGTAATGACAAACCTAGACAGTGTGTTGAAAAGCAGAGACAGTACTCTATCAACAAAGGTCCATATAGTCAAGGCTATGGTCTTCCCAGTGTTCATGTATGGTTGCGATAGCTGGACTATAAAGAAGGCAGAAGCCAAAGAATTGATGCCTTCAAACTGTGGTGCTAGAGAAGACTCTTGAAAGTCCTTAGCACAGCAAGGAGATCAAACCAGTCAATCTTAAGGGAGATCAACCCTAAATAATTCACAAAGAAGGACTGATGCTGAAACTGAAGCTCCAGTATTTTGGTGATCTGATGCGAAGAGCTGACTCATTGGAAAAGTTCCTGATGCTGGGAAAGATTGAAGGCAGAAGGAGAAGAGGGCATCAGAGAATTAGTTGGCTGGATGGCATCACTGATGCAATGAACATGAACTTGGGCAAACTGTGGGAGATGGTGAGGGACAGGGAGGTCTGGCATGCTTCTGTCCACGGGGTCGCAGAATCAGACATGACTGGATGACTGAACAACAACAAAACAACAGTGGTAGCTCTATTTTTAGTTTTTTAAGGAGCCTCCATACTGTTCCCCATAGTGGCTGTAGCAATTTATATTACCACTGTGTAGAGGGTTCCCTTCTCCTCATCCTTTCCAGCATTTATTGTTTGTGGAAGTCTCGATGATAGCTATTCTGGCTGGTGTGAGGTGATATCTCATTGTAGTTTTGATTTGCATTTCTTTTGTAATTAGTGATGTTGAACATCTTTTCATGTGCCTCTTGGCCATCTGTATGTCTTGTTTGGAGAAATGTCTGTTTAGGTCTTCTGCCCATTTGCTGATTGAGTTGTTCATACTGATGCTGTTAAGCATCATGAGCTCTTTGTAAATTTTGGAGACTAATCCCTTGTCTCCAAAGGGGATTTGCAAATATTTTCTCCCAGTCTGTAGGTTGTCTTTTTGTTTTGTTTATTGTTTCTATTGCTGTGCAAATGCTTTTGATTTTAAGGAGATCCCATTTGTTTATTTTTGCTTTTATTTCCGTTATTCTAGGAAACAGATTGAAAGAGATATTGTTGCAATTTATGTCAGAGAGTGTTTTTCTCTAGGAGTTTTATAGTGTTTTGTCTCACATTTAGGTCTTTAATCCATTTTGAGTTTGTTTCTGTGTATGGAGTTAAGGAATTATCTGATTTCATTTGTTTTACATGTAGTTATCCAGGGACAATGAAGTTAGATTAGCTACAAGATTGAGTTTAGGAAAGCTTAAGTAGAGGGAAAAAAAAAAAAATCACAAATCACTCATTAGAAAAGACCCTGATGCTGGGAGAGATTGAAGGCAAGCGGAAAAGGGGGTGACAGAGAGTGAGATGGTTGGATGACATCACCAACTCAATGGATAAGAGTTTGAGCAAACTCCAGGAGACAGTGAAGGATAGAAAAGCTTGGCGTGCTTCTGTCCATGGGGTCGCAAAGGGTCGGACACAACAAGGTAGTGAAAAAAAGAGGAGCAGGAGCATAGGCTCATGGTAAACAACTACAAAAACAAAACCTCCCTTCCTTCTCCTACTCACTTGGCAAAACAAATCGAGGAAAAGGAAAGCTGAAAAGCTCAGCTTTTCCCACCAAGGAGTAATTACCGATATCTGACGCTAGAAAGGTTGCATTCTTTTCTTTCTTTGCAGAATGTTGCTTTGAGAATCCTTTCCCTGTAGAGTTTATCTTATCTAACAGATTGGAAATTCACAAAGAACAGGGCATGCTGGCTTTTATTTATTTATTTATTTTGTATTTTCTCCTGAAGCACCTAGTACTATCTTGTACTACCTTGTACAAAATGCACTTAGTAATCCATTTGATTGGCAATAAATCTATATTGTTACACAGTGAGTACCAACAATAGGATCAGGGTTTCTCTAATATTTACTGTCCACTGTGTGGTGACGTTAAACTATATCATTTTTATCTTCTAGATACCTCATTGACTATTAGAATATATTGTTGCAGGTGAGAAATAGTGTGTGGATTCCACACATCTGATTTTCATAGCCATGGACAAAAGAGATATAGTTGTATTCACTGGGTAACTTTGAAATAGAAAAAAAAATTTTTTTTTCTTAAAACATTTAGATGTAATATTAAACATTGGTTAGAAATTCTCTTTTTTAATCCCAGAGAATAAAGTTTTCAAGAGTATTTTAACAGTTAGGTTTAGTTTGGTTTCTTATGTATTAATCCTTCAGAGTTAGCAATCATTCATTCTTCTAGCTCCAGCATTACCCTTGACTTTATTCAACTGTGTCCTTTTTATTGATCTGGAGTTTTTAACTTGCAGCCCAAGCTTTCCTAAGACATAGGATGATTTTAATGTTTCAATATATTAAGCTGTGTGTTTGCTCTGGAATACAGTGAGGAATTTTAACAATGGATCATGCAGAAAGAGTCATTTTACATATACCTTGTTTCCTTGTTTACATATATACCTTGTTTCCCTAATTAATGTGAAAGAAGCAAGGTCTCTTCGATCCATTGCTCCTGATTTCCTTCAGTTCCCTTGATGCTAAAGCCAGGCTGCTCATACAGTAGCCCTGAGATATCTTATTTCAGTGACAACAGTTAGTATTACATTTTATCCTAACCTAATCAAAGTCCCTCCATTTCATTACCAACCTGTAACATGATAATCATCATGCTTTCTTTTTGTGCTATCAATACTCACCAATGATTTAGAAGGATATTTTTTAAAAGATGTTTATATACAATTATCACCATAAAGCAACCTATATTTACTCCATAACATGAAAGCATTTCTTGAAAAAAAGTTTGCGCGGGAGTGGGGGAAAATATATATATATATACTTACATATGTAGTGGCACTAGTGGTAAAGAACCCACCTGCCAATGCAGAAGACATAAGAGACACGAGTTTGATCCCAGGGTTGGGAAGAGACCCTGGAATATGAAATGGCAGCCCACTCCAGTAGTCTTGCCTGGAGAATCCCACGGACAGAGGAGCCTGGAGGGCTACAGTCCACAGCGCCACAAAGAGTTGGACACGACGGAAGCAACTTATTGTGCACGTGTGCACACACACACACACACGGGCTTCTCAGGTGGTGCTAGTGGTAAAGAACCTGCCTGCCAATGCAAGAAACGTAAAAGATGTGGGTTCAATCCCTGGGTCTGGAAAATCCCCTGGAGGATGGCGTGGCAACCCACTCCAGTATTCTTGCCTGGAGAATGCCGTGGACAGAGGAGCCTAGTGGGCTACAGTCCATGGAATCGCAAGTGTCAGACACAGCTTAATGACTAAACTGCCACCATATATTTATCTGTGTATCAGTTTATACCAAAACAGAATGATTGAAAACACTTAAAATCTATAACAGCAATAGTCATGAGGAGTTGAGGAATTCATAAAAGAAATACAAAGTAGGTTTATCATTGTGTCCTAAAGAGAAGATTCTTTGTGTCAGAGGTCACATTTATCTTTGCTCTTCTATTAAAATAACTCCGTAAATTCGTGGTGGTTAACTTATTCTCTGAGTATCTGCAGAAAGCAGCAAACTTTACTTTCCCATAATCTTTCACCTCGTTTTTTCATCGATGACTCTAGTTCTTTTTAATTTATTTATTTTTAATCGAATGGTAATTGCTCCACAGTATCATGTTGCTTTCTACCAAACATCAACATGAATCAGCCATAGGTTTACCCATGTCCCCTCCCTCTTGAATATCCCTCCCACCTCCTTCTCCATCCCACCCCTCTATGTTGTTACTGAGCCCTGGTTTGAATTTCCTGAGTCATATAGCAAATTCTCACTGGCTTTGTTTTACATATGGTACTGTAAAACCCCAGTAGGGGTCTCCTAATGAAGTTCAGTTTATCAGCATGTTCTGGAGACCACCTTGGTTTTGATGGCTGGTTTTGGAATACAAGGGCTTCCCTGGTAGCTCATGGGGTTAAGAACCTGTCTGCAATGCAGGAGACCCAGGTTTGATTCCTGGGTTGGGAAGATCCCATGGAGAAGGTAATGACAACCCACTCCAATACTCTTGCCTAGAGAATCCCAGGTACAGAGGAGTCTGGCAGGTTACAGTCCATGGGGTTGCAAAGAGTCAGACGCAACAGAGTGACTTATACTGTTCTGGAATATGAACATAAGCCAAGCTGGGCCCATGAGGACCAGACCTGGCAGCTGTTGGAATTTTGTCTTCTGTAGTGTCTGCTGAGCAGTTAGAATGTAAGCTTAGAGTTGCTGATAGCTATTTCTGTCACCATATCTAAAAAGCTTACCTGCAAATGATGCCAAGCCAGAGTAATGCATAGCAAGACATAGAGACTGATTCCTGTCAGCATATTTTGGACCCTTGACTCTTCTCAGTGATATGAGTAAAAAAATATCTTTTCAGCTAAAGCCAGTATGAATTGGGTTTTGGTTACTTGTAAGTTAAAACACCCTGATCTTGATAAGCTCAATTGATTCAAATTGAGAATGAATGGTAATACATTTTGACACTAAAACATATGGTAATATAATATATTTTGTTGGTTGAAAAATCCTGGTTCATTTCATAGATGTGAAAATAATTTAAAATTTAGGAACAGCAAAATATACCATCTTTTTTCAAGTTTCTCTTGCTCCAGACTGGTGATAGAATATTATGTCACAGTCACACTGGCCCAGTTTTTTATTATATTTTCTATCCTCAGCGAGGAATATTTTGTATTGTTTAAGACAATCATATGTTTAAACCTCTTGATAATATTATGTCAGTATCTTGAATAACATAAAATACTAATCAGTTATTGAATTGATAAACTTGGAAACAATTCAACTAAAAAGCATTGGGAAATTTAAAAGTTAATTGAAAAAGAAAGTAGTAAAATTTAAAAAAATTAATATAAAATGAAGAGAAGAGTGGCAGCAAGAATCATTGTGGGATGGGATGATAGAAATATTGATACAAACAGATATATAAATTTAATTCCTTTCTGTAAACTTGAATTGCAGGCTACCAAAGCATATTATTTGGGTCATAGCAAAAATTTATGGTGCAATATATAAAAAACAAGGCCAGTATAAATATATTATTGCTTCATGTTTATTAGAATAATTAAGAAAATGTTTCTGTCTTGTTAAAAAGTTTGTAATATTCTCTAAGATATAGTCAGAGGAAAGAAAGATGTATGAACTAAGGGTCTGAGTGATAGGGATATATTTTATGGAAGGATCATTATGATTTCTTTCCCAATTTAAATCAATCTATATACAATCAATATTTTTTTTCCAGACACTGTTCTAGGACATTCACATATAGAAATGTGAATAATTGGGTGAAATTTTTGAATACCCCAATAGTTAGAAGTAACCGCAGGGTAAAAGGACATTAAAATATTTTCTTAAAATGCTGTGTATCATATGCAGTCCCACTTAGAGTATAAATTTATGTTGTAGCAAAAAAAGCAATAATAACAACAAAAAACCCAAACACAAACATCTCAGTGGATTAAAGTAATAAAAGAGATCATTTTCTTGCTCATGATACATATATAATTTGGGTCAATGGAAGGTGGTAGGAAGCATTTGCCTATCATTGTCTCAAAGGGAACCAGGATATAGAAGCTTCACCTAAATATATACTTTCTCAACCACCAAAGCAATAAACAAGATAGATGGATATAGATATTGATTCTTACAGGTTTCACCCAACAGTGCTACATATTATTGCTGTCCATGTTGCATTAAAGAAAGCAAAACAGAGGACCCCACTTAATTTCCAAGATTACTTGGAAGGAGGAAAATGGAAAATATTTGTTGAGCACAATTCATGGCTGCCAGAATTCACCATTCTAAAAATCAAAGACTTGGATTGGTCTTCATTTCATTAAATACACCCTCCTACTTGCCAAGGGAGGCAAAATAAAATCCCATCCAGTGTTAGAATCAATTAATTCAGTATCCCTAGATAGTGCACAGTCATCACAATATGAGAGGATGATGTGTGGTACTTTTATGTGGGAATCATCTTGTTGCAGAAATTGCTAGACTAAAAAGGAAAGTTAATTGAAACTCATACAGCCAAAGAATACTATGGGAGTGATAACACCTAGCATTTGTAAAGAAGAATATAGGGTGACATAGCACTCATTGATCTATATTAGGTCTTAAATCCTGGGCAGATGTTTCCAGAGTGGCATATCCTAGTGTAGAGTATAATTTATTTGGGTCGAATTCTTCCCTGGAAGAGGTTCACTCATCCATTCTCTGTGGCCTTTGGCTCCTTCCTGTCTTAGAGAATTTCTTCTCTTTCCCTGTTTCTATTTTCTATAACTTGCATCTAGACAGCATCAGAGAAGATGACCTCTTTGAGGGTTAAGCAATGCCTTAGCTCACCTCTGCCATGAATGTTTGTTGACCAATCTGTGGTTGTAATTCTCAGACAATTACTCTATCTTTTAATCCAGGTTGTCAAGGCTTTTAGCAGCCTAAATCTCTCAGCAGAGGTTAGTTATCTCCATGTGTCTATAGACATGCCAAGAGTTCTTTTAGGGACAAATATTTTAGACTCTTGAGTGTGTATGTGCTCAGTGAAGAATTTTCTACCTATATTTTTTTTCTTTCTTTCCCAATTTATTAATAGTTCTTTTGGGTTTAGTGAAAGAGCCATTCTTAGTTCCTTTTTCTTGAGCTGTATTATCCAGGTGAAGAATTTTAATTCATTCAGTAGTTATAGCACTTGTGTGAAGTCTGTGTCCTAGATTGGATCCTTTTGATCAAAGTTGTATTTTTATCAGCTTTTGTCATTTGGAATTCAGAAACTACTTCTTCAACTCTCTAAAGTTCCTTGGTGCTTGAATTTTCTCTCTTCTATCTCTTTTTTGCAAATTGACCCATACTTTTCTGAGTTCATCTCATTCATTTAATAATTTACCAACATCCTGGAGTGTTAAGTCAAGTGGGCCTCAGGAACTATCACTATGAATAAAGCTTGTGGAGATGTTGGGATTCCAGCTGAGCTATTTAAAATCCTAAATGAGATGCTGCTAAATTGCTGCACCCATTATGTCAACAAATTTGGAAGATTCAGCAGTGACCACAGGACAAGAGAATGCAGTTTTCATTCCAACCCGCCCAAAAAAGAGAATGCCACAGAATGTTCAAAATACCATACAGTCACACTCATTTCACATGGTAATGCTCAAATTCCTTCAAGCTAGGCTTCAACAGTACATGAACTGAGTCCTTCCACATGTTCAGGCTGAATTTAGAAAAGGCAGAGGAACCTGAGATCATATGAATAACATTAGCTGGAGGATAGAAAAAGCAAGGTAATTCCAAAAGAACATCTACTTCTGCATCATTGACTACATGAAAACCTTTGAGTGTGTGAAACACAACAAAGTGTGGAAAATTCTTAACGAGATGGGAATACCAGACCACCTTATCTGTCTCCTGAGAAACCTGTATGCGGGACAAGAAGCAACAATTATAACCAGACATGAAACAATGGATTGGTTCAAAATTGGGAAGGGAGTATTTCAAGGCTGTATATTGTCACCCTGTTTGTTTAACTCTTATGCAGAGTACATCAAGTGAAAAGCCACGCTGGTTGACTCACAAGCTGGAATCAATATTTCCAGGAGAAATATCAATAACCTCAGATATCCAGATGATACCACTTTAATGGAAGAAAGTGAAGAGAAACTAAAGAGGCCTCTTAATAAGAGTGAAAGAGGAATAAATAATAGTAAGAGTGAAAAAGCTGGCTTGAAACTCAACATTCAGAAAACTGAGATCATGGCATCCAGTCCCATCGCTTCATGGCAAATAGATGGGGAAAAAATGAAAGCAGTGACAGATTTTATTTTCTTGGGCTCCAAAATCACTGTGGATAATGACTGCAGCCATGAAACTAAAATGGGCTTGCTCCTTGGATGAAAAACTTTGATCAACCTAGACAACATTTTAAAAAGCAGAGACATCACTTTGCTGACAAAAGTCTGTCTAGTCAAAGCTACGGTTTTTCCAGCTGTCATGTATGAAAGTGAGCTGCTGCTGCTTCTAAGTAGCTTCAGTCATGTCCAACTCTGTGCTACCCTATAGACGGCAGCCCACCAGGCTCCCCCGTCCCTGGGATTCTCCAGGCAAGAACACAGGAGTGGGTTGCCATTTCCTTCTCCAATGCATGAAAGTGAAAAATGAAAGTGAAGTCATTCAGTCATGTTTGACTCTTTGTGACCCCATGGTCTGCAGCCTACCAGGCTCCTCCGTCCATGGGATTTTCCAGGCAAGAGTACTGGAGTGGGTTGCCATTGCCTTTTCTGATCAATGTGAGAGTTGGACTATAAAGAATCCTGAGTGCCAAAGAATTGATGTTTTTGAATTGTGGTGCTGGATAATACACTTGAGAGTCTCTTGGACATTAAGGAGATCAAACCAGTCAATCCTAAAGGAAATCAATCCTGAATATTCATTGGAAGCGCTGATGCTGAAGCGCCAATACTTCAACCACCTAATATGAAGAGCCAGCTCATTGGAAAAGACCCTCATGCTGAGATTGAAGGCAGGAGGAGAAGGGGACGACGGAGGATGAGATGGTTGGATGGCATCACCGTCTCAATGGATGTGAGTTTGAGCAAACGCTAGAAGATGGTGGAGGACAAGGAAGCCTGACATACTGCAGTTCATGGAGTCACAATAAGCTGGATGTGACTTAGAGACCGAACCATAGCAATAAAACTGCAGTACCAGTAGTCATCACCAAGTTATCAAAGTTCTCTTTCCCACCATTTTACCTATGGGCTATAGTTTGTAATTGCTTCCTTTCAAGTTATCACAAATTATGTCTAAATACTATCCATTAGATAACCTGGAGAATCATCCTTTCAGTCTCCAGTAGCTATTTCCTCAGTGTTTTTTATCTGCCCCTTAAGTTGGTACCATCTATTTTTGGTGTTTTTTTTTTTTTTGACAGCTCCTCATCTCTAGTACCAACTTATGTATGACAGTATAGGCTAGGTTATTCTGTCATGGAAATTAACCCAAAGTCTCAGTGGGTCACATATCAATGAAGAGTAATTCAAAGTCCCAATGTGCCCAATATCAATGGTCTATTTCTCAAAGAATTTCTGAATTTCTCCTGGAATAGTAAACTATTCTGGAAACAAACAGAAATATAGTTTAATATTCCAGACTAAATGAAATATATATTATATATATATATATATATATATATAATATGTATTTCTACCTAAATTCCATGCATACTAATAAATTTGAAAATCCAGGTGAAACGCATATTTCTTCTAATGAAGTATGCATTATTAATTTGAATTATGAGTTAGAGAGAAAGTTATGCAAATAAATATGGAAAAAGTTAAGAAGAACAGTTTTATAATCATAGTGATGGGTTTGAACGATCTTTCTAAGCCTGAATAGCGCAAAACATAAGCTGAGAGAAAAAATAAGTACAGTTTAGCAAATAATTGAGTAAAAATTTCTAAAAGAAGTATTAATATGTCAAACCAAAGTGGACAGATATATGAATAAAAATTAAATTAATCTCTAGATGTAAAAATATGGTCATATTAGTTAATATTAAAATATGATAATTTCATCTCTCAGATTAGTGATTACAGCTAAAATAATTGAAAGTACTCATTGTTTAAAATGTTGTGGACACATGCTGTGCTTGGTCGCTTCAGTCATGTCCGACTCTTCGCGACTCTATGGACTGTAGCCCACCAGGCTCCTCTGTCCAGGGCCTTCTCCAGGCAAGAGTACTGGAATGGGTTGCCATGCCCTGCTCCATGGTGTCTTCCAGATCCAGGTGTTGAACTCACGTGTCTCTCTGTCTCCTGAATTGCAGGCGGATTCCTTACTGTTGAACTGCTGGGAAAGCCCTGTAGACACATAGGCATTGTCTTAAACAGTATAATATAGACACAAGACACAAATTTTCTGCAAAATGATCTGTTTAAACAACTCTAGTTCTACAACTTTATGGAAGCAAGGAGTGAGGTATGCAAAGTATGTCATTGTAGCAATAGGATTATTTATCATGGTGTAATTTTAGAACAAATGAAAGAGTAAAAAGCCAAATAAACCTAAATGGATATAAGTAAGTGTTAGTATATCCATAAAAATGGATGCAACTATTGAGTTGTATTAAATAGAGCATATATCTTGGCATGGAAAAATGTACTGACATGTGAGGATGCTAAAAAAGGCAATTTTATAGAAAAATATGTTAACAATTTTTATTCCTTGCTGGCAAGATTAATTATCACTTTAATGAACTATTATGTAAATGGCCACATTTTTTTCATTTTTTCTGAATTTGTAAAAGCAAGCATGACTGAAGCCAATCAATAATATTCTCATTTTGGGAAGGGGAAAAAAAGTTTTATTCATAAAAGTACTGCTTCAGTGTTGAGTAGAAAGCCTAATGTAAGATAAAGGGCTTTAATATTATTGAAAAGTGGAAATGAAATGAAAAAATAGGAACAAAAATTATGAATACTGTGAAAATGTTTCACAAATCTGCCCTTGTTCTTACCACTAAAGCTATTGCCAAATAATTAAGCGTATGTATTCTATTCAACTTCAGACCCTTAGATTTTGATTCAACAATAACTTTTTTTTAATCTAGAATATTTCATTTGCTAGGAAATACACTGAATTTTGTGAATAGATAAATATATTTTCTACTGAATCCCAGTATATACTGTTTGTGCCTCTGTATGTTGGCCCTCTTTCTGTTTAATTAACCCTGTGTGATTTTCACTGAAAACAAATTATTGTTCATGCATTCAAAGGGCAATGAGCAATTAGAACATAATTGATCCAAGTGAGCTTCTGATTTCAGCCTTGTGCTGAGAGAATGGTCTGGAAGTAATGTCTTTTCCATTAGCAGTTTTACCTGATTCAGAAGAACATTTTCTTGAATGTGAGAGTGGTATTGACCTGAATGAGAGTTAACTATTATCACCAACACTATAATCCTATGGGCTTCTCAGATATTTTAAATATTCATTTACCTTTATATGATGAAATATTGATAAATTAAATCATAGTAAATTATGTTTACATTTTTGGTACACTACACATGACATGCATTTTGTTATTTTTTTCCTCATTTTTCTTCCCTGTAGTTTGGAGTTGAATAGTTTTATAGGAAAAATTTCCCTCATTTTAACAGATGTTTATTGAGTTTCTGGTAAGCTTAGGAAATGCAATGTTGAATAAGGCAAGTGCCTTCCATCAATATAAAAGAGCAAATAAAAGTTTAATAAGATATTACAGTAATTAATCAGAGATAAGTGGGAAAATGCGTGTAGGTACTAAAAGTAGGGAACAATCAATATGGGCAGGCCACAGCTTTTAAAAGTAAAGAACACTTCAGCAATATGATGCTATTTAGAAACTACTAGTCACTGAGTATCTTCTAGGTGACAGATGCTTTGCATAAATTATTTCTAATACAGTTGTATTTCTAATACAATACATTTTTTCTAATCCAATATTTGATATTATCATGGTTAGGCATTATCCTGACTTTCTTGGTAAGGAAACAAACACAAAGAAATGAAGAAATCTGCTGAATTGAAGTTCATAGCTGATTGGTTAAAAAGTCAGAGTTTTAACTTAAGAATCTCTTTTTAAACCAGTTTCTCTACCCTCATCCCACTGCACTGAACTGCTTCTAAGACTAAAGAGGGCAAACTCCTCAGCCACATGTCTTTTTAGAAGGAGTCAGCAGTTGTACTAAGGTTTGTGTTGATTTGGACAAAATGCAGGTCATGAGTTATGAATTAAGTTTTACTGGGAGCAAAATGAGGACTGCAGCTCAGGACATAGCATTTCAGATAGTGCTCAAAAACTGCTCTGAAGAGGCGATGGGGGGAAGCTAGAATATATGAGTTATGCAACAAAGTGTAGGTAGTAGGGAACAGCAAAAGATTGCTTTTAATTAAAGAAATCTTTTTTTTTTTTTTTGAGCAAAAAAGCCTTTTATTTCCTCCCATATTCCAGCTCTCCACTTTTTGTAACATCTCTTCCAACTCAGAATCAAGGCCCAAGAAGTTGATCCACACCTGAGAACGAGACGGGAACTAGGCCAGAGCCCTCAGAGCCGGGTTCTAGAAATCAGATATGTCAACTTAAAAAATTTATTGCTTTTCTAGGTATGGGCAGATGCAAGAGTCTGGGCTTACTGAAATCTTTCCTTTGATATGCACCTCAGCTATCTGGGGTCAGTGTCCTGTTTTTACATCCTGAATTTCCTCAGGGCTCATAGTAGGGAATGGCCTCAGTCTGATGCCTGCTAGATGGCAGGTATTCTTTATTTCCTGAGTCCCCTCAGGGCTCATCGGAACACCAGGGGCAGTGGCTCCAACCTCTGACTGTGACATCCTTAGTTTACTGATATGGCAGGAAATATTAGATTTGTCAAGAGAAGTGTGGAGCCCCAATAAAATTTTCTGGGTATGTGCAGGAGAGCTGAAGAAATTGGGTTTGGAAGATTATGTAACATTGAAAACACGGAGGCAATGGTGGCTACCAAGGAGTTGGGGATTTTTTCACTCAGTAATGAGGAGCTTATTGAATCAGTTAAGTTTTCAAGCTGTATGAAGTCAAATTAAACAAATGAAAAGATAATCTATCTGTAGTTAAGTAATACATTGTGCTAAATGCTGATAAAGAGGAAATGTATCAGTTTCACTTTGTTTTCTTCTAGCCTCTGTATGTTCCACTCTAGCCAAAATATGCTCTTCCTAACATATATCTTGACTGGTTGTATTGTGTTATTCGAAAACATCAAACATGCATTTATTGATTAGGCAACATCTGCTATGGATGGGGGCCCCCCAGGTGGTGCCAGTGATAAAGAACCCACCTGCCAATACAGGAGACATAAGAGACATGGGTTTGATCCTTCTCCAGGAGATCTTCCCTACCTAGGGGCTGAAAGATTGGAACCAACCAAGTGAAATAAACTGAAAATACAGACAGAAGAGAGATGAGATATGGTTCCTGGGAATGACCAAAAGCACAAGAAAAGGAAGGGCATGAAATAAGAGATGAAGACCTTCTCTAATATAGGACAAATGGACAAGAATTTATGAAGATGTAGATAAATTTGTAGGTTTAAGGGAAAGTTAATTATATTAATGGTTCACAATGTTTATTTCCATTGTGAGTTGTGAGGGCAATTTATATGCTCCAAAATAGTTGACAAAGTTAAATTTGGGATAGGTCTTGAAAGGACTAGGTGAAGGAGTAGAATGCAAACATGTGAAAGTGGCAACCAGGTGTGACTGAGTCACATCTGGTATTAGTAGTGTATTTGTGGCATAAATCTACATAATTTTGTCATTTTAATGCATCTGTACACTAGAAAGGATGATGAAGGTGGTTGAGTTTAGCCAGAGTTTGAAATGTTCGATGAAAGTATGGTGAAAAGGCAATAGCATGCAGTGACATCGTGTTGGTAAGAAAGTAATGAGATGATAGAAGTTCAGATCAAATCTGATAGATGAAGAGATAAAATAAAAATAGTGCTAATGGATGAAGAAGCAAGATGGTAGAGTGCTAAGGGAGAGAAAGCAAAAAGAAGAGTCAAATAATGAAAAACAGTTTAAAAGGGAAGGCAGGGAAAGTAGAGAGAGTAAGAGAGAAGAGTGAAGAGTCTGGAAGGATGAATAGTAGTAAAAAGTGATGCATGATTTTATTTCATAGGTGAAACAATATAAATATGAAAAGATCATAGGTTTATGTTTTAAGAATTTGTATATTGAAGCAGAATTGATAATTGTACTTGAGTATACAAGCAATACTACACTTTGAACTTGGAATGATTCCTAATGGACACTAGCCTGTAAGAGTGACTGAATTACGAATGATAGAAAAACAAAATTTAGGTGTCAAAGTAACTCAATGAATGTGAATTCACATTCACCATTAATTAATAGGAGATAATGGCAATGTGATATAAAAAAATGGATTCAAATTGGTCTTAAAGGAGAATAATTCATGTTAGGATGTGGAAATGGGGAGTCATGATATTACTATGCCCCTTATTTGAAGAAAGTTGTTGGGGAATTGGAGTAAACTAGAAAGAAAAAGAAATGGTTTCTGTTAAGGTAGCTGGATGCCAAACATGCTATGAAGAATTAAAGAATGATTAGACATAATAAGCTAAAGGTTTGGGGCAGGGTCTGAGTGAATAATGAGAAGGACAGGGTAGTGGAATGGAGAACTTACGGGAATGATTGTAAAAGAAAGAACACAGATGACCTGGGAGATCTATAAATTCAGCTGATTTTGGGGCTGAAAGAATATAGGAATATGCATAATTATTCTCAAGTTTTTAAATGTTAGAGAGAAAGTAGTAGAAAATGCTAGTCACTCAGTCTTATCTGACTCTTTGCAATCCCTTGGACTGTAGCCCAACAGGCTTCTTTGTCCGTGGCATTCTCCAGGCAAGAACACTGGAGTGGGTTGCCGTCCCTTCTCCAGGTGATCTTCCTGACCCAGGGATTCAACCTGGGTCTAAATGTTCATTGTGCAGAAGGTTGTTTTAATGCAGTGGAAATAAGTGAAGATCCTGACTGCTGTCTGAATTTGAAATGTCCATGTAATTAGTAATTCATATTTAGTAGGCCAAGTTAAACTTAACAGAAGAATTACCACTAAAATGTATTTGACATCACTAAATTAGCTTCTACAATGAAGCATGACTTTGTTGGATATGAGAAAGATTTAGGAAATGACTTTTCCTTGGAGAATGACTGACTTCAGGGCTGGGACAGGAATGGGATAAAAGGAGCCTGAATTGTTTTGTTATGCCATATAATTAGGAAGTATCCTTAAAGTGAATGGGAGTGGACTGCAAGATCCTGGAGGTAGCATGAAAGGGTTTCTTTCAGACAAATCTTAAATTCTTTGAGCTTCAGAATAATTAAGGACAATAATGTATTACAAATCATCATAAAATGTGAATCCATTGGTTCATAGCAATAATAAAGAAAGAAAAAAAGGAGGAGGAAGGAGGGCTATTGCTTACAGAAAAATGCCAACTGTGAGCTGGTAAATTTGGAGAGGATAGCAGATTTCATTTCCAACCATCATGTAAAGGTTGTTTCAGTCAAGAATCATCAGTTTAGGAGAGAAGGTGTTTGATAAGCAGAATATTTGCAAAGTTTTGAAATGTTTCCCTATAAACTTTTGGTAAGTAGAAAGAGAAAATAGTAACAATATAGTGGGAACATTAGAAACTTTGAGTGATTAAAATTAACATAAAAGACAAACCCCATGAGGAAAATTCAAATGAAATATGTTTTGAAACATACTTGATGGTCATTCTTCTAAATAGTCCAAGTCATAAAAGTCCAGGAAAGACTGAAACGCATCAGTGTAGGTTAAGGTGACGTGACAGCTAAATGCCTTGTCCATGATGAGCTCCCGAAACAGAAAAGATATTCATGGAAAACCTGGTGAAATCCAAAAGAAATCTGTGGTTTATCTAACAGTTAAAAACCAATGTTAATTTCTTAGTCCTAGGAGAAAAGTATATGGGAACTCTCTGTACTCTCCTTGAAACCTTTCTGTACATCTAGAATTATTTCAAGTTAAAATTTAATAGGAATGGGGGAGGAAGAGAGCAAAGTCATTGTGAGTCTCCAGAGGTGACAGTCTGAGAAGGCCACTGTATCACTTAGGTACCATTCTGGCTGGGAATGCCTACCCTGAACTAGCCAGAAAGACACAGCAGACAAACACAAAACTCAGGGCCATTTATTAAAGCAAAACATAGTGCATTATTCAGCGCCATCTGACAGATTCAAAACTGTCAGTTTCATAAAAGACAAAGAAATTCTGGTTTAATCTCCAGATTAAAGGAGACTAAAAGGCATAGCAATGAAATGCAATATGGGCTCTTAGACTGGATTCTGTATGGGAAAGAAAGCAGTTCTAGAAAGGTATTAGTGGTTCAATTGACAAAATTGAAATATGGATGATAGACAAGGAAAATAGATTGTGTCATGTTTAAATTTAATAAGATGACAACTGTATTGTATTTACGGAAGAAAATAGCCTGTTCTAAGAAATACACACTGAAGTATTTAGAGACAGAAGCACATTATATATACATATCAACTTCAAAAGCTTCAGAGAAAGTATTATATGAATATGTATGCTAAGTCACTTCAGTCGTGTCTGACTCTTTGTGACCCCGTGGTCTATAGCCCACCAGGCTCCTCTGTCCATGGAATTCTCCAGGCAAAAATACTGGAATGGGTTGCCATGCCCTCCTCCAGGAGACCTTCCTGACCCGGGGATCTAATCTGGATCTCTGGCATTGTAGGCAGATTTTTTACCATCTGAGCCACCATATATACAGAAACAAAGTAAAGCGGGGGGAAATATTGTTAGCTAGTGTTCCTGGATAAAGAATATGTGGGCATTCCTTTTACACTCCTGGCAATTTTTCTGTACATTTGAAACCTTCTGACATCTGACTATTTTAGAAAGAAATGAACTTCTTCTAATGTAAGTTCCATGACCAATACTTGAGGTTAGAATAATTGTGGTAATAAAAATTTTTAAGCTAGGAGAAGTTCCCTAAAATGTTGAACTTAGAGAACGTATTTTGCATGTTGATATCTTCAGAGCTTTGAATGGTATCTGGGAAATAAGAGATCTTCAAAATTCACCTGCTGAAAGAATGAACAGATGGATTGATGCTATTAGGGACAATGTCAAGAACTGGTAATATCAGCTACTGCTAAGTAGTAGATTGTTTTCCCCTTCTCCAAATAAGTATCTTGAGGAGATTGAATCTTGTAATGAAAGTAAAAATATTAGTCGCTCATTTGTGTCCAACTTGTTGTGACCCCATGGATTGTAACCTGCCAGGCTCCTCCATCCCTGGGATTTTCCAGGCAAGAATAATTGGAGTGGGTAGCCATTTCCTTCTCCAGGGGATCTTCCCCACCCAGGGATTGAACCTCAGTCTCCCTCATTGCAGGCAGACTCAACCATCTGAACCACCAGGGAATCCTGAAAATCTTACAATACTGTATCCACATCATTGGAATAAACAGTACAGGCAATGTTGTGACACCAGCTTAATAAAAGACCATCTTCCCATCCATGATCACAACCAGAGAACCCTTGATATTCATGATTATGGTGTAGACATTTAGAAAAGAGAAGAAATGATATTTGGGCTTAAGTGAAATCAAGGGGTGGTGGCTCAGTGGTAAAGAATCCACCTGCTAATGCAGGAGGCACAGGTTTGATCCCTGGGTCGGGCAGATCCCATGGAGAAGAAAATGGCAAGCCACTCCAGTATTCTTGCCTGGGAAACCCCGTGAACAGAGGAACCTGGCAGACTAGAGTCCTTGGAGTGGGAAAAGAATCAGACATGACTTAGAGACTATACAACAACAACAAAATCAAGGGGTAAGAGTTTCAAGCTATTTATCTTAACCCACACTCTTCTGCCACAATGCTATAGGAGTTTACATAAAGACATAAACTTTGTTTTTGGTTTCTTCATTAATGAGCCAACCAGGTATGTTTGCTAACTGACCATACATGGAAAAAGATGGAGATTCTTTTATTTCTACCTTGTAAATATAGCAGAGTGACTGAAAAACTGGGGGCGGGGAGATAAAGACTGAGATAATTTGAAGTAGTAAGGGTTTAAAAGGAAAAAAATAGCCACATCTCTTTGATAGACCCTGTGTCGTCATGTGACCTGTTGTGTATAAAGAGAATGTGCATTTCCTGTGAATATATACAGACAGCTTCCTGTGATGTTCTTATTTTAGCTTTATGTCTCCAAATCGACTCAGCTGTTATATAAATGGATCTGACATGTACATAATCTCTTACTGAGATTTATATTGGGCACTTAATAAGGAATTAAGGAGCAATGAATTCTCAGATAGCCACAATACTACTTTGCTTTCTGACTTTCCTAAAGAGGAAAACAGATAACCATGTATTTGTCTGAGTAATCTAAATGAAAAATACAATTTTATTCTCCTATTTCTCTAAGAAAATTCCAGTATAAGCAGTTGGTAGGTTTTCCATTTTAGTAACTGTTCTGTAATGGAATTTTAAAGAGCTGAAACAGAAATTTAGGCTTTTTTTTTCTTTTCTGTTTTTGTGGTTCCCTCAGTGCTCAAGGTATCTGCTTATCAAAGTGGTTTTCAAAGTGATGAGTTAAAAACTAGCATGGAAGTGACTGGTGGAAACAAAGCTTTTAGTGTTCAGACAGAATGTGAAATTGTGAGCCTGGCTGGTGCCTGTGTATTAGCATAGAGCTGGGAGTTGAGGCTCTTTGAGAACCTTGGGCAAATCCTTTAACAATTCCATGCATCGATTAGTGAATTGGTGAGTTGAAGTTTTCAATGTTGTCTTAATTAACTTTTGTACTGTATTCTGGGCCTTTGCAGGAACATCTCTACAGGAATAAAATGTCTGTTTTATGCAGCAAAAAAGACAAAGTTAAAGGGAAAGAATCCTGTTTTCTATTATACAGATCATCTTTTCACTGTAAGACAAACTTTAAGTAAATGGCAGTGGATAATAAGCACACTTTTTATTTCATCAGAGTAGTTTGGCATGTTACCATTAACATTACAAATAGATTGAAGAAGTTTGGAAGGCTCAGTGATGATTACAAAAGAGAATCACAAAGTTGGGTCATGGGAGAAAAAAATCAAATAGATGAAGTATAAGAATAAAATGAGAAAATATGAAAAATTTAATTGTATTCAAATGTGTCTTGGCTTTAAAATCCAGATGATCAGTACTAGCTATGTTTAACTTTCTTTTTTAAAAAAAGTTTTATTTATTTACTCATTTACTTATTTTACTTTTTGGCTATGTCAGGTCTTTGTTGCTGCATGGACTTTTCTCTAGCTGTGGCGAGCAGGGGTTGCTTACTCTCTAGTTGCAGCATATGGGCTTCTCTTGTTGAGGAACCTGGACTCTAGGATGCGAGAGCTTCAGTAGTTGCAGCATGTGGATTCAGTAGTTGCAATTCCTGGGTTCTAGAGCATGGGCTCAATAGTTGTGGCACATGGGCTCAATTGCTCCACAGCATGTGGGATATTCCTGGATCAAGAATTGAACTCGTGTCTTCTGCAGTGGCAGACAGACTTCTTATCACTGAGCCATCGGGGAAGCCCTATGTTTAGTCATCAATAAGGAGAGGTAAAGAGAAATTGAAACTGTCGATTTTAAAACTATCAGAACTCTCTAGTATCTGCATTTGATTGGAACTGAGACCATAGCCCTGAACAAAAATAAAATTGGGTTTATTCAAATTATAACCCTTACTCTTTGTTTTTACTCACAAATACCGCTGGCGCTTCTGTGACGGCTCAACAGACAGAGTTTCTGCCTGTCATTCTGCTCCAGAATACTTTGTGTGTCCTTTTCATGTAGAAGGTCATCTTAGGGATAAAATAACTGCTGGACTATTACTATCTAGACTGTATTTTAGGTCAAAAATAAGAAGAAAGAGGGAGAAGACAAAAAGGTATATTTTTAAAAATTTCATATCTTTTTGGCTTAGATTTAGTAGACTCCCCCTTTACAGGCTGTGTGTGTGTGTTTGTGTGTGCACTCAGTCACTAGTTGCGTCTGATTCTTTGGGACTCTATCGACTGTAGCCCACCAGACTCCTCTGTCCGTGGGATTCTCCAGGCAAGAATACTGGAGTGGGTTACCATGCCATCCTCCACCAGGGGATCTTCCCTGGATTCAGGGATCGAACCCGCATCTCTTGCATCTCTTGCATTGGCAGGTGGATTCTTTACCACCTGGGAAGAATTCTTTACCACCTAGGAAGGCCAGATGTGTGTATGTGTGTGTGTATGCCAGATATATGTCATTCATAGCAATACTGGCCTTATATTGGTAATCTTTAAAATTCCCTGCAATATAAAATGCTCTAAGAAAGAGAGAATTATCCAAAATTGTAATGCTAAAAGATTATCAAGCACTGAATAATATTAAAATTCTTACATTTTGTTTAATATCCAGACATGATTTTATAAACAGACAAATACACACAGGGCATGTTATTGTATAGCCTTCTTTTTTACTCAATACTATGTTACAAATAATATGCTTCATGTCAGTAAATAAATATAGATGTAGGTTTTAATTATGCATTGTAATTCATTGTGTAGATATATCATATAGTCATATATCCAATTCTCTGCTGCATTGTTTTAAATGGTTTTCAATTATTAAATATAAAATCAAACCCAGTATATATCCTAGAGTAGCCATATAATCAGTGTTTAATTGCAAAAATAAGAAAACCCTGAGCTTTTATCAAAATTGGTAATATGACTGGAAGAGTGAGTTCTAGACTGGGCTTACAGGAATGATTTCCATAACAATTCAATGGAACAGGGCCATCAGGAGAATGGCTATTTTTTCCCTCTATCTGGAAGGTGGGCCATCAGGAAGCAGTCCTTGGAACTCTTAACTCCAAGAGCGTACTGCCTTACTCATGAAGCACAGAGCATGAAACTTTTGATCTGAGGAATAGAACAAAAGCTATTGTCTCCAGAGTCAAAATGGGGCTGCTGCCATCTCAACCGCTGGTCCTAGGAAAATTCTGCTGAGTTGTGATGCAGGTATCAGGAAGCGCTCTGGCACAGGAAGAATTGTTCTGGCAAAGAGGATGTTATGGGACTTGACATCAGTGAAACTAGTGATTGGTCCTCAGCTGCTGCCACAAAAACCCCCAATTCTCCCACACTGTATTTGCCGGTAGAAAATGGAAAGAATGCTAAATGACCTCTACATTAATCCTACCTGTCAAATATCATGGGAGTCAGTTTCAGTTTAGTTGCTCAGTTGTGTCTGACTCTTTGGGACCCCATGGACTGCAGCACGCCATTCTTCCCTGTCCATCCCTAACTCCCTGATCTTGATCAAACTCACGTCTTCGAATCAGTGATGCCATCCAACCATCTCATCCTCTGTTGTCCCCTTTGCCTCCTGCCTTCAGTCTTTCCCAGCATCAGGGTCTTTTCCATTCAGTCAGTTCTTTGCATCAGGTGGCCAAAGTATTGGAGCTTCAACTTCAGCATCAGTCCTTCTAATGAATAATCAGGACTGATCTCCTTTAGGATGGACTGGTTGGATCTCCTTGCTGTCCAAGGGACTCTCAGTAGTCTTCTCCAACACCACAGTTCAAAAGCATCAATTCCTTGGTGCTCAGCTTTCTTTATGGTCCAACTATCATGTCCATAAATGACTACTGGAAAAACTATAGCTTTGACTAGATGGGCCTTTGTCGGCAAAGTAATGTCTCTGCTTTTTAATATGCTGCCTATGTTGGTCATAGCTTTTCTTCTAAGGAGCAAGTGTCTTTTAATTTCATGGCTGCAGTCAACATCTTCAGTGATCTTGGAGCCAAAAAAATAAAGTCTCTCACTGGTTCCATTTTTTCCCCATCTGTTTGCCATGAAGTGATGGGACTCATGGGAGTGCACTTGCATAAATGAACCTAACACACATTAGGAACCTTAGTTTCAATTATGTCTGTGAAATGTGTGTGTTAGTTTTCCAATTCTTCAGTAAAGGAAGACTCAGAAAAATGGTGGAACGGAGGCTGAAGTTATACTTTATTTACTAAAATTATTTACTAAATCTACTTTATTTACTTTTATTTACTAAATCTACTTTATTACTTTATTTGCTAAAATTACCTGGTTGCGAAGATCTGCTTAGGAGATAGACAGCCCTATTTGAAAGTCACAGCTATTGTGACATTGACCAAATTATTTAACTTCTATTATCTTGAGATCTTTCAGCTATAAAACTGGGATAGTAATAGATTAAAAAAAAGAGTTTTATGATGATTAAATTAGATAATTCATATATGATACACAAAAATGTTAGCTATTGCTATCATTTTATGGGCATCATTGCAGACTCGTATATTCCTTTAAAATAAATTTCTGTGAGTGGAATTTTATGATTAATGGGCTTGCACATTTATGTATTATAGTAAGACGTACAATGTAAAAAATGGGCAGTTACACTGCTGACAACAAGTTGTGTGGGTGACCATATCCCCACAGCATTGCCAATATAGAGTATTAGTAATATAATCTTTGCTATATGTGAGAGGACATCACATTTTTGTTTATATTTACAATATTTGATTAATGAGGGTAATCAAATTTTACTCAATAAACTAATCTATTGCATTTCTGTAGAAATTGTTTATTCCTTTTGATAACTTTCTATTAAGGTGTTTTCACAGTTTATATAACTGATATCATAAATTTATTGCTGATATGTTGTGTTGGGCAAAAACTTCGTTTGGGTTTTCCATAATGTCTTACAGAAAAATTCAAACAAGCTTTTTGGCCAATCCAATATAAGTATCATTGTAAAACAAGTTTTTTAACCTTATGTCATATATGTTTAAGAATATTTTATTTTTCCCCAACTTTATTGAAGTGTAATTGACAAATAAAATTTTATGTATCTAAAGGGTACAACGTGATGATTTGATATATGTATTAACATATATCGTATGATTTTAACAATCAAATGAACACATCTGTAACCTCACAGTTATCCTTTATATATGTGTTTATGTAGTGAGAACACATGTGATGTTCTCTATTAGCAGTTTTCAAGTATGTGATATAGTATTATTAATTATAGTCACCATGCTATACATTAAATTGCCAAAACTTGATTCATCTCATAATTGGAAGTTTGAGCTCTTTGACCAACATCTGCCTATTTACCTTACCTCCCAGTCTCTGGCATTATACACTCTTTTTATTTTTCTGATGAAATTCCATACAGTTTTCCATATTGTTTTCCATCGTGACTGTACTAATTTACATTCCAACCAGCAGTACATGAAAGTTCCCTTTTCTACATCCTCACAAACACTTGCTGTTTGTCTTTTTGATGAAAGCCATTCTGACAAGTGTGAGGTGATATTTTATTATGATTTCAATTTGCATTGCCTGATGATTAGTGATGCCAAGTACCTTTTTATATATTTGATGTCTATTTCAATACTTACATAAATATGTTATGTACTAATATATTATTAAAATATTCAGAATAAAGTAAGACTTTACATATATTTAATATTTTCCCTCAAACTATGATAGGTCCTGAACACCATCCAGAACTTCCTGTATCCTACTGGGGACAGCTACTCTAGGTATCTTTTCTTTCCCTGCATTACAGCCTTGAAGAGGAGAAAGAAGAAATTGCACAAACTTAATGTTTCTCTTCCCCTCACATTATGAGGGGCATATGAAATTCATCAATATTCTTGTGCTCAATATCTGTGTGGAGAGAGTAAAGAAAGGAGCTAATTCTGATGATAAAATAGGTGATACCTGCCCGTGCACATAACAGACTGCCTGAACGACCCACATCATAGCAGATTAAATGCTGAGACATGTTCATCATGTGTGTCATACACTTCCTGAGCTCAGCATCATCCATAGAGTGATACTGATTTGGAGTCTCTCCATCATAGCACCACTGTCTCACACTCGGTGCTATTTAAAATTTAAGATTGGCAAAAACACGGTGCTTTGCCGCATCTCTGTTCATAGTATCTCCAGTGTAGCCCCACTGACAAATATCATGATAAACACTGCCGGAAGAGTCATAAGCAAGATTCATAAGCAGGATCTGCTTTGCCAGAAAAGGTATCTTCCAAGAAATTTTAAAACTCTGTGTTTTCAGCTTTATTCATTGCAATGCCTCATTTCAAGACAGCTCCTATATTTGAGTTTGCAGAGTTTAAATAACTGGGAACTTTGAAAATAGAAAATACATCAATAAAATGTTGATATATACTACCTTTACAATCTTAATTCTCCTATTAATTTTGATGTTTTTCAGAAATTTTTACTGTAGTTACTGAGTTCATTTGTAAGTAATGTCCCATAAGTACTTGAACTCTAAAAAATATAATGTTCTATAAGAACCTGAACAATTGAGTTTCGATCCCTGGGTTGGGAAGATCCCCTGGAGAAAGAAATGGCAACCCACTCCTGTATTCTTGCCTGGAGAATCCCATGGAGGGAGGAGCCTGGTAGGCTACAGCCTACTGAGTAGCAAAGAGTCAGACTCGACTGAGCTGCTTCACTTTCACTTTCGCTTAGGGATTTGAACAGAGGTTTTGAAAAGAGGTAGGGTAAGAGATGGTGATGAAAATAAAATCAAAGAAAGTGTCCAAGAGTCTTAGAGAACATTTAGTCAAAATCTCATTTTATACATGTAACAATGAGGTTTGGAGAACATAATTTGTGTGTGTGTTTATGTGCACGTATGTGTGTGTTTTTCCTCTGGGGTAAGATAATTAATAATAGAACCAGAACTAGAGCTAAATATTCAATATAGTCGAGTAAATATGTGTATATTGATATATAGTAGAGAAAGTGATAAACAGATGTGAGACATGTTTATAAAGCCATGTTTACTCTTAGAATAATCTCATAATGTAACTTTTCTATTATCCATTTATCTATATCTTATCTATGTTGTATTTTATATTATACCATGTAGTGCTCGATTTTGTGGAACAAAGACTGCTTTTACTCAGAAACATTCCATACACATTGAATCTATGAAAATAGTCTTATTTGATATTTCTGAATTGTTAACTTAATTACCAAAACATTACTATTAGAGCACTTGAACATTTACAACCTTTTCATATAATATTATTTAATTCTGACAGTAAAATGGTTAGTTATATAATACCGTCCCCTGTTTTAAAGATGAAGAATCTAGAATATGAAAGGCACATTATAGGACTGGGGTCAAAGGGCTAAATTCTAAAGAGGAGACCATGCTTGCTCAGAAGACCAGAAAGTCAGTTCTTTTCTACTATAGCCCATTTTGTCCAGAAAACTGACCCAAACTAGGAATCTTTTTATTTTTTTTCTCTAAGACCTCCTAGTTTTTCCTTCCTACTAAAGGAAACTGTCTTTTACTTTGTGATTTTACTTTTTATCTGAAAATTGAGCATTTGGGGTGCTGATTTGTCAGCTAATATAAAGATAGTAATTGCAATTCTTCACTGAGTGAAAGGGACAGCTCTTTTTCTAACATTTACACAGCTGAAGCCTCTACTCAGAATTACAGAAAAAAATGGCATGCCACATTTTTCCCAAGACATTTTAGAATAGGCTTTTTCACAAGGGAGTCAACTTTATCACTTTATCGCCAACAGGCTTATATAAAAGACTATTGCTGGTGAACTAAGTGCTTGGGTTGTGGACTGCCATTGGTTTTAAGACAAAAAAAAAAAAATCTCATCCACATGTTACAAGGGAATTAGATGTCAGGACTAGTTGTTAAATCATGCTGAGCATTACTAATTTAGTAAAGCTGTTATTTGCTGCACACTAAGACAGGTAATTAGGAACACGTCCATGAGTAATTTTGAAATGTGACAACTCACTTGATAATCATCATCAGTGTATCTTTAGTCGCTGAAAATGGCGAAGAATCCCCTTGAAATGCTCACTGTTACTCATTTCCATAGGCTGAGGACATAGTTTAATTATTCATGACAGAATTACACCATGCTCAATCAAATTGAATACATGATATATGCCCTGGAATTCAAGCTGCTCAGTGTTCCTAGTGAGTGTCAGACCCTAACAACATCAGATTAATAAATGTGTAAGCATGTTTTGCCTTTTCAACTAGTTTAATATGTGAGCCACTTAGGCCTTATCATTTTTTTTTCTTTATTAGAAACCTTTATGAATAAATCAAGGCTGGAATCTGGAGAATGCTATAAAAGACCTTTCAAACTACTTTGCAGGTTCTTTCACCCCCATCCCCCAAAACTCTTTGAGATTTTATTTTCTGTGTCCCTTTCTCTTTTCTCCTGTTAGAAAACACATTCTTCTTGAGATCTTCACGACTCCACAACTTTCACTTTCTCCGTCAATCATGTCTGATCCTTTTCATCTCACTCCTTGCCAGTTTGGTCTGCCCTACCTAGTAGTTTGCCAATTTTGACTATCAGCTTCCAGAGCACTGATGTTTTTCATAGAACTAGCAGGAGGTGTTACAGTTCATTGTTTCTCTGTTGATCCTCCCCACTAGAATGTTAGGTCCCTTTGGTTTGCAGATGTCTTAATCATCTTTTTTCCAGTGTCTCATGCAGTGATAATGTATAGTAAATGTTCAATTAATGTTAACTTTAAGTAGCAGCAAAAGCACTTCACTCTTCCAGTGACCTTGCCCTTTAAGAATTATTCTTTCACTTGATTTCAGTTATTTCAAATGACTTGTTTTATGGTCTAACTTATAGTGTAATCTGTAGAAAGTTTTCTGTACACTGAGAAATATGTATATTCTACTGTGTACTGTTCTGGGATGGAATAGTCTACAGCTATCTGTTAAGATTACTTTGTTTAGACACAGTACTATATATAAAATAGATAACCAAGAAGGACCTACTATATACCACAAGGAACTATACTCAATATTTTGTAATAACCCATAGTGGAAATGAATCTAAAAAGGAATATAACTATAACTATATATATATGTATATATATATATATAACTGAACCACTTTGCTATATATCTGAAACTAACATAACATCATAAATCAACTACAGTAAAAAAAAAAAAGAGTAGTTCTTTTATAATATTGTTCAAATTTTCTATTTTCTTGCTGATCTTCTGTCTAATTGTTCTATTTTTGATTGAAAGTGAGGCACTGAGGTTCAATGATTATTGTGGAATTGTCTGTTTCTCCAGTTAGTTCTGGTCATTTTTGCTTTCTGTATTATGCCATCTAACCACAATGGCATGAAATTAGAAATCAATACAGAAAAAATATACAGTGAGATATTCAAATATGTGGAAATCAAGCAACACATTCATAAATAATAAATGAGTGAGAAGAATCACAGGGAAATTAGCAAATAATTTGGGAAGGATGAAAATACAAACAGCATACTAAAAGTTATGGAATGCACCAAAAGAAAATCAGACAGAAATGTGTTAAAATTTTTTTTGTTATTGATAGATCAATTTCCCTGACTTGAAAAACTCTGTGTGTATGTAAAATCAACTGACATAGTAGTATGTACAAGATGATTCCATTGTCATTTTTAAAGTTCCTGCTGTCATGAAATTTATCTTAGAGGGAGAAACTTAGAAAGCAGGATAAATGTGAAAATAACTTTAAAGAATGTTTTTCCTATTTTAAGTGTAAGGAATCACAATTTAGAGAGGTTAGGTCAATAGCCCAAGTTCACGGAGGTAGGAAGTGATTTTCTTTGCATTCTTGTGGTCAACATCTTTCCTAAAGAAGATAATTGAGGGTACAGCAGAGATCACAGAAGAGTGGGGAATTAGTGGCAGTTTTTTCTAGGACTCAAAGATTTCAGAATGGATATGTGGGGAAAATCTGTTCTTTAGGCAGAGTTAATCTTAGAAGATAATCTATTTCAAGTTATAGCATTTTTGCCATTTTGCAGTGGTATTTTTGTAGAACATAAAAATGTCTATTTCAGTGCCATGTGAGCATAACTTTATATAGAATGTGAAAGTATGGGGCGAGGGGAGGAAGTGCTGGCTGCTATAGCACCATAGAGGTGAAACACTCTGAACATGATGCCCATCCTCAGAGATTAAAGGTGAAACGGAGCTCTGTGCTATGAGGAGAACATGCAGTTGGTCATCTGTTCAGGTGCTCCTGGCCACACACATATTGTGTCCACCACCTGTTGCGACATTTACATCTACACCCACTAAGTGTTTCCTGTTGATAGCTCAAAGGAGTCATCATTTCTCTCTTATCTGGGTCCACCATACCCAGCACAGTTAAGAGAGATTTAACGCTGACAAAATGTTGCTTAAAGGAGACATGGAAGCAAATAACACAAGACAAAGATTTCTATTCTTCACGCATGGTGAGAGTTCAGTTCCTGGCAATGTGTGTACTTCCAACTCAGCTCTAAATCTTGGTATCTCACTATTGATTGTGGTCATGTTACATATTCTGAGCCACAGCCTCAGTGATTTATTCAGTAAAATGGGAGAATAGTGTGTTACTGCTGAAGGACTGAGTTTGAACCTGTGATCTGCTGATATTTTCAGCACTCCACAAATATCAGCCTCTCCATTTAGTTGTAAATCTATGACTTGGACTTGCTCTGTCTACACAGCAGAAAGATTAACTGTTATACCAGATGGCTAAATACTTAAGGCTGAGAATTTTTTTTCCTCCTTGTCAGGTTATACAAGTTGAAACAGCCACGTTATTCTTAATGTTTTGATCTGTAGATATATTCACTGACTAGTAATAACCACTGTATTGTTTTGATTTTTCTCTTCCTTACTAAAATTTTCTTAAGATATTCTTACCTACATATTGATCGATTATTAAAAATATTATTCTAACAAAATACTTGCGACAGTGGTGTTACACGGGTGCCATCTAGGGTAGGGATTGATCATAATGAGAGGCTGCACTATATGGCTCGGGGCCCCTTCCTACAAATGGTAAAGCATCTGCCTGCCAATGCAGGAGATGCAAGAGAAGCAAGTTTGAGTCCTGGGATTGCGAAGATCCCCTGGAGAAGGAAATGGAAACCCACTGCAGTATTCTTGACCAGATAACCCCATGGATAGAGGAGATTGGTGGGCTACAGTCCATGGGGTCACAAAGAGTTGGACATGACTGACCACATGTGCACACACACATACACACACACACACACACACACATACTTGACTTAAAATGGACAAATGCAGTTTTAAGATCTCTTGCACATTTTGAGAAGCCATGTAATAATTCATTTGACTAGAGAATTGTATACTCCTTCAAAGAATTTTAAAGCTACAACCCTGTAAGTGTTTCTAAAAATAGTTGAAGACCGATGAGGGAATATGACTTGGAACAGTTTTCTCAATATTTTAATGTAAAAAGAAAAAGAGACTGTTTTCTCATGGTTCCTCTCCTTGTCCTTGTGAATGAGCAGCCTACATAGATGCTGGCTAAATATACAAATAAATAAATAAATAGAGAAAAAGAAAAGAAGAGAAATAAAAAAAATACAGAGGGAAAGCAAAAAGAAATCACTAGTTGTGATTTCTACTGTAACAAAGACCACAAACTAGGTGATTTAAAACAGAAATTTATTTTCGTAGAATTCTGGGAGCTAGTCATCTGAAACCAACGTTTTGGCAGCATCGGGTTCCTTCCAGAGAGGATGCTTCCTCTGCCTCTGCCAGCTTCTGGGAGTCCCAGATGTTCCCTGGCTTTATAGATGCTTCATTCCAAACTCTGTCTTCACAAGGCATTCTCCTGGTGTATCTGCCTTTACAACATCATCTGTCTTCATATAAAGAGAGCGATCACATTGAAATAAGGAACCACCTTACTCCAGTATGTACTTAGCTAAGCTTAACTCTTATTTGTAATGATATTATTTCAAAATAAGGTCACATTCTGAGTTTCTGGGCCGGGAGTAGGTCTTGACTGTATCTTTTTGACAGACATAAATCAGCCCAATAGCACACATTGTCTCTAGGAGGTTAAGGTAGGTTCTTTGGAGAAAGCATTGGGCTTTAAATGGTGAGCGCAGGCAGTGTTGGCCACAGGACTGGCTCATGGCTGACTTTCCTGGAAAACAAAACAACCTGCAGATGAAATGAATCAAATCCCATCTTCTGACCCAAGTTCTCTTTACCGATTGCCTGCAACCTCTGCTAGAAATACTCTGTTTGAATGAATTTTTTGTGTTTATGACAATTCAGATATCTCTTGACAGAATAATGCTTTGAACTGTATTTGGTGGTGTTTCTTTTTGTTGTTGTTGTTTTTAATATGTTAAGAATAAATGCATTTAATCAATTTTTTTTCCTAAGGGCAGTTTTTAGTTCCTGATGTATAGGATATTAGGGCAGTGAAAGTGTTAGTCACCCAGTCGTGTCTGACTCTTTGCAACCCCATGGACTGTAGCCTGCCAGGCTCCTCTGTCCATGGAATTTTCCAGGCAAGAATACTGGAGTGGGTTGCCATTCCCTTCTCTAGGGTGTCTTCCTGACCCGGAGACTGAACCTGCATCTCCTGCATCTCCTGCATTGGCAGACAGGTTCTTTACCAGAGGAGACAAAAGGGAGTTCCTATTATGCTGATTGGGTGCTAATGAATTTCCAATTTCACAGTAATTTACTTCCTAAATGGCATTGTGACAGTGGTTTTACTCTTCATTTATTTATTTAGTGTTTTTTCTTGGTTCTCATGTAACTCCCTGAAAGTCATGCATCTGAAAGACCAAAGAAAATAAAATTGTACTTCACAGATGTATTTTGATTAATTAACTGGACAGTAGAAATATAGTCTTAAACAAGTATGTGTCTGGTAAGAATGTTTTCGTAAACTTGTATGTTATTTTTAAAGACCCAAATGTATTTATTTTTAAAAGCAACTCAATAACAAAAAACAACCCAGTCAAAAAATGGATAGAAGATCTAAACAGATATTTCTCCAAGAAAGACATAAGATAACCAACAGGCACATGAGAAGATGCTCAATGTCTTTAATTACTGTTGTTGTTGTTCAGTCATTAAGTCGTGTCTAATTATTTTACAATCCCCTGGGCTGTACCCTGCCAGACTCCTCTGTCTATGGGTTTTCCAGGCAAGAATACTGGAGTTGGTAGCCATTTCCTTCTCTAAGGGGTCTTCCTGACCCAGGGACTGAACCCTCATCTCCTACACTGGCAGGCAGATCCTTTACCACTGAATCACCAGTTAATTATTAGAGAAATGCAAATCAAAGATACAGTGAGGTACCACCTCACACTGGCCAGAGTAGCCTTCTTTAAAAAGTCTATAAATAACAAATGCTGAAGGGCTATGGAGAAAAGGGAACCCTCCTACACTATTGGTAGGAATGTAAATTGGTACAACCACTATGGAGAACAGTTTGGAGGTACCTCAAAAAACTAAAAATAGAGTTGTCATATAATCTAGTAATTCCACTCCTGGGCATGTATCTGGAAAAGGCTATAATTCAAAAAGATACATGCACCCTGTGTTCAAAGCAGCATAATTCATGATAGCCAAGATAGGAGGCAACCTAAATGTCCATTGTCAGATGAATGTATAAAGATGTGAAATATATATGTATGTATATGTGTGTGTGTACATACACACACACACACGGATGGGCAAAAAGTTCATTCAGTTTTTTCTGTAACACTTATGGAATATGACTCAGACATAAAAAGGAATTAAACAATTCCATTTGTAGCTAGATGGATCGACCTAGAGATTATCATACTAAGTGAAGTAAGTCAGAAAGAAAAACACAAATAGAATATGATATCACTTATATATGGATTCTAAAATAAGATACAAATGAACTTATCTATGAAACAGAAATGGACTCACAGACATAAAGAACAGACTTGTGGTTGACAAGGGAAAGGTGGCAGGGGAGGATTGGATTAGGAGTTCGGGACTAGCAGATGCAATGATTTTGGAGCCCCAAAAGATAAGATCTGTTACTCTTTCCCCATCTATTTTCCAAGAAGTGATGGGACTGGATGCTATGATTTTAGTTCTCTGAATGTTGTTTTAAGCCAACTTTTTCACTCTCCTTTTTCACTTTCATCAAGAGACTCTTTAGTTCTTCTTCACTTCCTGCCATAAGGGTGGTGTCATCTGCATATCTGAGGTTATTGATATTTCTCCCGGTAATCTTGTTTCCAGCTTGTGCTTCCTCCAGCCCAGCGTTTCTCATGATGTACTCTGCATATAAGTTAAATGAGCAGGGTGACAATATACAGCCTTGACATACTCCTTTTCCTATTTGGAACCAGTCTGTTGTTCCATGTCCATTTGTAACTATTGCTTCCTGACCTGCATACAGGTTTCTCAAGAGACAGGTCAGGTGGTCTGGTATTCCCATCTCTTTCAGAATGTTCCACAGTTTATTGTGATCCACACAATCAAAAGCTTTGGCATAGTCAATAAAGCAGAAATAGATGTTTTTCTGGAACTCTCTTGCTTTTTTGATGATCCAGCAGATGATGGCAGATGACACCACCCTTATGGCAGAAAGTAAAGAACTAAAGAACCTCTTGATGAAAATGAAACAGGAGAGTGAAAAAGTTTGCTTAAAGCTCAACATTCAGAAAACTAAGATCATGGCATCCGGTCCCATCACTTCATGGCAAATAGATGGGGAAAGAGTGGCTGACTTTATCTTTCTGGGCTCCAAAATCACTGCAGATGGTGATTGCAGCCATGAAATTAAAAGACACTTACTCCTTGGAAGGAAAGTTATGACCAACCTAGATGGCATATTAAATAGCAGAGACATTACTTTGTCAACAAAGGTCCATCTAGTCAAGGCTATGGTTTTTCCAGTGGTCATGCATGTATGTGAGAGTTGGACTATAAAGAAAGCTGAGTGCCGAAGAATTGATGCTGTTGAACTGTGGTGTTGGAGAAGACTCTTGAGAGTCCCTTGGACTGCAAGGAAATCCAACCAGTCCATCCTAAAGGGGATCAGTCCTGGGTGTTCATTGGAAGGACTAATGTTGAAGCTGAAGCTCCAATACTTTGGCCACCTCATGTAAAGAGTTGACTCATTGGAAAAGACCCTGATGTTGGGAGGGATTGGGGGCAGGAGGAGAAGGGGACAACAGAGGATGAGATGGTTGGATGGCATCACTGACTCAATGGACATTGGTTTGAGTAAACTCCGGGAGTTGGTGATGGACAGGGTGGCCTGGCATGCTGCGATTCATGGGGTCGCAGAGAGTCGGACACGACTGAGCGACTGAACTGAACTGAACTGAACTTGCTTTTTCGATGATCCAACTGTTGGCAATTTGATCTCTAGTTCCTCTGCCTTTTCTAAAACCAGCTTGAACATCTGGAAGTTCACAGTTCACATATTGTTGAAGCCTGCCTTGGAGAATTTTGAGCATTACTTTGCTAGCATGTGAGATGAGTGCAATTGTGCAGTAGTTTGAGCATTCTTTGGCATTGCCTTTCTTTGGGGTTGGAATGAAAACTACCCTTTTCCAGTCCTGTGGCCACTGTTGAGTTTTCCAAATTTGCTGGCATGTTGGGTACAGCACTTTAACAGCATCATCTTTAAGGATTTGAAATAGCTCAACTGGAATTCCATCACCTCCACTAGCTTTGTTCATAATGATGCTTCCTAAGGCCCACTTGACTTCACTTCTAGAAAAATACAAGTAACAAATGCTGGAGAGGGTGAAGAAAAGGGAACCTTCCTACACCTGGTGGGAATGTAAATTGGTGCAGTCACTACACAGAACAGTATGCAGGTTCCATAAAAAATTAAAAATAGAGTTATCATACGATCCAGTGATCCCATTTCTGGGCACACGTCCGCACAAAATTACAATTGGAAAAGATACATGTACCCTTATATTTATAGCAGCTTTATTTACCATAGCCAAAACATGGAGAAAACCTGAATGCCCTTCAACAGATGAATGGATAAATAAGATGTGGGGAAAAAATGTATATATATGATATACTCCACAATGGAATATTGCTCAACAAAAGTATGTTACTCAACAAAAATGTATTCCTCAATAAAAAGAATGATGTAATTCCATTTGTAGTAACATAGATAGACCTAGAGATTATCATACTAAGTGTAGTCAGACAGAGAAAGATAAATATCATATGATATCATTTATATGTGGAATCTATAAATAAGATGCAAATGAACTTATATACAGAATAGAAACAGGGTGATGGACAGGGAAGCCTGGCGTGCTGCAGTTCATGGGGTCGCAGAGTCGGACATGACTGAATGACTGAATTCAACTGAACTGAGGTACTCAAGGAATTGCTACTCAGTTACTTGAGTAGATAAATGAAGAGTGATGAGATAAACCAATGAGCAAATCTAAAATTGTTGAGGGACTGTTATAAAATTTCTGACTAATGACTATGGAGTACTAAGTGGTTATTTGTTCACTTGCTTGCTCTTATCTCACTGGTCTATTAATTTAGCAGATAGTTTATGATGATATACTCTGTCCAGACATTGTAATAGACATGGAGAATATATCAGTGTATAAGGCAGTTTTTGCTTTTGAATTACTGAAAGATAACAATGATTATGGTTTGTCTTTGTTCGGAGATGTTTCTTTTCTTTAATCAGTGCACATGCAAGTGCACCACAAAAGAGAATTCTCAGCATTACAGCCAGTGTTACAGCCTATAAATATCTCTAGCTGAAAGCGTGACTAGGACGCTGTGACAGATATTACCCAGCTGAGCCAAAAAGTGAGCTTCATAGCCTCAAAGCCACCTTTGTTATTTACTAATTGCTTTTAACCTTCCAGGCTGTGCATTCCTGTTCCATTACTGTTTTTTGATTTATGGTGTTAGTCCATGTCCCTTTGTTCTAACGGTGATGGTTTGCAGTAAAAGTAGTTATGTGCTCTCTGTCTCTTCATTCTCTTATGAAAATGAGATGTTGCATTTCTGGAGGTTGTTACCCCAAGGACAAATTTTAAGGAATAACGACCATTGTAATAACCACCATGAAAACACCCATAATCACAGACACATTTATGTATCTTTAAAATGACTAATAGTGTTTTGTTATATTTTTGCAATGGATTGAAAATTTTGAGGTCCAAAATGGTACATGTCTTGAGAACATATCTAGATTTAAATATCTATAGTTTTTTTTTTTTTAAGGAAAAATATTGTGTGTGAAAATCAGACTTCTAATATTTCCAGAGTAAGGAATGTGATTTTGTCCCAGTGTCTGTTTAGGTAAAGCAGACATAAGGTAGACTGTAGGTTCGTGCACACCCATTCACCTGGCTGATGAATGAATTATATTGATTGGGAGGATACATGTTCTTTCTTTTTGGTAATGGAGCACAGTTTTATCATTTAAGTTAATCATGCTGTTTTCCCAGTTAAATATACTTTTTGAAACATTAAATAATAAGAGATAAAGTAACATTTCTTTCTTAGAGACTCAAGAAAAGAACGTTATTTATTATTTATTGTTATTTCCAAATTTTACTATAGCTATGTCTTCAATTAGAAGCTTAAATTTAAATAGTTCTACTTTTGAATTCTCCATTTAATTTTTTTTCTGTTCCTCTCACCAGACACTGTCTTACTTTCTTCCTATCCAGTTACTGGTGCAACTTTCATATAAATGCATTCTGCAGTTGAAACAGGTAAGGTTTAGTGAAATGTCTGTTTGGCATCTCTTGTCAACACTGGTACACTGGGTAAAGAACTTGAGATGTAAATGATTTAAACTGTTTTACTTCTGCAGCATCCTGCATTGTGATGTTTCCTGAGAAGATGACTTTAACTAGGACTTTTGTGAGTTGAAAGGAAAGAAAGCTTAGTAAATATCAAGTGCCATGTAGTAGAGACATGTGTATACTGCTTTTAATCTGAGGATGCAGCCGATTAAAAGCCTCTCGATTAACAAACATACAAAACACTTTTTTTTTGGTTAATAAAGTAAGTTCTGATTTGTGTTTAGCCAAAGTCCAATTACCCAGTTGATATAAAGGGATTTAAGTATATATATATATATAGATGTGTGTATATATACACACAAATTTTGTATATATAAATATACAAAATTTATTTTGTATTTATTTGTAATTATTTTGTATTTATTTGTATTTATGTATTATATATACACACAATCTATTATTTTTATTGTATAATATATATATTACAATAAAATTATAGTACTATTATAATAAATTAATGCATATAATAAACATTATATATATATATATATGCATATATATATATGCATATATATATATAGGATGTTGTACTTTGATGAACTGTGACCTCAAAATCAGACTGGTTCCAAATAGGTAAAGGAGCACATCAAGGCTGTATATTGTCACCCTGCTTATTTAACTTATATGCAGAGTACATCATGAGAAACACTGGCTTGGAAGAAGCACAAGCTGGAATCAAGATTGCCAGGAGAAATGAGAAACATCAATAACCTCAGATATGCAGATGACACCACCCTTATGGCAGAAAGTGAAGAACTAAAGAGTCTCTTGATGAAAGTGAAAGAAGAGCATGAAAAAGTTGGCTTAAAGCTCAACATTCAGAAAACTAAGATCATGGCATCTGGTTCCATCACTTCATGGCAAATAGATGGGGAAACAGTGGAAACAGTGGCTGACTTTATTTTTCTGGGCTCCAAAATCACTGGAAATGGTGATTGCAGCCATGAAATTAAAAGATGCTTACTCCTTGGAAGGAAAATTATGACCAACCTAGACAGCATATTAAAAAGCAGAGACACTACTTTGCCAACAAAGGTCCATCTAGTCAAGGCTATGGTTTTTCCAGTAGTCATGTATGTATGTGAGAGTTGGACTATAAAGAAAGCTGAGTGCTGAAGAATTGATGCTGTTGAACTGTGGTGTTGGAGAAGACTCTTGAGAATCCCTTGGACTGCAAGGAGATCCAGCCAGTCCATCCTAAAGGAGATCAGTCCTGGGTGTTCATTGGAAAGACTAATGTTGAAGCTGAAACTCCAGTGCTTTGGCCACCTGATGCGAAGAGCTGACTCATTGGAAAAGACCCTGATGCTGGTAAAGATTGAGGGCAGGAGGAGAAGGGGATGACAGAGGATGAGATGGTTGGATGGCATCACTGAATCAATGGACATGGATTTGGGTGGACTCCGGGAGTTGGTGACGGACAGGGAGGCCTGGTGTGCTGCGGTTCATGGGGTCGCAAAGAGTCGGACACGGCTGATCAGCTGAACTGAACTGACCTTAACAATGTTATGTGAAATGACTGCTTTATTTAGAACATCAGTTAGCAAGCATCCATTAAATAGTTGTTAAGGATAATGTGACAGAGGTATTTGAAATTTTAAATTTTTTCCCGTTCACTCAAGAACTTTTGCATATCGTTAAATATATAAACATTGTGTCAGAAGATGCTGTTCCTTTAGCCTGAAACATGTTTTACTTGTCCTTGTATTTTCACCTCAAAGATACCTTCTTCAAGAAGACTTACTACACATTCTCTTCTATGTTAAATGCTTTGTGTTTATATTCCCATAGGATGTAAAATCAATAATCAATATTGACTATAATATTGAAGTAATCAATATTGGGTCAAACTCTAAAACAGTTTAAAGATGGAAAAGAGCAGTTTGGTGGATATTTAAGGAAGTTTTCCTGAAAGAGGTACAGTTCATGTTGAAACCTGAGGAATTGCTAAACTGGGCAATAGAAAAAGATGGAAGAACCCTCTATTGATTTTCAGGAAAAATCTAAGAGAAAAGTAAAAAGGAGTAAGTGTGGACATTTCCAATCAACTAGGAAAAGATGAAGTGTTTAATGATATGATGTTAGGACAAATGGTTAATCACATGGAAAAATTAAATTCATTTCCTTACTCCACACTAATAAGAACATTAATTCCAGTTGAATGAAACACAGATATGTAAACCAAAACAACTGTTTTTAATTATTAGATAAAAATATCAGGCTCATTATATCACTTTGAATAAATAAGACATTTTAAAAAATCACAAAAATCAAAGTTATTAAATATCTCATAAAATTAACATCAGACTTCTAAATATAACAAAAGCCATTATAAACAAAGTTAAATCAGACAATATCACACAAGAAACTTTTTACAACATATATAACTGGTAACAAAATTATATCCAGACTATATAAAGAACACTTGCCATTAAGTAGAAAACAAATGAAAACTATTATTTAAAAAATGGGTAAAAACTATAGGCAGTAATATTCAAGAAAATTTACAAAATAATGCCTGACATTTTAACCAAAATTAGAAAAATAATAATAATAGCCTTTTTTTAAAAATCAATATTGGCAAAAGTGCTTCCTGGTGTCTTATACAGTAAAGAGCCTGCCTGCAATGCAGGAGACCGGGGTTCCATCCCTGTGTTGGGAAGATCCCCTGGAGAAGGAAATGGCAACCCACTCCAGTACTCTTGCCTGGAAAATGCCATGGACAGAGGAGCCTGGAGGGCTACAGTCCATGGGGTCGCAAAGAGTTGAACCCGACTTAGCTACTAAACAACAACAACATGAATCCTTCATTTTTACTTAAATACCTATCTATCGACCTCATTTCACATCCGAGGGGAAGCAGGGAGGTAGAGGAGAAAAGGAAAGTGGATAATGGGAAATTGAAACTCTAGCTTCCTTCATAATGTTTCACTTTTTCATGCTGGTCTCAGAATCTCAATAACCAATGTTGTGGTTGAATCAGCCCTTGTGGCTGGTTTTATTATTTTATTATGATTGCAGGACACTCTGTCACAGTAAACATCAGGAAACTGAAAAAAACAAAATGTTATATTGCTTAAGAGACCTGGAAATGACGCAGCACTCTGAGAGCACACAACAAGGTCACAGGTAGCGGAAGCAAGAGAACCGGCACCTGGGGTTCTTGCTTTTATTGGGTGGCTAGGGTTTGGGGAGCTCACTCTTTATTGGTGAACTGAAAACAGAAGAGCAGGAATTTAAGCAGAGGAAGAGGAAAAAACAAAGAAAATAAGTAGCCCAAATGATCACTTATTGGAATCAACCAATCAAACTAGATCTCTAAAACAAAGGCGCCTCATTAGGGGAAGGTGGCCCGGCTCCTTATTCGCCTTTGTTGCTCCTGTGAGCCACAAGGCTCATCTGTGCATGGAATTTTCCAGGCAAGAATATTGGAGTGGGTTGCTATTTCCCTTTCCAGGGGATCTTCCCCACCCAGGGATCAAACCTGCCTCTCTTCCATCTCTCGCACTAGCAGGATCAAACCTGCATCTCTTGTGTCTCCAGCATTAGCGGGCAGGTTCTTTACCATCTTGAGCCACCAGAGAAGCTGCTACCTGTTTATCCCAGATAGCAGCCTTTGAAGGGGATATCTCTTTGAAAAGGATGCCTCTGCAGTCAAAGCTGAAGTCAGACACTTGTTTTAAAAAATGAAGGAAAACGGAAAAAATAAATAAATAACCAGTCAGAGTTTATACTTCAGTCACTCAAAGGAAAATGTCTTCTGGTCTTTCTAAAAAAATAAATTTAAACACCAGTGTCTATGAAATTCTTCAAAGAGTTATAAATAAAAATGAACAAATAAAATTTATTACAAACAAACACACATAAATCAATAAATATTTCCAGCATTGGCATTTTATTTTTTATTTATTTTTTTTTAGCATTGGCATTTTAATTGAAGTACCATAATGAGCTACAATTATATAGAAATGTATTTTGTTTGATTCAAAACAGCATCTTTCATAACCAGATTCACACTGCATGATAGGAACTTTTGAAAGAGTTTGAAAGGAGATTATCTACAGGGTCTCAAAATGCAGTTATTTCCAAATGCTTGATGTGTACCAACAAATCAGATTAGAAGTTTAAAGATCTTCTGTAACCAAAATATACCAGTGTCTCCTTTGCAGGTGTGTTTCTTTTAGAATCAAGATGAAGAAATACTACTATGTGAGGATGAGAGTTTTTTTTTTCTCCCTTATCCCCAGAAGATGTCAGTTTCTGCAATAGTCAAGTCAGGAGTTAAATTTACTTTTTAAAATGAGGTTTCCAAATTATAAAGCAGATTATAACAGTGCCTCAGAGCCATCTTCTTTTTATTGCACTATCCTTACATAGAAGCCATCGTGATTCTGATGGCAGAGATTAGCTTGAGTAGGTGGTACTGAGTTAATTCATATCCTGGTTGCCCTGGGAGACCTAAATTTAAGCTTCCTATTCTGTCCCAGGGCAAGAAATAAAAAAATGAGTCAAGTGCCATTTTCTTGGTGCTGTGCATTTCAAAACCTAGGCTTTGTCTCACTTCTTCTGTTAGAGCTACCATTTATTTGCATTTTCTTTACAAGAGAGGTTTTACGTTGCCAACTTTGGTTGAACATCAAGGAAACCAAAATGAGTTTTTTGAACACACAGCTTTCAAGTTTAGACAGTAAATAAATGAATGGATCCATGAATAAGTTGAGTGATGATTTTGCTCATTCATTCACTTGTACGTTTTTCAAAGGCAGCTCACTTAAAAATCATCAAGTGTGATAAAATCGCAGTTAGAGATGACTTTCCAAGATAGTAAATACCTTGAAAATAGGTATCTCAGTGATCTTCCATTTGAGAAACGCTTGCTGAGTGATTCCCCCGTGTCAGATGTTGTGCCAGGCCCTCGCTTACAAAGATGAAGTCATCAGTGTCATCATTTCCAAATAGGACTCACAGTCTGGAGTAGTCAGACTGTGCATAAATTGATATTTTCAGAAAAAAATTCAGAGCAAAGTGGGAAATGTCTTTATATCTTCCATAGTTCCTCTAACAGTGTTCTGCCTCTATTTTTAAAAAGTTCTTAACAAATATTTATTGAGTGAATTGTGTTTACAGATAATGTTCATTACAAACACCAAAGGATCTGTTATCAGTGTTCCTTCTTTCCCAGTTTCTTTGATTTGAGGAAATTAACAAATATAAAAATGTGTCCATGGTTTTATTATGCCAGTCACGATTGTAATAGGGTCTTGGGGTTAACACTGGAACTACCTGTATCAAAACTGATTAAAATCAACACACCTTTGTGCCGAAAGTATTTTCTGTGGCTCCCCAAGGGGAAACCTCTCCTACTCTTCTGTAGCCTCTGATTGAGGAAAAGAAAAAGGCAAGAAGCATAGTCAAAAGCTGCCTGACCTTTTTGTACAGAGCTGTTGTCGAGACTGTTACCATTTTGCACTTGTATGATCAGAAATTGCAGCAGTGCTGCATAAAATAGAGTCAAATGATGGTTCTGCATGTAAAACAGGGCTCTGAGTGTCTCTTCTGCACCCTCCTCTTAAAGCCTTCTCCCAGTGCTTGCTGTCTCCACGGTAACAGCATCACTGGGATTCTGTTTAAGTGTGTTTTGAAAGCTGCCTTTACCTGAGAAGTTAGCCTTTGACAGAGTTGTCCATATCTCTAAATCTCTTAGATTATTTTTCTAATAAAAAAGGATGCATAGGATAACATTTGCTTATTAATGATCAGACACCCATTTTTTTTTATTTTTGTGAAGTAGCCCAAATGATTATGATACCCAAAATATCATTATGTTACTTAAAAGTGCTATGTACACAGTTTGAATACATTAATAAATAGATAAATTTTAGCTTTAGTGTTGTAATCTTGGCCAAATCATGTCTGCCAGGGCTCAGTTTTCTCACCTAGAAAATAAGACTAAAGGAGATGAGGTCAAGACAGGCTTAGACTAGTTCCATCATAGACTAGCTCAAACTGGTCCTATCTTATTAACAACAGATGTCCGAGTTACCTTGCAGGGGCAATGGGCAAGAACTGCAAGGTGGTTAACTGGAGCATCCACAGAAGAGGAAACTTTGACTTGAAGTAATGCCAGAATCAAATTGTCTGTCCCACAGCAAAACCAAAGACATGACTGGAACCCAAAACTTCTGCCGAAGTGAGGGGTACGTTATCCAGAAATATCCAGTGTTAAAACCCTTTTTCATACCTTACCATAAGTGGCCTGGTTTTAAGTCCTTCCAATTCAAGTCTGTCCTGCCAGGACTTCCACATACCAACTTGTATTCCTCTAATTCAGACAAATTTGACCCAATCCTAAATCAAAGAGACAGATTTGAGCCCTGACCCCTGTCTCCTTGGTGGTGGACCTTGCTAACAAGCTCTTTCTTTTCCAAAATCCTCTGCTTTACTATTGGCTTCTATATACATCGGGCAGTGAGTCCTTTCTTTATGAATGTCTTTTAACATTCTCTCATTCTCTCTATGAGGCAGGCAAGACTATTTTACTCAATGAACTGTTGATTTCGTTGTCCTGTTTTCTGCTGGATGATCATCCAGTGCCCAATACTTTTTTGTCTATGATTGTATTATCTCTTTTAATCAATGTTCTGTCTATGACATTTTGTTCAGATCCTACAAGAACCCTGAGACTGGCAATGGCATCATTGTGGATTTGCTTTTTTAAATGTAAGTTCATAGAAAAGTCAATAAAGTGTAGATGTGCTGTGCAACTTTACGGCCTCTGGCCACATGTGACTCTAAGAAATTAAATTGAACGTAATTGAACTTAAGTTAAAATTTATGCCCTTAATTGCAGTAGCCACATGTGGTTGAAAGCTACCATATTGAATTACACAAATATATCCTATTTCCATCTTTACTGAGCATTCTATTGGGCATCGCTCAATTCTCATTTCTACCTTTATCAGTCCTAAGCAAAAAGAAACACCAGCCTTGTGTGTGAGAGTTTTGTCCTATTTGAATTACCAAAAAATGACTTTGTATTTGGGGAGCAAACTAATATTTGCAGGGTGATGTCCTAATACTCTGTAGAGTACCTAACATAATATTTTTAAAAGTTTTTACTAAATGAATAACTTAATTAACTGAAAGCCACATTTGGTAATTTTAATCAAATCTGAGGAAACCAACTTAAAGAAAAGTTTTTCTTATAGCAGCTGTGGAGGAGAACTTTCCCAGTAGAATAAAAATAATGTCTAATATGGCTTTAATGATGTAGAACCATGGTCATAAACTCAAATGCCCACATAGACAGGGAGGTATAAATTTAAGGGGCTGGTTATAAGAACCTTTAAGAAATAGCAGATGTGTGCCAAAGGAAAAAATTCTTCTCATTTACTAAAAATGAAACCAGACAACTAGATATCTGTGTGAAATCTAAATTTAAATGTTTTCAAGTAATTATATATCTCTGTATCATCTATCTATCTATCTATCTAATAAACTTGACTTGGAGTACACAGTAATATTTGGGGGTAGGTAAACAGTAGTTCGGGTAATTTTTTAAGTTTTCTAAGTCATGAAATTATTGTTTTCTGAGGTAAAGTAAATTCCAAATTTTCATAACTAAGAAGTCACAAATGGAGAAGTAAACTCCGTTACTTTGCTGTTGATTTCTGTTTGCTTTTTCTTAATAAACCTTTTGGTAAAACAACAACAAAAAAAAGATTCTTACAAAAGAATTTAAGGTCTACTACAAATTGGGACTAATGAGAGGATGTGCCAGTTACTTATTTCTGCCTAACTATCCCAAAATTGCTACAGTAAATTTTTAGGAAATACAACCTGCCAAAGACTTTTTTTCTCTTAATGTAAAGAAGCTTTCATTTTTATTAATTCATATATTCATTCCTTACTTATATTCATCAATACTTATTAACTTCTGCTATGATACAGATGTCATATTAGCTTCATAGAAGAATAAGACACAACCTAGACACTCATAAAATAAAATAATAGCAAGAATTATTCAAATCCTTAATGTAGAGGTAAGGGTTGTATGCAAAAAAGGAAAAAATCCATCAGGTGATATGATTATATCAGCTTCCTTAACTCATTATTTCTTAAGAATTGGGGGATTTGCTTTCAATTAAGTAGTTTTCTCTCAGGATCTCTTATGTCTGTCAAAAAACATCTATTGTTGGTGTTCTCTTGAAGGCTTCGTATTCTAATGTCTGGCAGCTATTGGTGATTGTTCTTTGGGACCTAAGCAGGTGTTGAATATTTACATATAATCTTTTCAAGTAGCCTGAACTTCCTCACAGTATGGTGGCTAGATTTCAAAGATGAGTATGCCATGAGAAAGGCAGATACTGTAACTCCTTTTATGAAATAACTTCAAAAGTCACATGTATTATGTTCACCATAATCTCTTTGTCAACGCAGTCATAAAGACCTGCCCTTGTCCATGGGGAAGTTACCCAAACGCTGTGTCTTGTGAAAGGCATGGCATGGTTATAGAAGAACTTGTGAGACTGGATTGCAGTTGCTTTATTGATAAACACAATCTGCCATAGAAGTTTGATTTTTTAAAATATTTCTATCAGGAAGCATTTATTTCATTCATTCATTTATTCACTCACTATTTTTCAACAATATTCATTGACTTTCTATTATATTCTGGACATTGTGTTAGATACTAGAAGAAGACACAATCTCCAACCCAGAAGCTGATCTAAAAAAGTAATACTGAGATATGTTCAAAGTCTTATTGGAAAGACAAGATTAACATTCAAAGGAAACACAGAGGGGATATGATCCTGCCAACTGTCCTCAATTTAGAAAACAGAGCTTTCACCTCTTGTTATTCTTGTGTTTCTCCTACATATAAAACTCAAATACTACCATCCGTACTGGTTTGGTGCACATATAGTTCTGCTGACTAATTGAATATTCACTTACTCTTCATAAAGTGTTTGAACTTCTACTTTTTTTAACTCTTTGCATTGACATTTTGGGCTTCCCATGTGGCACTAGTGATTAAGAACCCACCTGCCAATGCAGGAGGCATAAGAAATGCTAGTTTGATCCCTGGGTTGGGAAGATCCCCTGGAGGAGAGCATGGCAACCCACTCCAGTATTCTTGCCTGGAGAATCCCATGGACAGAAGAGCTACAGTCTAGAGGGTCACAAAGAATCAGACATGACTGTAATTTTTAGGGTATAGTTAAGAATGGAAGTTGTTTCCTGCAAAGTAATTGTTTCTACTACAAAGGGAGCTAGCTGGACTTAAGGGATAGTTCCTCTAAACCATGGAAAACTGTGATGAAATTGCCCAGCATGGTTACTGAATTGAAAGGCTTTGGGGTTAGTCAGCATTGGGTTTAAATATCTGCTTTGCTGTTTTTTCACTCAATGTCCTTTTGCAGTTGATTGTATTCTCTGTCTCGGTTCCCTCATTTGTAAAATCATGACCACAGAAGTGTTGCCCTCTCACAAGGCTGGTGTGAGAATTATATAAGTTAAGTTCTTTGAACGGAGCCTTATATATTAAAAGTACTTGATCAGCATCGATTATTTTTCATTACTTGCAACCCTTGATGACTTACTCCATTCTGTGATGATGTATATATGGCTTCGTACTTATGAGAAGGAATTGTTCATAATGAGCCTCCAAGTTTGGAAATAGCTGGTAATTATCCTATATGGCAGTCTCAGACAGAGGTTATCATCTCTCTTCTTCACACTGCCCAGGCTGTTTTCCTCTTACCTCATAACAACGCCTTATGTTAGCTGGGTCCTATCACGCAAAGTGTTCCCTGGAGATATACATGGCAATAAATCCTTTAATATAGCAAAAAGTAGACACTACTGGTTTGGCCAGTATGTGCTATAATATTAATATCTTCTCTGTAACTTTTCTGCTTTTTCCAGGGCCACTGTCCCTGTCACTTGTAAAACCTGCCCTTCCTTTTATTTCATTCCTTAATGTAGCTTTCTCTCTCTGGTGGCTGAAACACAGGGGTTCCAGTAAAGATGGACTGAATTAAATTGAATTAGAAGTTTTTGTTTCATAAGGTTTTATGTATTAAGTTACAGTCTTCTATTTGAAAATATTTAGGGTAATTTTCCGTTAATGATCAAGGAGGGACTTCTTAACTCCCCTGGTGTCTTTGAATGCCACAATAAATAATAAATAAGGAAAAGATTGAGAGACAGAGAGAAATTGACAAAGCAAGGGAAATGCCATAGCCCTAAGCCAGTAACCTTGAAATGCCAAATACTGTGATGCCTGTAACAAGGGGGCATGCTGAGAGCTTACACGTGGCACTTCGGATGGCCGGCAGCATACAGATTTCCTGCAAAGTAAGTGTCACCATCCTGAAAAGCATAGTTAATGATGCTTTGATTTAAAGCAGGTGATCTAACAGTGTGGAGAAGCCACTATGAAAGTAGGAAATTGTCCCCATAGAGACACTGTTCAATACCACAGAATGTCAGGTAAGGAGTAAGATGAGAGAGAAGACATATAAACAAGATATTTCTGTTATAGATGGCCAAGTGTCTTGGCTGAGGGTTACTATAGAAGCTGAAGTGAAGTGCAAAGGAAGAGAAGGCTGTAAGTACCACATCAAAATCCATAGATTGGGAAACATGAAAGGCTTTGCAATAATGGAACTGAAATCTTGAACAGGAAAAACTAAGGGAAATAAGCTCTTTTCCCTGGGGTGAAGAAAGTAATATATTGGATGAGAGGGTGTTTGAGACAATAAATCCAAGTAGTAAAGACTTTGCACTGATGCTTACCACTCCCTGTATTATTCCTTAGGAGGCAGCTGGTCCTTTATAAGAATATTAGCAAATATAAAGGAACCAGTGTGAATCCCATGAGTAAAATATAAATCTGTACAAATAAAATCTGGAGTATCAGTTAAGTGAGAAAAGCATGAGCAAAAAATGAGTGAGAAGCACACATCCCCTAATGTTATCCATAGTCTCAAAAATTATAGACAGCATGAGCTGTGTTCCAAAAGAGCTAAACATTTATAAAAATTTGGGAAGAGACTAGAAGCCAATGAAAAGAGATGATAAGTGAAAAAGCAAACTCAGAAACAGTTGAATGTGTATAGATATGTGTATGATATATGCAGCCTAAAGACAATATATTACATAAAATTGAAAAGAACAGTAATATACAACTGATAAGATCAGGAGGACGCTACATGGGGACAAAGGAGATTTTCCATTCACATAAACATTGTGGCTAAGAAAGAGAAAATAATACCAAAATGAGAAAGAGAGAAACTGTTAAATATCAAATAAGACTTTTCTAACATAAAAACTTATATGTTAAGTTAAAAGCAGCAATTGTATTCTAGGAGAAATTTGTGAAAACAATCATATCAAGATATATACTGGTAAAATTAATAAAATTTGAAGGAAAACATTATTTAACTGTGCATGCAGAAAAAAAAAAACTTATAAATTGTTTTGGATGGATAGCATGGATTTGGATGTTCCTCAAGTTTCTCTGAGGCCATAAGATAAAATAAAAGATGGAACTTCTAAAGACAGTGTGATTCAGTGGGCTTGTGTACAGGCAATTTGGGATCTTAAACTTTAAGTGCAATAGAAAATACTTTAACATTTGTAATATCTTGGGGACTAACACACCCATGTGTTTTTCTTCTGAAAAATTACCTGGTGATGGAATATAGCCAATGATGAAAATGTATTAAACATGATGAGATTAGAAAATGGAAATTGTGGTAAAAAGCCAGAGAAAGACACAAGTGATTTATGTAACAAGTTAAACAAATTCTCAAACAATGTTGGTCTAATGAACTGTAATAATGATATAGTCAATACAAAATGACATAATAAAATATAATAAATCAATAGGAACAATATGGGTGTCATATTTCAATAGTACATAGTCAATATACACCAGAAATTTATACTGTAAGGTATCCAACCTCAAGAAGAACTCAAGATATTTTTCCTTATCTTTTGGAGAGCTTTCTAAAAAAACCATGTGCCTTGTGAAGAAAGATTTTTTTCTGGATTCAGTAAGGCATATATCTTCTGTTCCATGTGGTTTCTTTGCATTTGGTTAAATTTAAGTAAAACTAATTCTGGGTGCTAATTTTTGAAAATATAAATACCTCACTGTACTGTCTGTGTACATGTACATAGGCATAGACAAGTGTTTGGGACATTGTTCACCAAATGTCAATAATGGTTATTAATGATGGGATTTTGTAAATTTTCATTTTTGTGTCTATATGCGTAATTTGATTTTTTTAATGGGTATACATAATTTGTTAACAGTAACAAAATTCATTACCCCCTAAAATTATAAAAATAGCATTATTCTCAAATCAAGTTAATTTTTAAGGATTTTTTTTCAAAACAGGGGAGATAATCCAGTTAGGAGTCCAAACTTAATTTCACTTGTAAATATTAATTGACCACAGCACTTCAGAAACCCTCATCCTGATATTATCTGTATCTATCTACCTATCTATATATGTTATCTGTGTATGTGTCTATTTAAGTTGTTGGAAGATGGTTTTGGATTCTGATGGACAAATGACATCAGTATCAAGATTTCCTTCACAAGCACTTGACGAAACCAATAAATTTCTTAAGTCACTTCAGTGTGAGAAAAGGAACAGACTGTTATGTAGAAAATGCTCTTTGAGACTCCAGGTAGAGGGAATAAAGTAGTCAAAGTGAATACCGTAAAATCAAGAAGAAGCAGGAACCTGAGGCTGGTGCATTTGACATTCTCATAATGAAGACAGTCTCAGGGGAGAACAGAGATGGGAATAAGAGAAAGACCATTTGTGATGCAGTCATTCTTGCTTTCATGGTTTTTCAGTAGGCCTCAAGAGGCCAATCCAATAGAAAATGAATCAGATCTTGTCAAGGCCCTGTGGAATAAGTAAGAGGCACCAGACTTCCCTATTTGGATCCCAGTAGTTTTTCCTAACTCAGTAACCTTTCATAGTAAACAAAAAAAACTAGAATCTTTTTTCTTTCTCCTTGGTTATTTTTCTGAGGGTCACAAATTTTGAAATTATTTTTGTTTCCATCAACTGTTCTGCAGATTTAAAAGCTATGGTATTGCTCTTTGTTTAGACTGGGGAGTTCCTGATCACTCAGCAGAAAGAAAGTAAATGTACAAGAAAAAACAGAGATCTGTATTCCAGTTTGATGTGTCAACATATGGCAGAGGAAATGCCACTTTTGGCAATGAGCAAAGTTAATGATTTTTTTCAGTCAAGTGAGGATAATTAAGTGTGTTGTACTTTCCCACCCTAAGTTTGCTAATGTGATTTAACTTACGATCAAATATTTTTAAAGTACATAAGGAAGGTTTCCTACAGCACTGTAGAAATACTCTCCTGATGAGTTTGTAGCCATCATGGTCCTAGCAAGACAATGTGTACTTTGCAGCACTTTTTAATTCCTTTCATGGATAATTTTAGCCATGCTGTCCAAGGAAGCCATGTTTTATTTGCTGATTTTTGCCTCTTTTTCTTTGGCACACATACACACACAAACACAGACAATTCATTCTATACCTTTGCAGATTTTAGAAGTGACGTTTTATACTTGGAACACTTAGGGAGACTCTTGAGTTCCTACAAACCCTTTTACTCCTTTGTACATTAGGCCAAGACTCAATTTTTGTTACACTCTTGGGCCCTGAAGGTATTTAATCAAGGTGACCCTTGATTCCATTCTTTTAGTAGGTTTGTTACACGCAGTGCAAACCATTCTGGTGATATGACACAAATAAGTGAACTATGAAATCATACACTGTTATAGTGTCAGAGACTATCTTTATTTAAGACTTATAATTCATTGTACCTTAGCACTCAGCATGAAAGTGAAAGTCACTAAGTCGTGTCTGACTTTGTGATGGCATGGACTGTAGCCTGCCAGGGTCCTCTGTCCATGGAATTCTCCTGGCAAGAATACTGGAGTGGGTAGCCGTTCCATCCTCCACAGGATCTTCCCAACCCAGGGAATGAACCCAGGTCCCCTGCATTACAGGCAGATTCTTTACTGTCTGAGCCACCAGAGAAGCCCAGGAACCCAGCATAGGGAAGTATTTAGAAATTTATGAATAAATAGTTGTGGGTTTTTTTTTTTTAAATTTTTAAGGAAAAGTGAAAAGAAAAAGATAAGAAAACTACCGAGCAAATGAGGAAGCAAATTATCATATGATGTTCTGACAGTTTTGCCTTGTGTCTACTTGGATGAGCTGGAAATAAGTTTTCTAGAACCATCTGTTCTGAATGGTTTCAGGTAGAGTTGTCCAAATGAGAAATTGTTGGGATATTTGTCCAAAGTAGAAGAGCAGCAGAACCATCAGGCATATCAGATTACTACAATGAATGGGAAATTGATGAAGAAGTTAGGCTAATTCCAGCTTATTCTCACTCCTCTTTACTTTATGGCCAGGGTATGGCCAACTATATTCTTCTGGACATCTGCAACCCCAGGACCACTATCAGGCAAAGAGGGAAAATGGTCCAAAGGTATCTCCACCAGCTCTCTCCTGAGGCCCACTATGGCAACTGATTACAAACTGTTGCTGAGACACTCTTGCCTGCTTGTAGCAGTGCTTAAGGAAGGATATTTAAAGACTTTTCTCTGATCCCCCCAACTTCTAACCTCCTATTATTGAAGTTTCTTCAACAATTATGGATCTTAATAGTCCTACAATAAATCTCTCATTCCATAATAATTATAGTAGTTTTCTTTCTTTGATTGAACCCTGACTGATAGAGGTTAATTTTTGTAATACAAAGTCTGGAATGAATGAACAAGTCTAAGAGCAAGAGTATATTTTCTGTTCTGTATAATCCTAATTCTCTCTCTCTCTCTCTCACACACATACACACATACAGGTTTTGAAAATACCTGGGTTAGACTTTTTTATTAAAATTTAATAAAACCTTATTTCTTTTCACAGTCTTGATAAAGGGGTAATTTAATTTGCACAGAAAAAAAATACTTAGTCTTATCTATTTTTCATTCATAATATTGGTCAAAATAGCAATCAACTGACAACAAATGAATGATTTGCTTCTGTAAGAAGGTCTTGACACAAATTTACTTCTGTTTTCTTCTCTGACAAAAACACAAACTGACACATGAAAAAATACATATCCAACAATATCATGGATTAGAATGTTATCAAAACCTATTCATTTCTCATAGCAACCCATGCAATGGTTTTAATCTGAACTTTGCTGATATATTGAAGAGGTATTGAAGAGGTGTCTAGCATTCTCATTTCAATGTCTGGGTTTCTTTTAGAATAAATACCTTTATGAATATTTTATTAACTCTGTCAGGAAATATTTTATTGGACTTAAACATGTCATGGACTCTAGTTTTATTATATTAGGTGCAATGTCATTTTCACCCTTGATAAGATTTTCATGGTCTTTGAAATCTCTGTCATCACGTATCTGTCATTATCATTCTAAACAGAGGAAGATCCAGCTTTTTTGTTTCTCTCTTTTTTAAATTTCTTTTTATCTCCTTTCTTTAGTTCTTGCCTCTCTCCATGACTCTATTTGATTACTTTTTAAGGTTTTGTTATTGTTGTTTCTTGGTGTTTTCTCTTTGAGAGTCACAAATCATCTTTATATCCTTTCCAGCATTGTTTTTTGTCCTCATAAATCTGTGCATACATCATTATGATTTTATGAATTACCATGTTGAAGATGCTTTCAGCATTCTTCATATGACCACATTATGGTTCTACATAAAAGAAGAATATGTTTTATTCATTTTTATTGTCCTAACTAATAATATCCCATCTTTGCTGTCTACTTTTGACCAATGCAATTCCATTAATATAAATAAATAAATTAATAATAGAAATTATTTGTATCAATATATATTATTTATCTACATATTTGATTTAGAGAGTTTACTGTTCATAAATTCATAGAGATCTATGTGCTTTGACAAAGTGAGTTATACATTTAGGCATTCTAGATATTTTTAACAAATCATATCTCATCTAGTAAATAAGTCTGGGTATTATTCTAATTTAATACTATCCTCTATGAGGATATAGTTGTATCGATATCAGTTCAGTTCAGTTATTCAGTCATGTCTGACTCTTTGTGACCCATGAACTGTAGCATGCCAGGCTTCCCTGTCCATCACCAGCTCCCAGAGCTTACTCTTAACTCATGTCCTTTGAATCAGTGATGCCTTCAAACCATCTCATCCTCTGTCATCCCCTTCTCCTCCTGCCTTCAATCTTTCCCAGCATCAGAGTCTTTTCCAAGGAGTCAGTTCTTCACATCAGGTGACCAAAGTATTGGAGCTTCAGCATCAGTCCTTCCAATAAATATTCGGGACTGATTTCCTTTGTGATTGGCTATCAGATACAGTACTATATATGTATCAGATATAGTACTGATACAGTACTATCAGATACAGTACTGATATATCTATCAGATGTAGTACATAGTTTGAAAACATATTTATCATAAAGGAATGAATTTCAAAAAGCTTTTATAAGGACTTACTCAATGTATTGCCCACTTTTCTAGGATGTCCATGAAAGTGATTCTAATGTTTATCCTTTTGGTTCTACTCTCTGTAGATGGGACAAATAAACATCCCTTATTGTGAAAGATTTATTTTCTGCACCAATGTAGTTGAGTCAATCAATAAAATACAATGTTTCCCTAGGCATTCTGCTATGCACAGCACATTATATCAACAAGTACACATTAAGAAAACACCTCAATCACCCTGTGGCAGGCATATCATTTTAGAGAAGTAAAATGATAATTATAACAATAATAATAATAACCAAATACATATAATCTGAAAATTAAGCAGCTAAGTCATTTTTTCTTATACAGTGTTACTTGGACTGCTACAATCTGGAATCTAACTATAAGTTTCCTGAACCTAAAATGGTTGAAACACTTCAGAATTCTCTGCAGTGACATCAGAAGGTGATGATATAGGAGTTTCCAGTACTTCCTCTCTCAGAAACAACCCTTAAAAGTCTAGATAACATTTTCCATTAAGAATTTGTGAATTTTAAAATTTCATATAGCACTGTGAGGGTTTTGAGTACTTGGTACCTTCAATTTTTTTCTAATGGGAGTATATATTGAGAGAAATACACTTTTTAAAGACAGTTTAGTAAAATGCATTGGAGTTCTTAAATGAATTCACTATACATTATCTCAGGAAACCATCTGTTTGGAATTCATTCTAAAGAAGTAATTAGAAAGACAGAAAGATTTCTCCATAGGGATGTTGACTACAGAATTTTTAATATATTGAAAAATTTGGAACAAAGTAATGTATGCCTATAGAAGATTTAAAAAGTTATCATAAAACCATGCCATTTAATACTGTGTAGCTATTAAATATTATGTTGTATGAGACTGTTCAATGACATAGGAAAATATTCTTTATGTACTAGGTAAAAATAAAAGAATCAAAATATATGATTATAATTGATATTTTTGTTTAAAATTTGCTTATTAATAAATAAGACATATGCAAATAGTTTATAGATGTTATCACTAAAAGGTGACATATTTAATAGAGAAAAATTTCAATTTTAGTTTTCTGTATTTCCTAAATATTCTGTCATGAACATGTTTTTTGTATCCTTCCCAAACTTACAAAAAGTATGTTATATAACAATGATTAAGATACTATCAATGGACTAACTAAAAGGATAATTTAGTTTTTTCATATTTTATTCTGTACAGCTTTAATATCTATGACCTAATTAGGCTGTAGAAGGGAATGTGATCTTTCATTAAATGGACTGTCATGTAATGGCTCTTGGAATGAACGACTAAGAGACGGCTTCCTTCACTCTGGAGGCTTAGACAATGGAGACACCTTGTCAGAGATTACAAGGCTGACAATGTCTTAGTCCAAAGTCATCACAAAGGCTCTAACTCTCTGGCTACTGACAGTATAAAATTGTGTATCTTTAAAAACAAAGTATGAACTTAAGAACAATAGGTCACAAGACAAGAAACTTTCAACAAGGCAACTAACTATAAAGCGCTTATATCAGAACTTGAAGTGAAAATTGGGCACAAAAAGAAATCAGAAAGTATCTGGAAAGACTTTGAAAAATATCACTTTTGTTCAATAACCTTTGATTCATTTTGCTATTTGATACCCACAAAACTCAGACACCATGATGAATTCAGTTAGTTATAATATACATTTAATATGTAATTTAATGGAATTTCCAATGTAGTGGGACATTTATTATCCTAAGAGAGAGAAGAGTCCAAATTCACTGAGGTTGATATATGCATCAGGATACTCTTGAAAGAATAATTCAGAATTCTCTTTTCAAGTATGACTTCAAAGAACCACTGATCAATAAAGCAAAGCAGAGTATAATTAAAACCAATTAAATTCAAACAAAGCAAAATTGTTTAAGCATATTTATCATCCAGCTTGAATCTTACCATTATATTTATTTCTCCCTCATTCCAATGAGCATCAGTTTCTTGGTGTAGTATACATCTTATGCTGGGATGTTGGGGTAGGGTATTATACCATTGCAGAACTCAATTGCATCTGACAACTGAAAATGACAGCTACAATTACAATCACAAATGCATTTATATTTATTAATTTTACCTAATATTTTAGATTACAGAGGATATAGTGTATTTTGCATTTTGTACCTGAATATGGCATGTATATGTGTTGGCTTACTGTAATTCTGTTTTAAAACAAATGCTATGAGAAGATTTCTGTTAACCCAAAGGAATAACGACAACAACAACAAATCAGTTGGTAAGAATAATGAGTGGCAAGAAGTAGGTTGTGCAAATTATTTCAAAAAATGAATGCTTTTGTTAAGCATTCAAAAAATGAATGCTTTTGTTAAGACATTTTTACTTTCTTGGTCAAGTCAAAAATGCACTTCTTATTTCTGGAAAAGCCCACATACTACAGCATTGGAGTACAGCAGGGGATAGGTGAGTGTTTATTCTGAGGGCCATGCTAATAAGATTTTTTTCAGCATATATGGATTTTAAAATGATGATATATCAAATGTTTGTGTACCTTAAAATTTGTGTATTAAAACCTATTCCTCAGTGTGGTGGTATTCAGAAGTGAAACTCTTGGGACAGGATTGGGTCAAGAGGGCAGCCCTCACTAAAGAGGTTAACGCTTATTATAAAAGAGACCTTAAAGAATTCTCTCACTGTTTCCTTCATGTGGGGGCACAGTGAGATGGCCATCAGTGGGCCAGGAATCTGGTCTTCACCAGACACAAATTTGCCAGTGCCTTGATTTTGGACTTTCTGATCTCTAGAGCTGAGAGAATTAATTTTTGTTGTTTAAGACCCCCTGGTCTATGGTATTTTTTGGTATAGCACTCTAAACTGAGTAAGACATGAATGAAAATGTTTCACTCCTTTTTCAGGTGCAACATTTTTTTTTTTTTCTTTTCTGTTTGAAGGGAAAATTAACATTATGCTCCATACAAAAAATACCAGGTATAACTCAACTTCAAGAACCATCCTTGTGGAACAAACCATGTGGAAGATGAAATAACTACCAGAGTGACAAAGAACAGTTAATAAAAACATATTAAAACAGCAAAAACTAGTAATTCTGCTCATGTTAGCAAGCTGACAGATAGAAAAACACTTCCGTGAAAAGTGATAAGGCTTTTTTGTTTCCAGACATGTATTCCTCAACAGTTCATGTCATTGGTATATTATAAAACATTTCCAGCTAAGAGATAGAAGGAGATCCTGCCATTTTCAACAAAATGAATGGCCTTTGAGGGCATTATGCTAAGTGAAAGAAGTCAGAGGGAGGCAAATATTGCGTGGTATAACTTATACGTGGAATCTTAAAAAAGAAAGAACACAAGAAAATCTCATGAGCGCAGAGTAGAAAAGAGTTTTCAGGGACTGAGGGTGGGAGAAACAGGGACAGGTTGACTAAATGATACAAACTTTCAACTTTAAGATGAATAAGGCCTGAGAATCTAACGAAAAACATGGTAGCTACAGCTGATAATGTTGTACTGTATAATTGAAATTTGCTAAGAGAATAAAACATAAACAAAAAATATCTTGAGGTGATGAGTTTGTTAATTAATATGTATGGAGCCCTTGCTCTGTGAATTTCCAGGTGCTGGACAAGAACAAATATGAAAAAGGAACTTATTAACATCTTAATAAATATGAACAAGCCTACCTGCAGTAATAACATTTAATGTATTAATATAAAATTCTCTCTTCTGTAGAGTCTGTACTAGTTTGATATTTTTAATAGGCAGTTAGCCTCTCACTGAGAATCTTTATGTGACCATTTAAAAATACACTTGATCTACTCAAATACACTTTTCATACTACAAATAACTACAGAATACCTTTCTATTTTTACCATAATACAAAATTGACAGAAATGAAATACGTTAATCTGAGCCATATGAAGTTGCCAATATTCTGGTATCTTTTGATATACAGAAAGGGTAAATTCTTATGATTCAATCCCATAAATGCCTGTGTGTTAGTTGCTTGGTTGTAGCCAACTGTTTGTGACCCCATGGACTGTAGCTCACCAGGCTCCTCTGTCCATGGTATTCTCCAGGCAAGAATACTGGAGTGGGCAGCCATTCCCTTCTCTGGGGATCTTCCTGATGCAGGGTTGAGCCTGAGTCTCCTGTATCACAGGCAGGTTCCTTACCGTCTGAGCCACCAGGGAAGCCCCGAATGCCTGTGTTGGACACTGTAAAATGCTGCCCAGTTGTCCCTTCAGTGAAGGACTTGCTGCCCCTGTTGCAGCGCATGCTGTAAGCACTTGACTGTTGGCCTCTTACACCAGTTCACACAGTACCTGGATCCAGTGACTGAATGATGCAGGAGTATAAAGTCTTACCCCTCTTGACCCAATTGGGGCAACTCTGAAAGGTCATTCTAAGTGTAGAACTTCCTGTCAGTTGAGTCAATGCTGTCATTAGATTTACATCACAGCTTGACTTTTACCTCTTCCTTTTCCTCTCCTCGACAAGATCATCCTAAGGACACAACCTAATAAACATCCTACATTCTTATCTCCAAGAGAACTGAACCCACAACAATACCATTTAATGTAATAACATAAAATTCCTTAATACATTAAAGCCCAGTATTATATCCACAGTAATGATGTCATAGAACAGCTGGGAAACTGCCATCAGGAGTCAGCCTCTGTTGGTCAGTGTTCCCATGTGCCCATGACATATGGAACTATCAATGGTAAACAGTAGGGATATATATATTGTGCCAGAACTGGCTATGTTGTATGAGTGATAGTTAAAAATATGTCAGAAATATCCAATCTTTCCATCCTTTTTCTCTTTGTACCTCAGTCGTTTTCTATTCTGTAAAATGTAGATATTGTGGGTGCTACCTCAACCTCTGATGTAAAGGTTACATGAGTTACTGTACATAAACGCTTCACTTGCTGGTGTTTAGTAACCACTCAAAAAATGTTAGGTATTAGCTACCATGTTCCGGTAAAATTTTCAAGTGATTCTCTTATATTGCCAGTCTCTCTTCACTGACTCTTGTCCTTTATTTTTTTTTCCCTCATTTATTTTTATTAGTTGGAGGCTAATTACTTTACAGTATTGTAGTGGTTTTTGTCATACATTGACATGAATCAGCCATGGATTTACATGTATTCCCCATCCCGATCCCCTCTCCCACCTCCCTGTCCACCCGATTCCTCTGGGTCTTCCCAGTGCACCAGGCCGAAGCACTTGTCTCATGCATCCCACCTGGGCTGGTGATCTGTTTCACCCTAGATAATATACATATTTCGATGCTGTTCTCTCGAAACATCCCACCCTCTCCTTCTCCCACAGAGTCCAAAATTCTGTTCTGTATATCTGTGTCTCTTTTTCTGTTTTGCATATAGGGTTATCGTTACCATCTTTCTAAATTCCATATATATGTGTTAGTATACTGTATTGGTCTTTATCTTCCTGGCTTACTTCACTCTGTATAATGGGCTCCAGTTTCATCCATCTCATTAGAACTGATTCAAATGAATTCTTTTTAAGGGCTGAGTAATATTCCATGGTGTATATGTACCACAGCTTCCTTATCCATTTGTCTGCTGATGGGCATCTAGGTTGCTTCCACGTCCTGACTCTTGTCCTTTAAATCTACAAATATTCTCAGCCTCCCAAATAAAAATCAAATGAGCAGACAACTAACGTTGTCCTTTGTCTTCTTTCCCCTTTACGTTACCCTATTTCTTCCTTTTCATCATTTAATAAGGTGTTGCTCTGCAGTTGCTACTTTACTTTCTCAGGCTCTATTCAACCCTTGAATTTAAATGATCTAAAAGTGCAGATTCCAATTAGAGTAAGAGGATACATTAATTTCCACTATAAGTTAAATGAACAGATATGTATGTGTATACATATATAAATATTAATTTTATTTTTCCCCCAAGTTTCAACAGTTTGATTAGCAAGAAAAACAGCTACAGAATCCAACCTCACACCTAATCCTATTTAAACCTTTGTCTGAATTCAGGCGTCTTCAGTCTTTGTGATACACATTCTCAGCCTCACTCAGAGTCACCCATCCATTCCCTTCCCCAATTATAGGGTACGTCTATGAAGTGCATGAAGAAAAAGGCTTCTATTTTTTCTCAATCATTGAAGAGTCAGCATTCTTGGCATAATGCCTTCATATCCTGGGGCTCTCTGAGGCTTGATTCCATGTCCACCTGTGCGTTCCTTGTCCTATTGGCTGGGCTGACTTGTCATCTAATTTCTCTCGGCTAGTTAGGTCTTCCCAGCTCACTCTTCGTATGTCATCTGGACCATTGAGGGTCTACAGGCTTCCAGATCCTGGCCAAGTTAGCTATGCAGTCTGGTGGTCTCATAATTCATTCCTAAGTCACAGAAGCTAAGCACCTCTATCCTCAGACCCTAACTTCTACCCTGTCTTGCCTGAAAGTGCTTAACTAGCCAGTGTAATAATCCATATCCTCCAAGTAGATGCTCAGAGAGAAGAAATGAATAGTTAAATTTTGACAACTTCTACTTACTCTGTTTCTTCTCAATCAGTTGCCTTAGGTCTGAAAATGGAGTGGGGGTTTTCTGATTCTTTTACTCTATTTCATTTATTATTTCTTCTTTACTCCAGCTAAGAATAGGTGTTCTTTTCTCAAGACTAGGGAGACCTCTATCAGTTAAATCCTTTAATATCAGATTTTTAATATGCTAGTATGATGATTTTAGCTGATGAGTGAGAGAAAGTCTTTTAGGAATTATGTAACAGGTAAAGCATTTCTCTCAAACTAGTTTAACAAACTCTGCATTTTTCTGTTTTGTGTGTGTGTCACGGTGAAGGTAGGGGCGTGGTGGTGGTGAAGTATTGATAAATTGAACCTAATTTAAATGGAGAGTTAAAATCAGCTTAATGTTACAATGCTGTAGTAATATTGATATATTTCTAGTTACTCAAATATCCAAAAATGTTGTATGTTCTGTTTTCTTGGCCAAGAATGGTCTTCTTTCCATTCTTCAACTGAAAAAAAAATATTTTGCCCTTTAAGATAAAAATCATATCCTACCTTTTCTGTGAGGTTTCCTTGGATGAGTTCTCTGGATTTTCTTAGTATTTGCTAGGTATATTAATGAATTATTACATTAATTTCCCCTGTTGGATGTAACTCTTGGAAAAGCTTGTTTGTTGGTTGGTTTTTATAACATTTATCTCAATACCTGGAGGGGTTCTTGGCACAGCCTAGGCATTCAATAAGCATATGCTAACAGGATTTGCAAATTTAAATTCTCTATGATACCATAATTGGTTTAGGGCACATAGAACAACCATGCAAAATGCTAAATGAAACAACTAATTCAATTTATTTAATATAACATTATAAGAAAGATCACAAGGCAGTACATGATTAATTGTCAAGTGAGTAATACAGACAATAAGTACTTTCCAAGTTTGGAGGAGAAAAATAATCACTGTAGTTTAAGGATGGTTTCAGTTCAGTTCAGTTCACTTCAGTCGCTCAGTCGTGTCCAACTCTTTGCGATCCCATGAATCACAGCATGCCAGGCCTTCCTGTCCATTACCAACTCACGGAGTCTACCCAAACCCATGCCCATTGAGTTGGTGATGCCATCCAACCATCTCATCCTCTGTTGTCCCCTTCTCCTCCTGCCCCCAATCCCTCCCAGCATCAGGGTCTTTTCCAATGAGTCAACTCTTTGCATGAGGTGGCCAAAGTATTGGAGTTTCAGCTTTAGCATCGGTCCTTCCAGTGAACACCCAGGACTGATCTCCTTTAGGATGGACTGGTTGGATCTCCTTGCAGTCCAAGGGACTCTCAAGAGTCTTCTCCAACACCACAGCTCAAAAGCATCAATTTTTCAGCGCTCAGCTTTCTTCACAGTCCAACTCTCACATCCATACATGACCACTGGAAAAACCATAGCCTTGACTAGACAGACCTTTGTTGGCAAAGTAATGTCTCTGCTTTTTAATATGCTGTCTAGGTTGGTCATAAATTTCCTTCCAAGGAATAAGCATCTTTTAATTTCATGGCTGCAGTCACCATATGCAGTGATTTTGGAGCCCCCCCCAAATAAAGTCTGGCACTGTTTCCACTGTCTCCCCATCTATTTCCCATGAGGTGATGGGGCCAGATGCCATGATCTTAGTTTTCTGAATGTTAAGCTTTAAGCCAACTTTTTCACTCTCATCTTTCACTTTCATTAAGAGGCTCTTTAGTTCCTGTTCACTTTCTACCATAAGGGTGGTGTTATCTGTATATCTGAGGTTATTGATATTTCTCCTGGCAATCTTGATTCCAGCTTGTGCTTCATACAGTCCAGCGTTTCTCATTATGTACTCTGCATATAAGTTAGTAAAAGCATAAATAGGAAGATAAGGTAAACTTGGACTTGAAATGCCAGTAAATAGTACAAACTTATCTGGTATCTATGTACTGATAAAATCATGCACACATTAAATTTCTGTGTCTTGCTTAAATATATGCAACTAAAAATTTACCTCTATTATACCAAAAAGATGTCTCAATCTTGTAACAAGTTAGTGGGTAAATATTTATTTATCATGATTATATGTTTATGAGGTTTAAGAATTTTTTCTAATAATCAATGCATAGTTTCCTATCTCAATTCATCTAATCAAAGTATATTTATTCTGTAACTATTATGCTTAATCTTAGTTGCTGGATCAGGGAGAAAACTCAGACAGAGAAGATTCTCTCTTGAGAGCTTATATGTCTCAGAGAGGGAGACGAGTACTTAAACAATGCAATAAAATGTTTTAAGTACTATTGACAGGTATACACAGAGAAAATTATTGAACATGTTGAGGATACTCTTGACTCACAGAAAGAAGAGTATGCTTATTAATAGAAGTCTTGAAAGATGGATATGTGTTTACCAGGTGAGCAAAAATAAAATGGGAAAAATGCCTTGTGAAAAAGAAATGTTAAAACGTGAAAAAAAGCTGTATATTTGGAAACTATGTGTAGTAATTTGGTAGGGTTGTATCATAGTGAAACCCTTATGGTAGAAAGTGTTGCATTACTAATTCCTCTCTCTGTTCTGCATCATCAATTTTCTTACTCAATGCAATCTTTCTGATGGTCATACAAATACAGTCAACTGGATTATAATATCTATAAATCCTCTTGATTTTTTCTTTGTTACGTCTATCATCACCATCAATCCCATTTATCCCCTTCATTTTAGAGCAAAACTCAAAAACATTGTCTACATATGTTGTCTCAAAATTTCTGTACTCTCACTCTTTATTTATTTTTTTTAATTTATTTATTTTTTACTTTACAACATTGTATTGGTTTTGCCCTACAGTGACTTGAATCCACCATAGATGTACATGTGTTCCCCGTCCTGAACGCCCCTCCCAACTCCCTCCCCATCCCATCCCTCTGGGTCATCCCAGTGCACCAGCGCCGAGCATTCTGTATCATGCATCCAGCCTGGACTGGCGATCTATTTCACATATGATTATATACATGTTTCAATGCCATTCTCCCATGTCTTCCCACCCTCGCCCTCTCCCACAGAGTCCAAAAGACTGTTCAATACATCTGTGTCTCTCTTGATGTCTCACAAACAGGGTTATCATTACCATCTTTCTAAATTCCATATATATGCATTAGTATACTGTATTGGCGTTTTTCTTTCTGCCTTACTTCACTCTGTATAATAGGCTCCAGTTTCATCCACCTCATTAGAACTGATTCAAATGTGTTATTTTTAATGGCTGAGTAATATTCCGTGGTGTATATGTACCACAGCTTTCTTATCCATTCGTCTGCTGATGGGCATCTAGGTTGCTTCCATGTCCTGGCTATTATAAACAGTGCTGCGATGAACATTGGGGTACACGTGTCTCTTTCAATTCTGGTTTCCTCAGTGTGCATGCCCAGCAGCAGAATTGCTGGGTCATATGGCAGTTCTATTTCCAGTTTTTTAAGGAATCTCCACACTGTTCTCCATAGTGACTGTACTAGTTTGCATTCCCACCAACAGTGTAAGAGGGTTCCCTTTTCTCCACACCCTCTCCAGCATTTATTGCTTGTAGACTTTAGGATAGCAGCCATCCTGACTGGCGTGTAATGGTACCTCATTGTGGTTTTGATTTGCATTTCTCTAATAATGAGTGATGTTGAGCATCTTTTCATGTGTTTGTTAGCCATCTGTATGTCTTCTTTGGAGAAATGTCTGTTTAGTTCTTTGGCCCATTTTTTGATTGGGTCATTTATTTTTCTGGAATTGAGCTTCAGGAGTTGCTTGTATATTTTTGAGATTAATCCTTTGTCTGTTGCTTCATTTGCTATTATTTTCTCCCAATCTGAGGGCTGTCTTTTCACTTTACTTATAGTTTCCTTTGTAGTGCAAAAGCTTTTAAGTTTCATTAGGTCCCATTTGTTTAGTTTTGCTTTTATTTCCAATATTCTGGGAGGTGGGTCATAGAGGATCCTGCTGTGGTTTATGTCGGAGAGTGTTTTGCCGATGTTCTCCTCTAGGAGTTTTATAGTTTCTGGTCTTACATTTAGATCTTTAATCCATTTTGAGTTTATTTTTGTGTATGGTGTTAGAAAGTGTTCTAGTTTCATTCTTTTACAAGTGGTTGACCAGTTTTCCCAGTACCACTTGTTAAAGAGATTGTCTTTTCTCTAGCAAACAGAATCCAATAACATATTAAAGAGATCATACATCATGATTAAGTGGGCTTTATCCCAGGGATGCAAGGAGTCTTCAATATCTGCAAATCAATCAATGTAATACACCATATTAACAAATTGAAAAATAAAAACCATAAGATTGTCTCAATAGATGCAGAGAAAGCCTTTGACAAAATTCAACAACCATTTATGATAAAAAAAAAAAAAAATCCTCCAGAAAGCAGGAATAGAAGGACCATACCTCAACATAATAAAAGCTATATATGACAAACCCACAGCAAGTATCACCCTCAATGGTGAAAAATTGAAAGCATTTTCCCTAAGGTCAGGAACAAGATAAGGGTACCCACTCTCACCACTACTATTCAATATAGTTTTGGAAGTTTTGGCCACAACAATCAGAGCAGGAAAAGAAATAAAAGGAATCCAGATTGGAAAAGAAGAACTAAGCTGTTTGCAGATGACACGATCCTCTACATAGAAAACCCTAAAGACTCCACCAGAAAATTACTAGAGTTATTCAATGAATATAGTAAAGTTGTAGGATATAAAATTAACACAGAGAAATCCCTTGCATTCCTATGCACTAACAATGAGAAAACAGAAAGAGAAATTAAGGAAACAGTTCCATTCACCATTGCAATGAAGAGAATAAAATACTTAGGAATAAACCTACCTAAAGAAGCAAAAGACCTATATATAGAAAACTATAAAACACTGGTGAAAGAAATCAAAGAGGACACAAATAGATGGAGAAATATACTGTGCTCATGGATCAGAAGAATCAATATAGTGAAAATGAGTATAATACCCAAAGCAATCTATAGATTCAATGCAATCCCTATCAAGCTACCAATGGTATTTTTCAGAGAAATGGAACAAATAATTTCACAATTTGTAAGGAAATACAAAAAATCTCAAATAGCCAAAGCAATCTTGAGAAAGAAGAATGGAACTGGAAGACTCAACCTGCCTGACTTCAGACTATACTACAAAGCTACAGTCATCAAGACAGTATGGTACTGGCACAAAGACAGAAATAGATCAATGGAACAAAATAGAAAGCCCAGAGATAAATCCACACACCTATTGACACCTTATCTTTGACAAAGAAGGCAAGAATATACAATGGAGAAAAGACTCTTTTTTGAAGCCACTTAGTCAGATTTCAATCCCCACTCTCCAACCAAACTGCTGTTTTCTAGGTCTCCAGTTATGGCTTTGAAGATCAGTCCAATGATCAGTTGTCAATTCTTCCCCTCCTTAATCTATCACTAATGTTTGATGTAGTCAGTCATTCCCCACATGAAACAGTTTTCACTATATTTCCAAGGCAATACATTACCCAAGATTCTCTCTTAATGGCATCTCCCTGTCACTAACCTATTCTTGTACTCTACTGTTATTATTCAGTCACTAAGTCATGTCTGACTCTTTGCGACCCCATGGACTGTAACATTTCAGACTCCTCCACCCTCTGCTTGTACATTATCATCTCCCAAATCTCTATAAGGCTGAATTCTTGAACTTTTTTCTCATTTTTTGATCAAACTTATTTCCTTGGCGATTTCATCTAGTCTCATAGTTTTATATGCCATCAGTATGCTGACAAATCCAAATTTATTTTTCCAATTCTGACTTGTTCGCTGAACTTCAGATCCGTATATCCGGCTGACTGCTCAACTGTCCACTTTGATATATAATCTGTGTTTCACACTTAACATGTTTAAAACTAAGCCCTCATTTCCATCACAGTCTGCTTCTCCTGACCTGTTTTTTGTCTCAGTAAATAGCCAATATGTGTTTATATTTTCACAGGCCAGATATCTTGGACTTTTTCTTGATGCTTCTTTTACTCATGTATCTTGCATTTTATGAATCAACAAATGTTGCCATCTCTTTTATGACATATTTATATTCCAGATCCTTTTCACAACCTCCACCACTAGCACCAAGGTTCAATCCTCTACCATCACTCAATTGAATCATTTGCTTAATGTCTTGAACACAGCAGCCAGAGTGAATCTTTTAAAATGTATCAGATGACTTACTTCTGCTCAAAATACCCTGTTGCCTTTTAACCTCACTTAGATTAAACTTGAATACATGGCCTCTAATCTTCTCCAAAACCTGCCTCCCCCACAATTACCTGTCTGTTTCATTCTCTGAATACTCAGGAGTAGTTTATTTCATAGTGTTGTATTTCCCTTGGCTTCCCAGGGTTTTTGCATTTGTTAGTTCTTTTACTGGAAAAATATATCTGCCCAGGTTCCTTCAAGAACTGTTTCTTCAATTCTTTCAGATCATTTTATGTGGTCACTGGATTTTACATGTAAATTTAAAGCAAACCTCCTCCCCATTTTAGAGTTCAAATTGTAAACTACAGTATATGAAACTATGTGATGTGAAAAAAAAAAAAAAAAAGCGTGTGGAGTCTCTAATCAAAAGACTTGAGTTTTACATGTGTTTTACATGTGTTCCCCATGCTGAACCACATGTAAATCCATGACTGATTCATGTCTACTGCTGCTAAGTCACTTCAGTCGTGTCCAACTCTGTGTGACCCCATAGATGGCAGGCCACCAGGCTCCTCCTTCCCTGAGATTCTCCAGGCAAGAATACTGGAGTGGGTTGCCGTTTCCTACTCCAGTGCATGAAAGTGAAAAATGAAAGTGAAGTCACTCAGTCGTGTCCGACTCTTAGCGACCCCATGGACTGCAGCCTACCAGGCTCCTCCGTCCATGGGATTTTCCAGGCAAGAGTACTGGAGTGGGGTGCCATTGTCTTCTCCGTGATTCATGTCAGTGTATGGCAAAAGCCACTACAATATTGTAAAGTAATTAGCCTCCAACTAATAAAAATAAAGAAAAAAAAATCACACTTGAGTTTGAGTCCTTGGTTACCTTGGTTCAGACACTTAACTGCTTGCCTCTTCGCCTCAATGTGTAAAATTGAAATTAAGATACTTCACAGAATTGCAATAAATATCAAATGAATCAGTCAACAAGAATGTGATAGGTAAATGTTAAAGAGTAAGAAAATGTTAAGCAAATAACTTTATTAGTTAAAAGATTAGCTAAACTACATGTCTGTGTGACTGTACATGAACCAGTCACCAGTAATTTAAGATTATTTGAGCACAATCTGTTAGTGAAAATGGAAAACAGACTAGTTTATAAATAAATGTCAAAGAGTATAGCAGTAGAGTCTTCTTTCATCTGTTGAGTCTTTAAAATTGCTAATAAACAGAACCTTTTAAGTGCCAGAATATGAGAACACATCCATGGCCTTATTTTAACTTAACCCATTTGACATAGTCAATGAATCATTCCTCTATTTAAAGCAGTATTCTTAGATGACCTTTTCCAACAGGTCCTGTTTGATTTAGGAAGCATTGCCTTGCATTTTGAAAGTCATCCATTGTCTATTATTATTCTTTACAAGTAATGCTTGCTTCTTAACACTAGAATATGTATCCCCTCAGGTATAACTAATCCATTAGGTTTAGATAATAAATCATCTACTGCTTTAAATGTTACACAGTGAAGAGAAATATTACTAAAAACTTACATATTGCAGGGATTCAAAATATATTATGGAATGAGGATTAGTAAATGGCATGATTAGAGCATTTCTCATGTAACTAATTTGAGTTTCTACTGTATTTTTGACACTAAGTCTTTTGATTAGATTTTTAACTATGTTTTATAATTTCTCTAATGATTAATCCTGATTTTGACACTGTAACTTTCCTGCTTGTGATTTATTAAATTATGTAATTACATCAATACAATTATATGTTTATACATCATAGAGCCTTGGTTTCAGTCATAATATGAAGTTAATTTAGTCCAGTCCCCCAAGCAATATATGAATCATTTGTATCTTTGGTATGGTTTTCATATGTGTAAGTAAACTTTTCCACAAGTCAGTATCCAAATGGTTGATATGAAACACAAACATGAAAATTTGGAAAAATAAATCTGTTTGTTTTTTTAATCTAGTGTAGTCTAGATTTTTTTAATGTTAGTAAATTCACATGTTCCTCAAATATATTTTTTGAAAAATCACAGTGATTTCAAGTTATCACCATAGCAACTGTTTGCATCAGAGTACTATTTTTTCCCAGAGCTATTTCTGTATCATTAAATCCTTGATAATGCTTTATTATTTGGTATCTGTTAAGTCCAAATGCATTTTAACATCTAATTTACTTAACGAATTATGTCTGAGAAAAGAGAAAACTTATAGAACAATAAACAACACTATTAATTACCTCATGAAACAGGAAACCACTATATTTGTCAGCAGCATTATGTCTTCAAACATAATGCCACCAGGTAATTAAGTATGAACATATTCCATTATTGGTATATATATCCTATTTCAAATTTATTCATTATAATGAAGCAAAACGATAAACCGGAGAATGAAATTGCAAAACTGCACTTATTAGAGAGGCTCTTATCCTATTAAAGCAAAGCAAAGGAAATGGAAAAGAAAGGAAAAAGCAACTGTCTAACTGTATGTAAGATAAAACATGTTGCTGTGGTAACCAGATGCCATTTGCTATAGTTTCTTCTTTAGATCACTGAAGGTGATTCCATGGAGAAGACAATACCTCTTAAATTTCAGACAGTAATTTGATAGGGTCATATATTTCTATTCCCTCCCTTGCATATTACTGAAGTGCTATTTTTATTTGAGAACTATCCATATTATTTTGTTATTTATAGAGGCTTAAAGGAGATATGGGAATTCCACAGACCTGACACCATTGTGGTTGACTGTCCACTTTCACTATTTTTTCCCATTCTGAAACAAAAGTATAAGTAAAGAAAATCTTACAAGACAGCAATAAAGTTGTCTCCATGGCCTCTAGGGATCCATAAGTTTAATGTTCCATGACCTAGGTGAGTCATGTTATCTATATTTTTTTATCACTGACATACACCTGTGCAATGGTGTCTAGTGTGCCCTGTTGAATCTGATGGTTTGGGGGGTAATTGCAAAAATATGGAACTTATACAGTTTCACCTAAATTTCCAACCATATATCCTAGCTGCTCCATGGGCCTACTGGATAGTCACAGGTTGGCTTCTTAATGGAAATAGGAAGTAACCACTTCTCACTATTTCTCAGACTCCTCCAACCACTTCTCCTGGTTACTGTTACAGCTACTGTATCTTAATAGTTTCATTACAAATGCTACAGCCTGATAAAGTAAAAAAAAAAGTTTATCAACTCTAATAAGCCTTTAATTTGAATTTATCAATTAATTCACCTTTTCAAACCACTGCTTCACTTGGGTTCTGGAATAGAATTTGCTTTTCATATATAAAACTTTCACAAAATAAATAATTTAAACATGTGAACATATGTTCTTTACATACTTGATATATTTTTATACTAATAGCAACACCTGGAAAAACCACTTATCCCTGTAGGCTTTCACATTTTGAAGCAAAGTTAAATTGTTGAAACATTTTCAGGGTTACAAATTTTTAGAAAACTATTGGAAGGATAAAATGAGCTTAACCTTGAGGCTATAAAGATCCTTCCAATAATATGTAAATACTAAATATTCTTGGGTGAGCATGTTTCTCTTCCTAAAGCAAAACTATATTCTTCTCTGATGCTGTATGTGGCAACATGTCATTTAGAATGCAGTGACTTTTCATGGGAGTTGCTAAAACATGTTCAGTTTACACTGAGCTGCTGAAATCATCTTTGTCTCAGTCCAGTGGCTACTAAAATTACAGTGTTAAGTAATATTGAAGAAAATAACTCAGAAAATAAAACTTTTAAATGAAGGTTTGCCATTGCCTCCAGTTTCATGCCTGCCTGAAGATCACTCAGGCTCAACTTAACTTGGGCTTCTCAAGCTTTCCTTTTTTTTGTTTATTCTACTTTCAAGGGCTTCATAATTTTAGTCCCAGATATATATGTCAACCTAAAGATCCAGTTGTTGATTCCTGCTCACCTGACATCCTTATGACCCTCAATTACTGATCAACACTTCTTTGCTATCAGCACGGATTCCCTGCAAAGGTTTGAATAGCATGATTGCAGTTTTTTCATAAGCTTCACACTTCCCTTTTTCCTTAAGACTCGTGAATTTGTAGAGCAATGTATTTTCACAGTAAGTACTAAGAACCCATGGGAGATTGGTAAACAAATGCTTGTGAGTTTATGTGCATTTGTGGATTCAGGGAGTAGTTATAAAGCATTACTCTTCAACTGATAGTAAGAAGGAACAAAAGGGAGCTATAAAAGTGATCACTTTTCTCTACTTACTTCTCCTTCTATCTTCACGTATCATCTTAATACAACACACTCAGTAATACATACATTGAACAGCTCTATTGATAGTGAGAGATAGGAATAAAAGAGATGGATAGCTGAACATGCACATGGCATTGAATACATTGATACAAACCAGAGTTCAAAAAGAGGTGAGTTCTATTTTTTCCCCCATTTTCTCAGTTCCCATCTTTTTACAAGATGACAGCATGTACTTTTCTGGAAAAAGCAGTGACATTCATTATTTAGTTAATGATGGAAAATGAATAACAATAATGGAATATTGTTAAATTACTCAGTATGGGGACTCAAGCAGGGTAACAATGGATATAATGTGCTTATTTTAAAAAAGATAGAGAAAAACAAGCTATTGAGAGAATTAAATCAAAGTGGTTGAGTGAACTCTGATGTCAATCAAATCTTAACATCAGAGTTTAGATTACAAATTAGATTGCTAACTCGTAATACTCTTCAGCTGTATGATTTCTGGCATGTTATTTTATCTTCTCTGAACCTCAGTTTTCTCATTTTTAATATTGAAATAATAACAATCACATTGTCAGAAGACTTTTGTGAGCAATATATGGGTAAAATACACATTAGACACCAAGAATGAGGACATCAACATTAAAAATTGTCAGTATCATCATATTTTTTATCATTGTTATTATTATTTGCATTATCATTGTAGCTTTGACCAGAAAAATTAGCTTTAAATATAGCATAGGGTAGGGGTTGAGAGTGAGGACTCGTAAGTTAGACTACTTTTTCTCTTAAATATTTTTAACATGAATCATTTTAAAGTCTTTATTGAATTTATTACAATATTGCTTGTTTTATGTGTTGGCTTTTTGGCTACAAGGCATGTAGGATAGTATGTCCCCAATCAGGGATCGAACCAGCACCCCCTACATTGGAGGTCAAAGTCTTAACCACTGGATCGCCTGAGAAGTCCCTGTCTGTCTGCTTTTAAATCACTCCTCAGCACAAAAAAGTGTAATGATCTTACATACTTCTCTTAATCTGCTAAGCCTAACTAATCATATACCCATTTGGTACACTTATAGTAAAGTTTGATAGAAACTATCTTCTGACACACAGTGGGAACCTAAGAGTGTTAGTTTTCATCTATTTATTATTATTGTTATTAATATGATTGCATAGGATATTATTTGAATATTTTCCTTCTCTTACATCCTCTTATCTCAAATAGTACATTCCAGAAATAAGACAGTGGTAAGGATATTCTCTACTAATTGCCTGAGAAAAAATAACAAATAAATAGAGATTAATTTTAACTAAATTTTTAGTTTCTATTGTCTTTTAAAAATTAATTGTATTGAAGTGTAAATGCATCATCCAATGAGTTTTGACAAATGTATGTATCTTTGGAACCATCACCATAGATGTGGGAGTTTTTAAGTAAAATTTTGAAAGTAATGGCAGGGCAATCATTTTTAGCAGAAAAATAACTTGATATGCACAAATTTGAATCACTTTCATAAATCCTACAGGATTTGCAACATTTTATTTTTGCCCTTCATAACAGGTATCAAAAACTGTCTGACGCATGTTAGATAAACATTTTTTAGGCTAACTGGAGGAGTAAGAAGAATTGGAGTATTCACTCTGTGCCCTGCCTTCCAACCAAGATAAGAGTGAGACATTAAGAGAGGTGGTAACACATGTGTGCCCGTGGCTGATTCATGTCGATGTTCGGCAAAAACCACTACAATATTGTAAAGTAATTGGCCTCCAATTAAAATAAATACATTGATTTAAAAAAGAGAGAGAGATGGTAAAAACCCCATGTAGGTTTGGAGGCTGGAAGAGCAGGGGGCACTGGGGAGACCCAGAGAGATAGCCAGCCTCGCAGAGTGCTGCGTTCTCAGCACGGTATAGGAGCAGGAAAAGAGACATGGCCACATGAGACGCACAGGCAATGGGCCTGTGACATGCCAGCGTTCCCTGAACGCCAGTGGGGTGGGAAACCTTTGATGTGTTGTCTGAATGCTCAAGAAATGCTGTACTTGAGAGAGAGCCAGAGCTGCGAGGCCTGTGGTCAAAGATGTAGCTGTATATCAGTGATTAAAGAGAAGATGGAACTTAGGTTGTCTCAGTGGATGGGCAAATGTTTATTAAAGAGACAGTACTTATTTCATCATGGAGAGGTGGCAGTGACTGAGGGCCAAGTAAATAGCTCCCTGTCTAATGCTCTAGCAATCAAATAGCTCCCAAATAAGCTTTAGAATGAAAATCAGGATGAGTCAAGAGGAACAACTCCCAAATCATTGTGTCCTTGAATTGGTCAAACCTAGATTTTAAAATCCTGCTGGAATCGGGGCTTAAAATAGAAAATAAGTTTTATTATGAGTGAGTCATAGTTGCTCAGCCATGCCTGACTCTTTGCAACCCTTACCAGGATCTTCTGTCCGTGGAAATCTCCAGGCAAGATTACTGGGGTGGGTTGCCATTTTCCTTCTCCAAAGTTTTATTATAGGGGAAAATAATTGTATTTGTACACATGTGTATTTGTACACATGTACACAAAGTTTATTATACCTGGTATATTATTTGTAAATGGAAACACGTTTCTAGGAAAGGAGAGGATAGGGGCAAGAATAGGGTAGGTTACTGTCAACTCTGGGAAGCTTCTTTATATCCTAAAGTCCTGGGGGAAAGGTGGAGTATTTTTAAAGTGGCAAGAGTAACGCTTTGCTTTGTTCATTACACAGTATAATATTTCTGTGCCCATCATCCAGTTTGGCTTTGCTGATTGCAATTACGTACTCATCACATGACGAGCATTAATTTTCTGACCACTGTTAACCCTGGCTTTCTTCCCCTGCTCCTTTTTCCCTTTTTTTTCCAGTTCATATATTTTTCTATCCATTAAGCCAAAATTGTTGATGAAAGACTTTTAAACAAAGACAAAATCATTCTTCCAGAATGACTCCTTTGAATATCAATGTTTTGGAAATAAGCACTTAGACTTAAAGGTGAATTACACCAGAAAAGAATCACTCAGGATTGTAAAATTTCAGAGGATACATAGTCAAAGAAGAAACATACAAATCATACTAAAATTCTTATTTATTCAAGTGAATGAGGTAAACAATACCTTCTAAACTTTCTTCTGTTTAGTAAAATAATAATTTTGTATTGTGGCTTAGGGATTTAGAATGTATCATCCCAAAATATGCTACTTTGGAATATTGACTACTTTGAAATAAAGGTACTTGAGAAACAGCCAGTATAATGGGTATTTCATGACGTTTGACAAAGGTAGACTTTAAAACTGATTTTGACACAGAAAAGCTGTGAAATCTTTTATTAAGTCAACCACAAAATGCATCAGTTTCATCCTTGATAAAATAGTGAAAATGATGCCTCCCTTCCAGAAAGCCAAATGGTTATCTTCCAAAATATATGTCCACAATCTAATTTCTAGTACCTTTGAACATTACCTTCTCTGGTAAAAGAGTCTCTGCAGATGTAATTAAAGTAAGACTCTTGAGATGAGATCATTCTGAATTAACTGAGTTGGCACTAAGTAAAATGACAAGTGTCCATATAAGAGTGTGGAAAAGAGAGATTTGATTCACATAAAAGAGGAAGTGGTAATATGACTGCGGAGGCAGAGACTGGAGTGATGGGACCATGAACCAAGGAATGAGGGCAACTACCAGAGCTGTAAGAGGCAAAGAGTGTATTCTTCTCTATAGCCTCAAGAGGGCATAAGACCCTGCTGAAAACTTGAGACTTAGCCTATAGAGCTGCGAAAATAAAATTCTGCTGCAATCACTCAGATTGTAATACTCTGTTATGGCAGCCCTATGAAACTGATACACAGAGTTGCTGTGAGGATTGAATGAGACAACGAAGAGTTCTTGGACAAGCAGTTTTTAGCAATGATATACATACAAGACACGTATATAATTCCCTGATGGCTCAATTGCTAAAGAACCTGCCTGCAATGCTAGAGACCTTCTGCCATTCAGGAGACCCGAATTCGATCCTTGGGTCAGGAAGATCCTTTGGAGAAGGGAATGGCAACCCCTCCAGCATTCTTACCTGGAGAATCCCAAGGACAGAGGAGCCTGGTGGGCTACAGTCTATGCCATCACATAGAGCAGGATACAGCTGAGCGACTAACACACACACACACACACACACACACACACACACACACACACAAAGGGCTCCCCTGGTGGCGCAGTGGTACCCTGCAGGAGATGCAAAAGACACGAGTTAGTCCCTGGCCCAGGAAGATCCCGTGGAGTAGGAAATGGCAACCTGCTTCAGTATTCTTGCCTGGGAAATACCAGGGACAGAGGAGACTGGCGGGCTACAAAGAGTCAGACACAACTGCTTGACTGAGCAGGCACATATGTACAAAAACAATTCCAATAGTTTTTCCCTGGTTTTATTTACACTACTGTGACTAAAAGCTTTATTTCTGTGTTTCATCCAGTTTATTTTCATCTATCAGTCTGCTACTGCGTACTTTGCAGCTTTTTAAAAAAATTTAATTGGTGGAAAATTGCTTTACAATGCTGTGTTGGTTTCTGCCTATAACAAAGTGAATCAGTCATAATTTTATCTATTTATCCTATTCCTTTTGAGCTTCCCTTTTCTCCCCCAATCCCACCACTCAGGTCATCACAGAGTACCAGGATGGGGTCCCTGTGTTACATAGCAACTTCCCACTAGCTGTCTATTTTACACATGATATCGTAAACACGTCAGTGCTACTTTCTCAATTCATCCTGCCCTAACCTTCCCCTGCTGTGTCCACAAGCACATTCTCTACTAGGTTTATCAGCATCACTTTCTGGATTCCATGAAAGTGAAGGTGTTAGTGACTCTTTGTGACTGTAGCACCTCAGGCTCCTCTGTCCATGGAATTCTCCAGGCAAGAATCCTGGAGTGGATAGCAATTCCCTTCTCCAGGGGATCTTCCTGACCCAGGGGTCCAACCCAAGTCTCCTACATTGCAGATTCTTTTCAGTCTGAGACATTGGGTGAAAGAAGCACCTAGATTCCGTATCTTTACATACATACATATATATATGTATGTATTAATATACGATCATGGCTTTTCCCTTTCTGACTTACTTCACTCTATATAAAAGGCTCTAGGTTCATCCACCTCAATAAAACTGACTCAAATTCATTCATTTTTATGGCTGGGTGATATTCCATTGTATATATGTGTCACATCTTCTTTATCCATTCATCTGCTGATGGAAATTTATGTTGTTTTCTTTTGTTTGGATTTTTGCTGTTTTTGTTTTTCAGTTTCAGTTCAGTTCAGTCGCTCAGTCTTGTCCAACTCTGCAACACCATGGACCGCAGCACGCCTGGCCTCCCTGGCCATCACCAACACTCGGAGCTTGCTCAAACTCATGTCCATCTAGTTGATGATGTCATCCAACCATCTCACCCTCTGTCGTCCCATTCTCTTCCTACCTTCAGTCTTTCCCAGGATCAGGGTCTTTTCAAATGAGTCAGTTCTTCATGTCAGGTGGCCAGAGTATTGGTTTCAGCTTCCTTCCAATGAATATTCAGGACTGATTTCCTTCAGGATGGACTGGTTGGATCTCCTTGCAGTCCAAAGACTCTCAAGAATCTTCTCCAACACCACGGTTCAAAAGCATCAATTCTTCAGAGCTCAACTTTCTTTATAGTCCAACTCTCACATCCATACATGACTACTGGAAAAACAATAGCTTTGACTAGACGGAACTTTGTTGGCAAAGTAATGTCTCTGCTTTTTAATATGCTGTCTAGTTGGTCATAACTTTTCCTCCAAGGAGCAAGGGTATTTTAATTTCATGGCTGCAGTGCTCATCTGCAGTGATTTTGGAGTCCCAGAAAATGAAGTCTGCCCCCGTTTCCACTGTTTTCCCATCTATTTGCTATAAAGTGATGGGACCAGATGCCGTGATCTTGGTTTTCTGAATGTAAAGCTTTAAGCCCAGAGAAGGTAGTGGCATCCCACTCACGTACTCTTGCCTGGAAAGTCCCATAGATGGAGGAGCCTGGTGGGCTGCAGTCCATGGGGTCGCTAAGAGTCAGACACAACTGAGCGACTTCACTTTCACTTTTCACTTTCATGCATTGGAGAAGGAAATGGCAACTCACTCCAATGTTCTTGCCTGGAGAATCCCAGGGAAGGGGGAGCCTGGTGGGCTGCCATCTATGGGGTCACACAGAGTCAGACACTACTGAAGTAACTTAGCATCAGCAGCATTTTAAGTCAACTTTTTGACTCTCCACTTTCACTTTCATCAAGAGCCTCTTTAGTTCCTCTTCGCTTTCTGCCATAAAGGTGGTGTTATCTGCATATCTGAGGCTATTGATATTTCTTCTGGCAATCTTGATTCCATCTTATGCTTCATCCAAGCCCAGGATTTCTCATGACGTACTCTGCATATAAGTTAAATAAGCAGGGTGACAATATACAACCTTGATGTACTCCTTTTCCTATTTGGAACCAGTCCAGTTCCATGTCCAGTTCTAACAGTTCCTTCCTGACCTGCATACAGGTTTCTCAAGAGGCAAGTCAAGTGGTCTGGTACTCCCATCTCTTGAAGAATTTTCCAGTTTATTGTGATCTACACAGTCAAAGTCTCTAGCATAGTCAATAAAGCAGAAGTAGATATTTTTCTGGACCTCTCTTGCTTTTTCTTTGATCCAATGGATGTTGGCAATTTCATCTCTGATTCCTCTGCCTTTTCTAAAACCAGGTTGAACATCTGGAAGTTGATTTTTCACATATTGTTGAAGCCTAGCTTGGACAATATTGAATATTACTTTACTAGCATGTGAGATGAGTGCAATTGTACAGCAGTTTGAACATTCTTTGGCATTGCCTTTGTCTGGGATTGGAACGAAAATTGACCTTTTCCAGTCCTGTGGCTACTGCTGAGCTTTTCAAATATGCTGGCATATTGAGTGCAGCACTTTCACAACATCATCTTTCAGGATTTGAAGTAGCTCAACTGGAATTCGATCACCTCCACTAGCTTTGTTCATAGTGATGCTTCCTAAGGCCCATTTGGCTTCACATTCCCGGATATCTGGCTATAGGTGAGTTATCGCACCATCGTGATTATCTGGGTGGTGAAAATCTTTTTTGTACAGTTCTTCTGTGTTTTCTTGCCACCTCTTCTTAATATCTTCTGCTTCTGTTAGGTCCATACCATTTCTGTCTTTTATTGAGCCCATTTTTGCCTGAAATGTTCCCTTGGTATCTCTAATTTTCTTGAAGAGATCTCTAGTCTTTCCCATTCTACTGTTTTCCTCTATTTCTTTGCATTGATCGCTGAGGAAGGCTTATCTCTCCTTGCTATTCTTTGGAACTCTGCATTCACATGGGTATATCTTTCCTTTTCTCCTTTGTTTTTTGCTTCTCTTCTTTTCAAAACTATTTGTAAGTCTCCCTCAGACAGCCATTTTGATTTTTTGCATGTCTTTTTCTTGGGGATGGTCCCTGTCTCCTGTACAATGTCATGAACCTCCATTATAGTTCATCAGTCACTCTATCAGATCTAGTCCCTTAAATCTATTTGTCATTTTCACTGTATAATCATAAAGGATTTGATTTAGGTCATACCTGAATGGTCTAGTGGTTTTCCTTACTTTCTCCAATTTAAGTCTGAATTTGGCAATAAGAAGTTCATGATCTGAGCCACAGGCAGCTCCCGGTCTTGTTTTTGCTGGCTGTATAGAGCTTCTCCACCTTTGGCTGCAAAGAATATAATCAATCTGATTTTGGTGTTGACCATCTGTTGACCATCAGATGGTTTTTCAGTTTAGTTCTCAATTTTAATGGTATACCGCAAATTAATACTTTCAAACCAAGTAGCAATTTGGTATGGTGGAGTGGATGTGAGAGTTTGATTAAGAATCAGACTGAATTGAAGTCTCATTTCAATATTTACTGTGGTCAGACAGGTTATTTGGAGCAAGTATCATATTCATTTTCTAACTCATATTTCTCGTCTAAGAAATGAGTATAATAACATTCCTCTTATAGGGTTGCCTGAGGATTAGTGAAAGTGACATTCAGATGCCTACAACATGATAAATAATCAATAAATTTGGATGCTATTATTCTTAGCATCCATGTATACATTTCCCCAGGATTTTGCTTTTTAATGAAAAGAATCAGAATATATAATATCAGAATTTTGTTCATTCCAGCTGAAACACATGCTTCAAAGTGGTCTCAAACTCTTTTCTGAAGGCACTGTATATATGCTTTTACTCTTTCCTCTCTGTAAAAAAAAAAAGAAGGATGGTATGTCATGATGGATACTGTTTTATTTGTTTGTTTTGGTTTGTTTTTATTTTTTTGTACTTGGTGGCTTGTGTTTGGACATGAAAAGTTCCTTCTCTGTTTTTCTTCCTGTTTTGTGGGGAATAGAAGTCTAGAAACTACATTTCCCAGAATCTCTTGCTAATAGAGGTCAGTTGTAGAATCTGTCAGGGAGACAGTCTCCTGTGAGATCTGGACAATAGTGATGAAATAGAAGCCACTGTAGTTTCTCTGTCATTGTCTGGCAGGTGACGCTATAAATGGCTGATGCCTGGTTTTCCAGTGGCTCTGGAAAATTCTCCCATGATTCATTTACTTTAGTGATGCAAGAAATGAGTTCATGTGATTTCTACAACTGCCAGATTTCCTGAGATCTGTGGCTTTACCAGATGTATACTCACCAGCATCTCCAAAGAACCTGTGAAAGTGTAAGCCATGAAACCCTGAATTAAACTTCTTCCTGCCTGAAATTCAGTTTTCCATTTTCCTGACAAAACCTAAACTGATAAGTTGAATAGAATGTCATTTTTATAAAATTTGGAAAATTGCAAACAAGAAAAGTTATTCAAATTCCATCCTCAAGAAGCAATATTAATAGTATTTTAGTAGATTATTTTCTTGCCTATTTTTTACTAAAAAATAAAATGATGCGCAATAAAACGAATATTTTTTTGTGCCAAAGCTTACCTCTTTATATTTTTGGAGGGAGGTATTAGTATGAGTTTGATTATATTCTTCAAGACCATTTTTATGTTTTCACATAAAAATATTTGTATCCATTTGTAGATAATCATATTCCTTTTTACACAATTGGTATGAAACAAATGGATAATTGTTGCTAACTTCTATGCATTTGTTGTTGTTAGTCACCAAGTCATGTCCAAATCTTTGTGACCCCATGAACTGTAGCCTGCCAAGCTTCCCTGTCCCTCTCCATGTCCCAGAGTTTGCCCAAGTTCATGTCCATTGAATCAGTGATGCCATCCAACAATCTCATCCTCTGTCACCGTCTTCATTTTCTCCCTTCAGTCTTTCCCCGTATGAGGATTTTTCCAATGAATTGGCTGTTCACATCAGGTGGCCAAAGTATCAGAGCTTCAGCTTCAGCATCGGTCCTTCCAATGAGTATTCAGGGTTGATTTCCTTTAAAATTGACTAGTTTGATCTCTTTGCATTCCAAGGAACTCTTGAGAGTGAGGTTTAGTGATTATTTCGCAGCCCTATCCCCAGTTTCCATGGAAAGAATTTCCAATCCCCACTTCAAGTTTAGTTCAACTCTTCTAACCCTGTCCTGTAAGATTGGGTTTCTTTTACTCTCTCTCCTTGTCTTCTACAGTATTTTTTTCCCATCAACTTCAAGTCATTCTGGCCCCCTTTTTATTCCTGAGACTTGCCAAGTTTGTTCTTGAATCACAACACTTAGAAGTGCTCTTCCCATGGATCTTTGAGCCTGAATATATGATTCTTTGAGCTCTCTGCATCACTGTTCAGATATTATTTCCACAGAGAAACTTGGCTACACGCCCTATTTAATGTTTTCTGCCACACATTCTCTCTTCTATTATCAAGTTTTAATATCTTCATAACACATATCATTTTCTGAAAATAACTGATTTACTTCTATGTTGTTTATTTTCTGGTTCCTCTAGTGTAAAATGAAAACTGGGAGAGCATGAACTCTGTTTTGTTAACTATTTCAGAACCAGCTCATAGGACATTTATTAAAAATCTAGTAAGTAAACTCATTGATATAAAATGATTATTAATTTTGATTTAAAAGTAACAATTTGAGTTTTCTAGACAATAATGGATGAAGTGGATTTAGGGAAGGAGGTCATGGTCCATAGGACACGAAACTGAAGAACATTTGATAAGTAATTTTAAAACACCTGGATTTGTTAGAGTTTGTTTTTTGTTTTAAATTATGGAATCCACTGTGAGGATCAAGATATGCTCAGTCTTCCTGGGCCAAAGAGTCTCAGATTTGTAATTCTCCCAGTTGAAGAAAAGGAAACCTAAAACACTCAGTTTTTCTTGCTGTTTTAAGGTATCTGGTTTTTGAGAATCAGGCACCTTGAAAAAGAAATATCCTATGTGATTGTGTTTTCTTTTTCTTCTTCTTGGTCTTCATTTTAAAAATTGATGCAAAATACACATAACAAAATTTAAGCATTTTAATGTACACAATTCAGTGACATTTAATACATTCACAATGTTCTGCAAATAAAACCTATGTTTAGTTCAAAAATCTTTCCTTCCCTGCAAAATGAAACCCCACAGTTATGAAACAGTTACTCCACATTCTCCCATTTCTCCAGCCCCCTGCAACTATCAATCTCTTTTCTGTGCCTATGGATTTACCTGTTCTGGATAGTTCATGTATAGGGTTAATTTTCCATAGCATCTTATGGAAATGAATTAACTTTTTGGGCAACTCAATAGAAAGAAGTCATACAATATATGACCTTCCCTGTTTGACTCTTTTTAATAAGAATCACATTATTGAGATTCATTCACACTGTAGCATACAACAATACTCCATTCTTTGCTACTGCAAAATAATATTATATATATATATATATATATATATATATATATACAATTACCACAATTATTTTTTTCCATTTATTTGTTGATTGACATTTAGACTGTTTTCACTTTTTTGGCCATAGTGAATGGCACTGCCATGTCCTTGAGTGTGGCTTTATAAGGATGGCAAGTATAGCCCATTCTCTACTCAAAAATAAAACTTTAGTACTAATGGTAAGGAAATTGTAGCAAGAACCCTTAACCATAATTTTATTGATATTTACATATATCTTCAGTAATTTTAAAAAATCCTTTTTATTATCATTAATTGACTGATTGGAGCCCTATATTAGAGCACAAATATCAATCCAGAGGGCTTCCCAGGTAGCAATAGTGGTGAAGAACATTTGTTTCTTAAGACGATTGTTTTTTTCTGCAGTAATTTGATAAGAACCAAATTTATTTACTTTTATTTATTTAATTGGAGGCTAATTACTTTACAATATTGTGGTGGTCTTTTCATACAGTCACATGAATCAGCCATGGGTGTACATGTGTTCCCCTTCCTGAACCCCCCTCCCACCTCCCTCCCCATCCCATCCCTTAGGGTCATCCCAGTGCACCAGCCCTGAGCATCCAGTCTCATGCATCGAACCTGGACTGGCGATCTATTTCACATACGATTATATACATTTTTCAATGCTATTCTTTCAAATCATCCCACCTTCGCCTTCTCCCACAGAGTCTGAAAGTTTTCTTTACATCTGTGTCTCTTTTGCTGTCTCGCATATAGGGTCATCATTACCATCTTTCTAAATTCCATATATATGTGTTAATATACTGTATTGGTGTTTTTCTTCCTGACTTACTTCATTCTGTATAATAGGCTCCAGTTTTATCCACCTCATTAGAACTGATTCAAATGCATTCTTTTTAATGGCTGAGTAATATTCCATTGTGTATATGTACCACAGCTTTCTTATCCATTCTCTGCTGATGGACATCTAGGTTGCTTCCATGTCCTGGCTATTGTAAACAGTGCTGCGATGAACATTGGGGTACACGTGTCTCTTTCAATTCTGGTTTCCTCGGGGTGTATGCCCAGCAGTGGGATTGCTGGGGCGTTTGGGAGTTCTACTTCCAGTTTTTTAAGGAATCTCCACACTGTTCTCCACAGTGGCTGTACTAGTTTACATTCCCACCAACAGTGTAAGAGGGTTCCCTTTTTCTTTGCACCCTCACCAACGTTTATTGTTTGTAGACTTTTTGACAGCAGCCATTCTGACTGGCGTATCATGGTACCTCATTGTGGTTTTGATTTGCATTTCTCTGATAATGAGTGATGTTGAGCATCTTTACATGTGTTTGTTAATCATCTGTATGTCTTCTTCTTCTTCTTCTTTTTTTTTTTTTTTGGTGGTATGTCTTCTTTGGAGAAATGTCTGTTTAGTTCTTTGGCCTATTTTTTGATTGGGTCGCTTATTTTTTTGGAATTGAGTTGCAGGAGTTGCTTGTATATTTTTGAGATTAATTCTTTGTCAGTTGTTTCATTTGCTATTATTTTCTCCTAATCTTAAGGCTGTCTTTTCACTTTGCTTATAGTTTCCTTCGTTGTGCAAAAGCTTTTAAGTTTAATTAGGTCCCATTTCTTTATTTTTACTTTTATTTCCATTATTCTGGGAGGTGGGTCATAGAGGAGCCTGCTATGATTTGTATCAGAGAGTGTTTTGCTTATGTCATGGAGTTGATTGATTTGTCTCCAAGAAACAGCAAGTCTTGGAAATCTTCTTTATATCCTTGAATATATTTCAAAGTTCTCTTGGCCCTACCATTTTTCAGGATCTTCTTTTATTCAACATTCTCTCTCTCTCTCTCCATCCTATTTACATATCACACATACACTCTATCTCCAGCTTCTTAGAATCACCTACTCCAAATCAGTAACAATGGTCTCAATAACATTGTAGCTGGATACATTAAAACACCAACTAATCATAGTTCTTCAGGCTTTCCGCATGGCTCAGATAGTAAAGAATCTGCCTCCAGTGCAGGAGACCCAGGTTCAATCCCTGGGTCAGCAACATCCCCTGGAGAAGAGAATGGCTACCCAGTCTAGCATTCTTGTCTGGAGAATTCTATGGACAGAGGAGCCTGGCAGACTACAGCTCATGGGGCCCTAAAGAGTCAGACACAACTGAGCAACTAACAGACACAAACTTGCAAAAACTCTTGCTTGTCAACTTGCATCTGTGCTCCCGGTCTGAGCCCAAGGGATGAGTAGAATCACCTAAATAAGCAAATGGCAGTGGCCTGTCTTATCAGAGGATTTTCTTTTCTTTTCCTTTTTTCGTTTTAGAGGTTCCTGATGGAAGAGATAACTCTGTTACCAGACTTAAGCCCGATCAGCAGGGACACCCTTCCTTGCTGCTGCCAGTCAGGTACCCTTCATTAGCTGCTTAACCAATTAGTATTCCTTTAGAAATTAGACTTTTTTTTTTATACAATGATCCCTGACTCTTCACTATTCCAAAAGTTAGCTTCCAACATATTGTTTGTACCTTCAGCAGATGTTAGAGTCATTAAATAATGATATTCCATTTAGCAAAACTTTTGTAGGAAAGATGCATGTACATTTTCACATTTAAAGTGTTCTGATTTAAAAGACTAATTAGTAATGTCACTTTTTATAGAAATTAGCACATTTGTCATTTTATTAATATCAACTGGTTTGAATAGCAATGCACTCCTTTCCCACCATGTAAGGCATATCTCTTAAGTATTATTCTGACATTTCAGGTTCATCTCTGACAGGCAGGCAGACATAATCTGTCAGGTTTTTACATGGTTGAAAATCTAGAATTGGGTTCCCTGAATGCTTGAATTGGCCAAAGCTGCTGGTTAATTTTGAGGGCAAATCTTAGCTGCTTATAATTATTTATACTCATTTGAGTATATGAGATTTTTTTTTTTTTTGTCAAGTATGATCAAGTCAGGTAGATATGTTCATGGGAATGATTTATTTCAGAAGTCCCAAGGCACTTGGATAAATTCATTCTATAATTTGACTTTATGGACTTCAGGGAGATAAATTTGCCTTTGGAAAATACTTTCCTAAGGCAAGTGTATATATTAATCAGAGTCCACCAAAATGGTGGAAACAAGAAAAATAAAGTTTTAAATCTGAATGTCAGTTAGTGCAATGATTAACCAAATCCAAATAAGATTTTGTTTGCATACACAAAATCAAGAGTGGGCCTTCTTTCAAGAGAAATGTCCTTTTTCTGTCATCATTAAAATTTAAATATATTATTCACAAGCATAAGGATTAGTCTCTTCTATCAGGAGAAGCCAAGGTTTTATCGGTGATTTTTATGAATGTTTATATATATGTACCCCAAACCTACTGATTAGTTATTGGTGGTATGATGAAGTCAGCTAACTAGTGAGCTTTAATAGAATTACCACTTCTTTTTGTGAAGGGTTAAGTATCATAACAAAAAACAGAATAATAGAAGACAAACTAGTTCAGTCGTTGGGAAGTCTGATGGTGTGGCGTTTGTAATTTGAAGATGTGTAGATCCTGTTGTGAGATATATGCTATAAAATCTACAAGAATATGGAAGGAATTGGAACTACAAAGTTGTCAACCCAGTGAAGTCTGCGGTCCACAGGTACTGCACAGATAGAGAGATTATAATGTTAGAGACATTGTGTCATTCTGCGTTTCTAGAGAAAGAGGAGCAAAACCGGCTTCCTCAGCCCTGCATTTTATGGCCACCTACTTAGACACAACTGTTCCTCTGAAGCTAACATTCTGTAATAAATGAAATTTCTTTAGATTGATGAGCCTAGAGAACTATTTCATCTTATTTTCTGAGCATTGAATAGTATCTGATCCAGAAGGCTCCAACAACTTTTGAGCTCTTGCAGCCAACTATTAGTTTTCATTCTAGTGATGGTGACTTCTAGGGAAAGCATATAAGAACTAAATTTGGTTTCTACTTCAAGTTGGATGGTTAGGCATATGAATTTAGATATGGCTTCTACCCTTTAAATCCCATTGGATAATAGTAAAATTGTAAACACAGGAACAAAACCTTAAAGATATAAATTGGATGTTGGGAGATCAGAATATTGGAAATTTTGGTGACTCCTGAAAACAACAAACAGATGAAATATATCAAAGATTAAACAAAAGTTTCTGTCAGCCAGCATCTACAGAATATTCATACCAAATGACCTTTGACTAGCCTATTTTCACTTCTGTAATTGCAATAGCAGCATTCACCATCAGTTTAAAATTAGCAATATACTCTAAAAATTGAATGATTTATCTTGATCAGGCAACAATTTCTAAGTAAAGATTTAAGCTTCTGAGAATAAAATCACTCACATTTTGGTCTACCTTCCTCCTACTTGGATCTGAAAATTAATACTGACAATTATATAATGCTCTTTAAGTAAAAGATGTACAGATCAGTAGAGAAAACACAGAAAGAAAATCCAGTGGAGTGCTGTATTGCTTGGTGGATTAAAATAACACAACTTTATTATTATCATATAATTCTGGGTCCCTGGGTCAGGATTCCTGGATCCCTGGGTCACGATTATCCCCTGGAGAAGGAAATGGCAACCCACTCCAGTATTCTTGCCCTGAGAATCCCATGGACAGAGGCGCCAGACAGGTTGCTGTCCATGGGATCACAAGCGTCAGACACGACTTAGCGACTAAACCACACCACAATTCTAGAGGTCAGAAATCCAAAGTGTACTGATGATCTAAAGTCAAGATGTTAACAGGCTGCATTTCTTCCGGAGGCTCTAGAGGAGAATTTGATTCTTATTTTATTGTTGTTGTTTTTCTGGCTTTCAGAGGTCACTTGCATTCCAGGGCTTATGAATGCCTTCCATTTTTAAAGTCATCAGTGGTCAATGGAGTTTTTCTCACACTGCAACACTCTGATACACCTTTCAGCCTCCCTTTTCTACTTGAAAGGACCCTTGTAATTACATTTGACCAACCAGATAATCCAGGATTAACTCTGTTAGAAACTCAGTTGATTAGCAATCTTAATTGTATTTGTTATTCTAGTTTCCCTTTGCTATGTGATATCACTTATTCAAGGTTCCATGGATTAGTACCTGAACATTTTTCAGAAAAGATTATTCTCCCTATTTCAAAATCCAAATGTTTAAATCAACTGAGTCTTTTGTCCATAAATATGAATTAACAATCATGATTCTTTCGGACAAAAGAGAAAACATATCAAGATTAAAATAAACAAATGACACTTTTGGTGCCATGGAAACAGTAATAATTCAGGAAGCACAACTTAAAATATGTTGTCATTAATGCATATGATTTACTACATTCTCAGGGAATACTTGAGAAGATATTACAGTCTTAAAACAGTAGAAGACTGAAAAGAAAAAGACGTGATCACAAATTGAAAAGAAGTCATTACTAATTAAAAATCTGACAAGCAATGATGAAAGGAAAATTGGAAAAACAGGTTAGGAAATTTCCCAAAACATAAAGCGAACTGACAAAACTAAGGAAAATAAGATCCACAGACTTAGACTACTACTGAGTTAATTCAGGAGGAATAATCCATCTAATTAGAACTTATAGGAGAAGAAATACAGAAATAAGATATACAGAATAATAAAAGAAATTTCCTTTGGTTTCATTCTATTCCTCTTCTTGCCTTCAATCTTTCTTTCATTTTTCTTTGCTCTATAGCATTAATTGTCATCGGTGATTTTATGTAGTAATCTGATTATTTTCTCTATGACTCAATTATGGTATAAGCACCAAGAACAGGCAATTAGCTTATTTTGCAGCCTACTGTAAACTCTTGAATAGAATGATGTTTATCATACAATAGATGCTCAATAAATATCTGTTAAATGAAGGAATTTTTCAATTAGTGTGTATCTGCTGAAAAAAGGCAATCTCTGTCTCCTTTCTGCTTCTCAGTTCCCCAACCTTCATCCCAGAGAATCTACAATCTTATTATGAAGTTGACATTTGGCGTTGCCTTTAAGTCTTGAGATTCCACGCTGCTATTCTTAATATTTAATAGACTCCATATTTTAAATTAAAGATATTGGCATGTTTGTTCTGGGGATCAAATGAAAAGTTATCGGAACACATGATTTCCATGGGTGCCCAGTCCTCAACTATGTCTTGGAAGGGGAAATCAAGGAAATAATGTTCCTAGTGAATTTGGGGTCCATGATGTCTCATTGCAGAAAGAATTCAGTGAGAGACAAAGTGAAAGGTAAGAAGTAGATTTATTTTAAGAGAAACACAGTCCACAGATGGAATGTGAGAGAGCCCCCAGATATGGCATGGTTAGATTAATGGGCTGGTAATTTCAGAGGCTAATGAGTAAGAGGGTTATTCCAATTATTTCAGGGAAGGTGTGGAGATTTCTAGGAATTGGGCCACCACCCATTTTCTGGTCTTTGATGGTCAACCTCATAGGTATCATGGCATTGGTAGGTGTGTCACTTGACTCATTCTAATGTATTACAATTAGTGTATAATGAGGCTCAAGTCCGCTGAAAGTTGAATCTTCCACCATCTTGGACCTAGTTGGTTCTAACTATTTTTTGTCATGTCATATGGCCATGTCATTCTTTTAAAAGTTGTGCTCTACCCCCTTCCCTCCTGTTTCAATGTCTAAATCCTTAGCCCCAGATTCAGAATTTTAATAACTTTCCAAGAGTAAACACTTGTTAATATTTGACAATACTATGTAATTAAAAACAAAACAAAACAAAACACCCTCTACCTTTCTATGTTTGTGGCTGAGAAACCCCCTGTAATAAAAAAGACAGATTAACAAGAGAAGAACAAACAAAAGTTTAATAACATGTGGGATACCCAGGAAAATTGAGTATGGCCCCCCAAAATGGCCCAAGCCATCCGCTTAAATGTCATTACCAGCTAAAAGCAAAAGAAGATCCTGGATGATAGGAAGCCAATTACGGAAGGCTTTCAGGAAAATCTTAGTAAAAAGGATAAGGTTGTTGTGCAGATTTAGGTTTTTGCTTTCTCCATTAATAAGAGTTTCTAGAGATTTAGTCATCCTCCTCTTCCTGGTACCAGGCAGAAATCCTTGCAAATGGAAATTTCCATTATCAGTATAATTTCCTCTTACAAAAGGATAACTTCTACTTGATTTTCAAAGCGTCTCCTGTGTCTGCTATTTCTTATAAATAATTAGATCAAGATAAACCTTATGCCAAAGAGGCATATTTAGGGTGTCAGAATCTACCCTGCTTCAACCCTTATAGTGCAATAATGGGAAAGAATTATAAAACTCTCAATGCCATTAAAGTATTTTCTGAAATTATCAGAGTCTTGCTTACTATCTTTTAGTCCTGTAAGCCAAAGCATCACTAAATGAGTATAATTGGAATGTATACAACCTCAAAAGCCTGAACCATTAACAAATATATTATCTACATTTTTCTAATGAAAAATATGGGTTTGTAGAGGTGTGGAAAATAATATAATACAGTTTTTTATTCTTTCCTTCAATATTAGCTAAGTCTAAATTGTAATAAAAATTGCAATTTCCTTCTACTTTTGACTATTCATTAGCGAGATTGTTTAGCTAGGCTAGAAAAGATAAAATATATATTATCACTGTTGATCACGTATTTATTTATTTATTTATTTTGCTTATTTGTATTTTTTAAGCAGTATAAATGTAGAATTTGAGAAGACACCACTCAGTCACGTTATAATACTGATCTATATAGAAATTATGGGATAGTTCTACTAATGGGAATAAAATGCATTGCTTGTTTCAGGAACTTTTCAAAAATCCATTTATTTGAACACCACACAAATCAATTTACTCTTATTACAGTAAATATCCCCTTCCCAGAACAATAACTAGTATTAAAATCCATTTATTCTTCAAGACTCACAAATCCTGCCTTATTCTGTCCACTACTCCTTACTCTTATCCACTAATCTTCTCAAGCCTGATCTAACCTCTACCTAAAACCAGACCCTAAAACCTGTATTGCATGCTCCCTCTCCCCTCTTCAGTTCAGTTCAATTCAGTCGCTCAGTCGTGTCTAACTCTTTGCAACCCCATGAACCGCAGCATGCCAGGCCTCTGTCCATCACCAACTGCCGGAGTCTACCCAAACCCATCTCCATTCGGTGATGCCATCCAACCATCTCATCCTCTGTTGTCCCCTTCTCCTCCTGCCCTCAATCTTTCCCAGCATCAGGGTCTTTTCAGATGAGTCAGTTCTTCACATCAGGTGGCCAAAGTATTGGAGTTTCAGCTTCAACATCAGTCATACCAATGAATATTCAGGACTGATTTCCTTTAGGATGGACTGGTTGGATCTCCTTGCAGTCCAAGGGACTCTCAAGAGTCTTCTCCAACACCACAGTTCAAAAGCATCAATTCTTCTGTGCTCAGCTTTCTTTATAGTCCAACTCTCACATCCATACATGACCATTGGAAAAACCATAGCTTTGACTAGATGGACCTTTGTTGACAAAGTAATGTCTCTGCTTCACCCCTCTTAGTTCAAGACCATACTAAGATTGCCAGTAGGCTCGCAGGTTTGCTTTGTCAACATTTTGGTTTTGTGGTTGTTTCATAAAGTCAACATTTGACAATTCAAAACACCTGACATTTATTATTTTGATTACAAATGATAATGAGAAATTGGCCAATAAGTACACTATAGAAGAAATTTTTATTGTCACTTAGAATTTCTACTTTTTTGTTATAAAATCAGCTATTTCAGATTTACCTAGATATAGATTTATCATGCTTACACATAAAAGAAGATAGCAAAGGTAACTTAGGTAAATAGATTAGTGTATTAAATCCCTTTATATTGGTACATTGGATTTTTGCATATGGAAAAACATAAATAATGTGCCTCTTAGATCTGAAGAAAAGTCGACCCAAATCTCCCAGTTGCCAATCTGTCTCTTAGTGATAAGACATTCATTATAAAAGCCCCCTAAAGAGAACTGCTTTGCTTCAATCAAAAGGACTCAGTCACATGCACAGAGCTTTGTGTCTGGGACAGGGAGGTCTTGTCTGAAGAATTCCCGATGAAGCGCTCATGTTCTCTAAAGTTTTTCAGGGAAGAATTGACTCGTTGACTTCTCAGAATTGGGAGGCTGATCTACCCCATCATCCTGCCCTTATTCTGTTAACTCCTAAGAGCTATAATAAAAGTGTGCTGTCCTCTAACCTCACAGTTCCTTTAACAAGAACTAAGAGAGGGCAGGAATAAGCAGTAATGAGCAAATGTGCTTGAATGATTTTTTTTCCATGTAAATCATTATCTTGTAATAATAAGAAGAAGCTTTGCAGAAATATTCAGAAGATAAGACAGAGTACCTTTGGCAAGATCCTTAGAAAAATGGAATCATCAGGTGATTTTTCATCTTTCTCTCTCCCCTCCCTTCCAGAGAAATGATTTAAAATACTATCTTCCTTTCCTCTCATTGAGTATCTAAAGAGCTTTTTGAGGTATAGTGTTTCATTACTTGAATAAACTTCCAGTCTTGGGATTGTACCACAGCCAGCCTTACATATTTAAAAAAGCCCTCTATTGAGGTCCAGTAAAGACCTGTTCAATAATTCTGACAGGTGTTCCCTGGGAAGGCCATTGCATTACAAGTCAGAAATGATCATAACTTATAAATATAAAAACATAAGACTTCAGTTGCCTTTGAAAGAGTATAAACATGACCCGGAAAAAAGCTGAGTATCTTTCACACAATTTGTGTACTATTTGAAATATGTATTTAATGTATTTTGGAGCATTTCATTTTACGGTGATTGCGCTTTGACATTTCAATGGAACAGATGTGAATCACTAGGCAGAGACTGGAATTTGAAAGTTTAATGTTAAGCCTATGTCCATCTCCAGTCACCGTTATTCCTCTTACAAGAAGGATAAACCAGAACATGGCAGAAGAGACAGGAGATAAAACAATCCATTGCATACTCAGCAAAAAGATGATAAGCATTTTCTGGCCGGGCCTTGAAAGCATACCAGATTCCCTTTTATATATATCATCTGTATCCATATCTATTTATATGTTTTATAAATATGTTTATATTATATATCCATATCTATATCTATGCATGCATGCAAAGTCGCTTCAGACACGTCCAACTCTGCGCGACCCTATAGACCTTAACCCACCAGGCTCCTCTGTCCATGGGATTCTCCAGGCAAAAGTACAGGAGTGGGTTGCCATGCCCTTCTCCAGGGGATCTACCAAGCCAGGGATCAAACTCATGTCTCTTAAGTCACCTCCATTGGCAGGCAAGTTCTTTACCACTATTTTGGGAAGCCATATACATATATGTATATGTATATGTATATGTATATATCCATCAGAACATATAAAAATGAGAAAAATAGGAAGCATTATTAAAGGACATTTTTTTCCCTACTGTAAGAGATTCCCTTAAAACTGGATGTGCAATTTTCCTTCCATTTGACAGAGAAGCCAGGATCTTCATATTCAATGCATAATTGAATATGAGAGCACAAATTTGAGAGCACAAATGCAAACATAATTGAGAGGAGAGAAACATCTTCTCTGATACAGGAAGATTTTGACCACAAAACCATAAGATATGATCCGGTACCTCTTCTTGGAAGTCCATAGAAAATGTATGCTCAAGGAGAGCATAATAAATATAACCTCATTGGGAGACTGAAGCAGCAAGCACGATAGCGTAAAAAAAGGAAAGAAATTAATAAAGGAAAGAAAAAAATACTGTTTAAGAACAACAAACAAAATTCAAGTGTGTAAACATTTGCAGTCAAGGGAAAAAATTCCTGGTAAACTATAACTGACATAGAATAAATACATAATATGGTGATATGGCCTATAACCACTGGAAGAAAGGACCAAAAAGGTTAGCAGTCAGTTCAGTTCAGTTCAATCACTCAGTTGTGTCCGACTCTTTTGTGACCCCATGGACCACAGCACACCAGGCCTCCTCATGTCCATTGAGTCAGTGATGCCATCCAGCCATCTCATCCTCTGTCGTCCCCTGCTTCTCCTGCCTTCTATCCTTCCCAACACCAGGGTCTTTTCAAATGAGTCAGCTCTTCGCATCAGCTGGCCAAAGCATTGGACTTTCAGCTTGAAAATCAGTCCTTCCAATGAAGAGTTAGGACTGATCTCCTTTAGGATGGACTGGTTGGATCTCCTTGAAGTCCAAGGTACTCTCAAGAGTCTTCTTCAACACCATGGTTCAAAAACATCAATTCTTCAGTGCTCAGCTTCCTTTATAGTCCAAATCTTACATCCATACATGACTACTGGAAATACCATAGCCTTGACTAGATGGACCTTTGTTGGCAAAGTAATGTCTCTGCTTTTTAATATCCTGTCTAGGTTGGTCATAACTTTCCTTCCAAGGAATAAGTATCTTTTAATTTCATGGCTGCAATCACCATCTGCAGAGATTTGGAGTTCAAAAAAATAAAGTCTGCTACTGTTTCCACTGTTTCCCCATCTATTTGCCATGAAGTGATGGGACTAGATGCCATGATTTTAGTTTTCTGAATGTTGAGCTTTAAGCCAACTTTTTCACTCTCTTCTTTCACTTTCATCAAGAGACTCTTTAGTTCTTCTTCACTTTCTGCCATAAGGGTGGTGTCATCTGCATATCTGAAGTTATTAATATTTTCCCAGCAATCTTGATTTCAGCTTGTGCTTCATCCAGTCCAGCATTTCTCATGATGTACTCTGCATATAAGTTTAATAAGCAGGTGACAATATACAGCCTTGACGTACTCCTTTTCCTATTTGAAACCAGTCTGTTGTTCCATGTCCAGTTCGAACTGTTGCTTCCTGACCTGCATACAGATTTCTCAAGAGGCAGGTCAGGTGGTCTGGTATTCCCATCTCTTTCAGAATTTTCCAGTTTATTGTGATCCACACAGTCAAAGGCTTCGGCATAGTCAATAAAGCAGAAGTAGACATTTTTCTGGGACTCTCTTGCTTTTTCAACCATCCAGCAGATGTTGGCAATTTGATCTCTGGTTCCTCTGCCTTTTCTAAAACCAGCTTGAACATCTGGAAGTTCACGGTTCACGTATTGCTGAAGCCTGGCTTGGAGAATTTTGAGCATTACTTTACTAGTGTGTGAGATGAGTGCAATTGTGCAGTAGTTTGAGCATTCTTTGGCATTGCCTTTCTTTGGGGTTGGAATGAAAACTGACCTTTTCCAGTCCTGTGGCCACTGCTGAGCTTTCCAAATTTTCTGACATATTGAGTATAGCACTTTCACAGCATTATATTTTAGGATTTGAAATAGATCAACTGGAATTCCATCACATCCACTAGCTTTGTTCATAGTGATGCTTCCTAAGGCCCATTTGGCTTCACTTTCCAGGATATCTGGCCCTAGGTGAGTGATCACACCATCATAATTATCTGGCTCATGAAGATCTTTTTTTGTACAGTTCTTCTGTGTATTCTTGCCACCTCTTCTTAATATCTTCTGCTTCTGTTAGGTCCATACCATTTCTGTCCTTTATTGAGCCCATCTTTGCATGAAATGTTCCCTTGGTATCTCTAATTTTCTTGAAGAGATCTCTAGTCTTTCCCATTCTATTGTTTTCCTCTATTTCTTTGATCACTGAGGAAGGCTTTCTTATCTCTCCTTTCTTTTCTTTGGAATTCTGCATTCAAATGGGTATATCTTTCTTTTTCTCTCTTTGTTTTTTGCTTCTCTTCATTTCACAACTATTTATAAGACCTCCTCAGACAGCCATTTTGCTTTTTTGCCTTTCTCTTTCTTTGGGATGATCTTGATCCCTGTCTTCTGTACAATGTCATGAACCTCTGTCCATAGTTCATCAGGCATTCTGTTTATCAGATCTAGTCCCTTAAATCTATTTGTCACTTCCACTACATAATCATAAGAGATTTGATTTAGGTCATACCTGGGAAGTCAGAAGTGTGCAAAGGTCTCTTCCTGAACTGTTAATAAAGGCAACTATTGTTTTTTATTTTATTTTATTTTTTTTTTCTGCAGGTTCTCTAAGTAGGAGCATTAGACTGTTGGTCAGCTTAACATTAGCCATTGGAGATTATGTAAATGATCAATGGAAAACAAAACATGAGTCAGGCACCATTATCTCTGATCTATTATTCAGGCCTAAACTAGAGCTAGTGGTAAAGAACCTGCCTGTCATTGCAGGACATGCAGACATGTAGGTTCTTGTTCAGGAAGATCCCTGGAGGAGGACATGGCAACCCACTCCAGTATTCTTGCCTGGAGAATCCGCATGGACAGAGGAGCCTGGCAGGCTACAGTCCATAGTATTGCAAAGAGTCAGACATTACTGAAGTGACTTAGCATGCATCCACACAAACTAGACCTACTCAAAGAATTCAGTTTTAGGTGCAGGTTTATTGCGTCCAATTCAACTTGAGATGGCATGCATTCAATTCTTGTGTTCACACTGACATTGTCCATGATGTTTTGGTGATTAATGATAATAAAATATATTGATGAGAAAACTAGGTCTCCTTTACCAGTGGTCTGATATTTATAATGGGCATTTTGTTTCCTTCTTCAAGACTTTACTCCAGAATTCACAATTTGTTTTCATGTCTACCACGTAACAAAAATTCTCCTTTAATCCTATCTCTAAACCCTTTTCCACCCACACTCTAGTTGTTTATTTCTACACATACATACTCACACACCTTCTCAACAGAATTATCTATGTATAGCTTCTTCAATTGATAATCTCTTAATCACTCTTTCAGTTCAGTTCAGTTCAGCTGCTCAGTCGTGTCTGACTATTTGCGACCCCATGAACCGCAGCACGCCAGGCCTCCCTGTCCATCACCTACTCCCGGAGTTTACTCAAACTCATGTCCATCGAGTCGGTGATGCCATCCAGCCATCTCATCCTCTGTCATCCCCTTCTCCTCCTGCCCCCAATCCCTCCCAGCATCAGGGTCTTTTCCAATGAGTCAACTCTTCGTATGAGGTTGCCAAAGTATTAGAGTTTCAGGTTCATCAGTCCTCCCAATGAATATCCAGGACTGATCTCCTTTAGGATGGACTGGTTGGATCTCCTTTTTAATCACTCTTTAGCCCACTCCCATCTGATGCACATCCTTACTATTCAACTAATATCACCTCATTTATGCAACAACAGCTACTTTATTGACAAAACAATAATCAATTTAATAGATTTTCCTCTTACTCAACTTTTCAGGAATATTTAAAATAGTATTGCCCCCGTCTCCGCTTAGGAGCATACTTTTATATCAAACTTCCTATGTAACAAACATGTTCTAATAGCTCTAAATATATTAGTTAATTTAATACAAAACACTTTGAGGATAATGAGATTGTAATCACCTTTTACGGAAGAAGAAATTGAGTATCACAAAGAGAACAGGTAACTTTCTCATGACCATGAATTTGTTTGGTGGAGATTGGATTAGAGTCCAGTAATTTGGATTGCAGTCTGTCCTTTTAATCTCTACATTGCATTTTCTTTTCATTTATCTTGTACTAACTTTCTAAATACACTTTCATCTTCTGGTTTTTAATGTGAGACAAATTTATGACTTTTTTTTAAAACCAGATATTCCTTCTCTATTTCTTCGTCCCTCTCCATTTCTGTGGTTCTTGTCTAAATTTTGGAATGTTCTGGAGCTCAGTTTGAATCACTGCTCTCTACATAGTTCCCTCAGTCAATCTCATCTAGTTGTATGTTTAGGATATTAGCAGTTTACTGTGTGTGTTCAGTAGTGTCTTCCATCCACAGGATTTTTCACCAAGAATTCTGGAGCAGGTGGACATTTCCTCCTCCTGCGGATCTTCCAGACCCAGGGATCCAACCTGTGTCTCCTGCATTGGCAGGTGGATTCTTTATCGAGATCTTCCAGGGTGTCATGGGCATCTTCTCTCTGAAGTATAATATCACAAGTATCATCTATGTCTTCAAAATCACAAATCCTCATTAAAAGGAACTACATAAAGTAAAGCATGTTCCTTCCATCCGTTTATCCACCTTTGTAAATGACACCATCACCCACTGAGACTGTTAACATTAAAAAAAAAAATAGAGCCCCTTTATTTCCTTTTTCTCATCTTTCACAGACAACCCTTGTATCCCTGCTGGTTTTACTTCCAGAATATCCCTTTACGTTTCTCTGTCTCTAATGCTAGTCCACCATAGGTTAGTACTAGACTCCTAACCAGGCTCCTTGCTTCTGTGCTTCTTGACAATGCATTATCCTCATAGAAGCTAGTGATTTTTAAAAAGAAATGAAAATATGTCACTTACCACTGTCACTTAAAGTCCTCAATGGCTCCCTTTAAACTTAGAATAAATGCCAAACTCTACACAAGACTCATATATGCTCTAACTTCTACCTATATCTCCCATCTAATCTCTTTTGGTACTCACTTCATTTCAGCCATATTTATTTCTCTGTTGATTTTCAATATGTTGAATGTGTCCCACATTCAGAGACTTTGCACTTTCTATTTTCCTCCCTGGATAGCATTTACTCCTGATTTAAGTCCCAGCTCAAATGGCACCTCCTCAGAGACGCCTTCTGTGACAGTCTTTATCAGCTAAATTTGTTTATTTTCTTCTTAGCATTGCTACAGTTTGTAATTGCATTATTTATGTTATGCTTAGTTATTTATTCTCTATCTCCTAAACATAAGAATGAAAACTCCACAGGGGCAGACAATGTCTATCTTTTTCATAACTTTATCTCTTGTACCTAGAATAACACCTCCATAAAATAATTACTTTTTAATGAATAAAGGGATAGAAATGATTTTATGAATTTTATCTAACTTTCATAATAGGCCTATGAGAGAGAAATCAACATTTTGAGAACTTATTTATTTATTTATGAAGTTATTTCAATAAGGCACAGATCTCATGATGGTTAAAGCTATGATTACAACTCTAACCTTGATGATTTTTCTTAAATAATTGTATTTCCAATTGAGATACATATTTTTAATCTGTTTAAATGCAGAATTTGGTAGCTTGCTGGGGGAAGCTGTGATAGTGAAGAATATGTGCAACCTATGTGTTTTTAAGTTTTCTGATTTTGTGGAATACCTCTTTTCCTAAATATCCAAAAAAAAAAGCAAAAGCTCAAATTCACCATTCTATGAGACTGCAGGAGTAAAAATAATAATAGCAATAATAATATTGATAACTGTCAACACATACATAGGTATTGCCTATGAGTCAAACATTATTCTAAGAACTATGTGTGCTTAAATACTCATGCAAATTATATCTAGTCTCAAAATTTTCAAACCCTTCATGAAAAGTATCAATATATCTTATTTGCCATTGCCCATTTTATTCAGAATAGCTTTTCTAGGTCTTTTCTCTAATTCTCTCTCTCCTCCCCAACACCTTGCTAGATATTCCTTCAGTGATTTCCATATGCTTTGCTCTGAAGCAGCAATATATCTTCCACGCTCATTTCTTCAAAATATGTTACAAAAGGTTATGTGGCTATGACAAATTTCACAAAGGATCTAGAATACTTGGAAGACAAGTAATAAAAAAGAAAAAAAAATGAAAAGAGAAGAACATTTAAACTGATTATCTAGCATTGCTCCAAACTCCATGAGCTAAAGTGCCTGTTTAAGAGTTCATGTTTGTTCTCTCCCTTTCCTGTGTGCTGCTGAGCACATCTCTATTCATTTCAATCTGGGGGGTTTAATTTCCAGGTAACACTTGAAACTGGAATTGAAAACCAATGGTTGTATAAGCATTGTGTTGTTGTTCAGTTGCTCAGTTGTGTCTGACTCTTTGTGACTCCATGGACTGCAACACGCCAGGTTTCTCTTTCCTTCACTATCTCCTGGAGTTTGCTCAAACTCATGTCCATTGAGTTGATGATGCCATCCAACCATCCCACCCTCTGTTGCCCTCTTCTCCTTCTGTCCCTAATCTTTCCAAGCATCAGGATCTTTTCCAGTAAGTCGGCCCTTTGCATCAGGTGGCCAAAGTATTGCAGCTTCAGCTTCAGCATCATTCTTTCCAATGAATATTCAGGGTTGATTTCCTTTAGGATTGACTGGTTTGATCTCCTTGCTTTCCAAAGGACTCTCAAGAGTCTCATCCAGCACCACAATTTAAAAACGTCAATTCTTAGGCACTCAGCGTTCCTTATGGTCCACTCTCATATCTGTACATGACTACTGGAAAAACCATAGCTTTGACTATATGTACCTTTGCCAGCAAAGTGATGTCTCTGTTTTTAATGTGCTGTCTAGGTTTGTCATAGCTTTTCTTCCAAGGACCAAGCATCTTTTAATTTCATGGCTGCAGTCACCATCTGCAGTGATTTTGGAGCCCAAGAAAATAAAGTCTGTTACTGTTTCCATTTTTTCCCTGTCTGTTTGTCATGAAATGATAAGCATTTTGACTGATTGTTTATTTCTTGGAGAATGGATGCAGGTTGTGGACCTTGCCTTGTCTGTTCAGCAAGAAATTTCAGTCTTGTGGAGGAATGTGTTTCTTCGGATTTAGAAGAAAAAATCAATTGTACAGATGGGCACATGTTGATGAGTGGTGCATAGCCAACACATAGTTAATCCTGAGGTCTTAACTAGGTCTTTGGAAGGAGACTGAGAAGTGTTTGCACTTGTTTGGGTACATGACATATCATTCACATGGGCTGTACTATATTGAAGAAGTTTAGACATATAAGGATAAGCATGAGTAACTTGAATCAAATGTTTTGATTAAACATTTTAGAATGGTTTGCAAAGTCTTGCCCCTTATTTGTCATTCAAGGAAGTTTCTTGATTCAGTTTACAAACTAGAGGTTATTGCTGATTCACTCCTCCAGAAGAAGTTGTCATCTTAATACAAATATTCATCTTTGAACTATTGCTTCACAGCCTGCATCATTCTATGCCACTTCTTGAACCTACACATAAACATCATCCTGGGAAAAGCAACACATTTTAGAGCAATAATGGACACTAATAATTTGTAATGACATGGAAAACTTTGTGAAACTTATGAAGACCTGGTATTTTATTCTTCATTGACCTATCTAATGGTGATCAAGTGAGTTACATGTTAAAGGCAGGTCAACTTTAGAGAAATTCAGCTGATTTAGGTAAATGTGAGGAATTAGACACTACTGAAGTGACTTAGAATGGAGAAGCACAGATGAACTTTAATCTGAACCTGTGGGTTCCTTGGTGGCTCAGGTGGTAAGGAATCTGCCTGCAATGCAGGAGACTCAGGTTCAGTCCTTGGGTCAAGAAGACCCCCCTGGAGAAGGAAATGGCAACTCACTCCAGTATTCTTGCCTGTAGAATCCCATGGACAGAGGAGTCTGGCGCATTATAGTCTGTGGGGTTGCAAAGAGTCAGGCATGACTGAGTGAATATCACACTATAAAACAAAGATTATTTAAAATGTGTCATTGACTAATAAGTTATCATGTATTTTATAATCTTTAACTTGGGGTGAAAACCAACTTTTGACACACATATAAATTCTGAAGAGATTCATAATTATTCAGAATTCTTAAATTCTTCACAAAAAGTCCCATTGAACTACTCTTGACAACAAGGTCAGGGACTACACTGATATATGATCCAAGTCATCCTCTGCACAGATTGGTTCCAATAAATATTTATGGATTTATGTTTGAGAAAATGTGTCATTTTTTATGGCATTAAAACTTCATATTAAGGTAGACTTCAGACATAAACAAATAAAACCTCTAAGTAATTTTTTGGAAGTTGATGGAATTGAAGTAAGATATTTACTGGTAATGGGCTTTGCTACTGGCTCAGATGGTAAAGAATCTGCCTGCAATAAGGGAGACCCAGGTTCAGTCCCTGGGTTGGGAAGATACCCTGGAAATGGGAATGGCTACCCACTCCAATATTCTTGCCTAGAGAATCCCATAGTCAGAGGAGCCTGGTGGGCTACAGTCCATGGGATCGCAAAGAGTTGGACTCGGTGAGTGACTAACATTCACTGATAATAGCACTATATGAGTAGTTCCTGAAAAAACCGAACTAGTCACTCTGTTGATTGAAAAATATATAAACTTTTAATGAAATTTTGATTTATTTATTCATTTGATTTGTTTTATTCAGTTATTTATAAACTTTGCTCTTAGGATTTTTTTTTTTTACAATAATTCAGCAGTACCTACCCTTTGTTTCAGTGTATAGGTTAAGTGTTCAGTTTAGATTTAACTCACTTCTAAATCTTCTATATTTAGGGCAGAGTTTCCTTTGCAGTCATATAGCCTAGATTTCCAAAAGGAGTTGGAATCATGAATATTTTCATTTTAAAAGATTAATTCTGATTTATTCTCACAGATCTAAGAACCTCTGATATACACTTTTTTTCATTCATTTATTCATTCAAAAATCTTAGAAAGTATGTAGTAGATTAAGCCTCCGTGTTTCTTTTTGTGAAAGATCAAAGACTTGAAAATCCCTACCTTAAAGGAATTTACTTAAATCAAAAAATATGGTGTGGATGAACAATGTAGCTGAATTTGAATGAGTTCAAAATTCTTTAATGAAGCATGAGTTTGTGATATGATCAAATTAATACTAAGTGAAAAGGAAATGGAATACATTTATGATGCTAAAATTTGTATGTACCTAAAATATTAGAACTATTGAAGTTTGCCAGTTAAGTACTTCAAACTAAGTTGACCTCAGCTAGAAAGAAAAAAAAAAAAAGACTCAATAAAAGCCATTTTGCATATAATTTCATACCATTAAAATTATATACTTTGCAAGTTTTTCTATTTATGTATCTATTTAAATGAACACAAACTTTCTGTTTTCTAAGGTAAAAGTGTTCAAGTCAAACTATTTCCTTCAGGAATTTTGGTTTATGTCTTTTAAAATTATAAGCAAAATTCAGGGATACAAAAAATGTGTCCAAATTTTCTTTCATCAGGTAATAAAAATAGTATTCCACTTTGTATGTGTTAAATGCTACAAGTTAAAAAGAACTATGTAGTTTAGTCTGTATGTTATAAATTAGCTAGGCTCTACATGGTTAAAATTTACTTATTCATTACCAAAATTTTACTTAATTTTGTGATAAACCTTCTTTCAGTTTTATACATATTAATGACCTTAAGATCACTCATTTTGCTTTTCAGCCTAATAAATGAAAACCAGTAACTAGTAAAACTTGACATATGAATCAATGTCATTTGTTTTCTTTTTGAAAATATCAGAATAAAAACTTATTCATGTCAATGTATGGCAAAAACCACTACAATATTGTAAAGTAATTAGCCTCCAACTAATAAAAATAAATGGAAAAAAAAAAGTTATGGCTTCATTATTCTTGTAAGGAGATATATTCTACTCTGTTAAGCAGTCATTGAATTAGAAAACATGTTTACACAGAATCTAGGTATCTCAGGAATGAAATTTTGGTACAGAGGAAAGAGAACTAGCCTTGGAATTAGAACAAACCTAACTGCATAGTTTCGTTCTGCCATTCCATTCCGTTCCGTTCAGTCGCTCAGTCGTGTCCGACTCTTTGCGACCCCATGAATCGCAGCACGCCAGGCCTCCCTGTCCATCACCAACTCCTGGAGTCTACTCAATCTCATGTCCATCGAGTCGGTGATGCCATTCTGCCATTACCAGCCGTACATGTCAGGAACAATTACACCTCTCTCAGAGCCTTAGCTTCATCCATGGAACTTGGTTCCAAGGTAAGAAATTAACTTTTTTTTAGCAATCAAGAGACCAGGAAGTTACAGTATAAATAGGAGAAAGGTAAAAGGGAGATACTGAAGTCCGTGGGATCGCAAAGAATCAGACAAACTGAAAGACTGAACTGAACTGAAAAGGGAGACGGGGGAGTCTCATGTAGCAAGGGATAATCTAGTCTGCACACTGGCACACAATTGCAGTAATAGATCATCAATTCTCCCCATGTTCTTGCACAACATTTCCTAGAGATTTCATATGGTTTGCCTACATACAGCGAGAGGAAAGAATTTCAGCTTTCCACCCAGATGAAGGAAAACGGGAGTTTCCCAAAAGGGAAATAAGAGAGCTCCCAGGAAGAATGCATCTTGGGATTGAGTGTCATCATCTATAAAATCAGGTTTGCAATACTTAGCTAAGAGCATTACCAATAATGGTGAAAGAAAACACACTGAGTGCAGAATATGATGCATAGTATGCTTGAGTCTGTTTTGATTAATGGACAAATGGAGAGAATTTTAAATTTGGTAGCAAATAGTCACTTTATGCAAGGAATATATGTGAAAAAAAAAATGATGAGTAGCACATGATAGAGTTCAGTCTCTCTGGTGTATAGGCTCTACTTTAAATCAAAGAATGATGCAGATCCAGGGAGATTTGATTATCACAGAGTAATATGCTAAATCTGAAGTTCTTCTGTCAAGCTATTTATTCATGATGCTTTTTTCTCCCAAAGCTGACTCGAGTGCCTCCCTTCATCAAATGGAAAGGGAATGTCAAAAGCATATAAGATCACCATTACAAAAAGAGATTCTATTGGCATACACAAAGTCTTTTTGCTTGACAATGGTAAAATATATAATCCTGTGACAGAGAAAGGAAATCTGCTTGTTTGTCTCAGAGGTTATATTTATATGGTCACAGCTTGATTCTGAAGTCATTCCTTGAGCTCATTTGAAATCTCAAGTAGGAATAAATGCCATCCAGTGCTGAAAAGTTGTAAAGTTAATTTAATTCAGTGCTTGTTTATAAATATGGCAGGCAGAAAACTTGCAAATCTTCTCTAAAGAATTCTTAAAGAAGTAGTCATTTCAGCAATACTATATTAGCATTTTAAAATTGCTGTGATGAGGGGTAGTATATAGTAAGATGTTCAGAGACTTTATCAGTTATCTAACTGAAAAACTTCAGGTTAAGTCTCAAAAAACTTGCATTGGAAATCTTTATTTTATTCTAATATGAAAATAGAATGTTGAAAAATGTGTTTTTATAAAGATTACTCTTTTTATATGCTTATTTTGTCACTCATTAGTTATATATGTCCCAAAATCTTTTATTAGTAATTTTCTAATTCATTTTCTAAATTACAGCATAATGGAAATCCATGAAAACTGTTGAATAATGTCTTGATTTTAGGACATGTCAAGAGTCATTTGTATTGATAAGAATGGAGCTAACATATAGTTTAGAATTCTTGTTAATTTTCCTTCTCTCTCTTGTACTTTTGCTCTTGTAGCATCAGTAGAATTAGAACCAAATGATAGTGGTTTGGGAATTCAGTAGAGGTTGTGTAGATGTGAAGCTGGCAAATAATTTAACTGAGAATAGTTATCGAGGGGTGTAATTTATCTTAGAATGCTCTTAATAAGTTAAATAGAAAAGTAAATGTTTGAATCTGTTGAGGAAAAAAGAAAACAATAAAATTGAATAAAAACTTTAAGGAATGTCTTCTTGAGTTGTATATAATTAGCTCAATATTGATTAAATTATGAAGAGAAATCATGATGTATCTTTTAGATTCAATTTCTAAATTATTCCAGAAATGCCCTTTGCTTTAAATCACAAGTTAATTAATGGCAACATGTGAAAAATGCTGATGCTTATTAATCCTGAGTTCAAACAACACACAAAATGCACTTCTATCTGAAAATCATAAGCCTACTCTTTTACTAGTAACTACAGAAGAGGAGTAATTAACACACAGTGATTCACCTAAACAAGTAATTAGCTTTGTAGTTTGAGGTATAGAAGAAAAGTAGATTCTTGAAGCTTTTAATTGTCTTATCAACTGATACATTTAAGCTTTGGTACGACACAGAAACTTAGATCTTTTTGAGTTCACACTTAATTTTGACTTTTGGGTGGAGGAAAGAATATAAAAAATAACTTGATTATTTAAGGAAGTTTATTGCCAATTCTAATAAATATTACTGAAGTTATATATAAATCTTTGGATTGATGCCTAGGATAAACCATAATAAAAAGAATAGAAAAAGAACATATATATATATATGTATACATATATATGTATATGTATATATATTTGAGTAACTCTACTGAATAGCATAAATTAACACAGCATTGTAAATCAACATAATTAAATAAAAATATAAGCATTTGGACTGATGGGTGAATCTATGTGTTTAATACACACTAATTTGTAGTCTATACTTGGCAAGATATTTTGTGAGTTAAAGAAACAATATCTTTTTGAAATAATACTTCTTTTGTGTAATATACCTTGCTATTGTTTCCTTTCTCTAATGCTCAGTTTATTTATATATTTATATATTCATTTGATTATAATTAAACATTTAAGATTTATATATATATATATATATATATATATATATATACACACATGCAGAAAGAAACTTTGCCATTCATGTGGTTTGTAAAAGATCAAATACTGATTAAACATTGTTACAGAAGAGAGCAAGAAATTAAACTTTATTATCCTCTATTGTTCCTTGGAAGAAAAGCTATGACAAACCTACACAGAATATGAAAAAGCAATATGGACTTTCCCAACAAAAGTCCATCTTGTGAAAGCTATGGTTTTTCCAGGAGTCATGTATGAAAGTGAGAGTTGGACTATAAAGAAAGCTGAGCACTGAAGAATTGATGCTTTTGAACTGTGGTGTTGGAGAAGACTCTTGAGAGTCCCTTGGAATGCAAGGAGATCCAACCAGTCAATCCTGAATGAGATCAGTCCTGAATATTCATTGGAAGGACTGATGGCTGAAGCTGAAGAGCCAATACTTTGGTCACCTGATGCGAAGAACTGAGTCATTGGAAAAGACCCTGATGCTGAGGAAGATTGAAGGCAGAAGGAGAAGAGGGCAACAGAGGATGAGGTGGTTGAATGGCATCACCAACTCGACCGACATGAGTTTGAGGAGTTGGTGATAGGGAAGCCTGGCAGTGCGGCAGTCCATGGGGTGGCAAAGAGTCAGAAATGACTGAGCAACTGGACTGAGTGACTGATACACGGATTTCAAGACTTTTTATTTCCATAATATTTTTTTCTTTGAAGGTTTTACTTATGCAAGAAAACAGATCATATCTGAAGTAGAAAATTTTCATATTTAACATGGAATCGTAGGCTCTGAAATTTATATTATTCGTTACATGTAATTGTGGTGTAAAGTACTAATGAGAAAAAAAAAACAGTAAAACATTTTCTGTTTTGGTAAAAAGCTACTACTTTTTCATACCTGTTGTAAACATTGCCTGATGCTAGTATTCTCTTTTTAAAAAATTTTAAATACAATTTGTAATAGTTATATGTCATTTATATCTATTTAAAAATATTGGCTGTGTTTCTTGTCTTGTATAATGCATCCTTGTAGCTTATCTTACACCCAGTAGTTTGAAACTACTACGCCCTCACCATTATATTGCCCCTGCCCCCTCTTCCCACTGGTAAACACTAGTTTGTTCTCTATATCTGTGAATCTGCTTTTTATGCTGTTGTATTTACTGGTATGTTGTAGTTTTAGATTCTACAAATACGTGAAAGTCCAAAAGTGTGACATGTTTTATTTATTTTTTCTCATTCATATTGGTTGTAAATGATATTGAGATAAATCAATTTAAGTTAGTATTCTTAGCTCAGAGAAAAATCAGTCTAATCAGATAACCAGTCTATTAGTTAACAAATAATTCTTAGCATTTATTAAATACTATATGCACAAAAGTTTGCATCTAATTATTTGCTAGTCTATAGAACTGAATGAGATATTCTATATTTTGAAGATGAAGCTATAACAATGTAAAACAAATTATGTATATTGTTTTGTTTATATGAAAATAATTCATTTTGTAATTAAAATACAACAATTTTAGGGTTACTTTTGGATATTAGCCTTTATCAGAGAAGCATACAAAGTAAATTCTCAAGTTTCTTCTTAGGGAAAGGGAAATACTATTAGGTACCTAGGTTATTTCTGCAAAGTCAAAATACTACAGCCTAGGGAACCTATTATCTTGATAACATTTATGGAAAATGATCTCCAACTACAATTTATATAATTATCCAGATAAAACTTGGAAGAATCTTTATATATCTATCAGTGTGCTGGCACACATGAGATTTCTGACTCAGATTTGCCAAACCAAAAATGAGCAGTTATAATAAATAATCCTTCCCTGTTGAATAAGAGCAGTCAAGGGCACCACCAGTGTGAGATGCACCAAACATGAGAAATGCCAAAATGTCAGGAAAATTTTAAAAAAACAAACACAAGAGCATGAATCAAGGTGATAACAGTAAGCAGCAAGGAGATCTCCCCAAATGCTGAAGACAAGTTTCTCAGGCCTTGGCTGAGGCAGCTTCTCAAAGTGATGGTTTATATGAACCCAGATTTCTATGAAACTGTAGCTCCAAGAATTTCTCTTCCCATGACCCCTTCATTCCTCATACCAATTCTTATTAATAAGATAAATAAGAGCAAGCATTTCTATCTATGGTAAGCCAGTACTTTCATTCACTTCAGTTCAGTCGCTCAGGCATGTCCGCTTCCTGCAACCCCATGGACTGCTGCATGCCAGGCTTCCCCGTCCATCACCAACTCCCAGGCCCTACACAAACCCATGTCCATTGAGTTAGTGATGCCATCCAACCATTTCATCCCCTGTCGTCCCCTTCTCCTCCCGCCTTCAATCTTTCTCAGCATCAGGGTTTTTCAAGTGAGTCAGCTGTTCGCATCAGGTGGCCAAAGTATTGGAGTTTCAGCTTCAGCATCAGTCCTTCCAATGAATATTCAGGACTGATCTCCTTTAGGATGGACTGGTTGGATGTCCTTGCAGTCCAAGGGACTCTCAAGAGTCTTCTCCAACACCACAGTTCAAAAGCATCAATTCTTCAGTGCTCAGCTTTCCTTATACTCCAACTCTCACATCCATACATGACCACTGGAAATACCAAAGCTTTGACTAGATTGACCTTTGTCGGCAAAGAAATGTCTCTGCTTTTTAATATGCTGTTTAGGTTGGTCATAGCTTTTCTTCCAAGGGCAAGCATCTTTCAATTTCATGGCTGCAATCACCATCTGCAGTGATTTTGGAGCCCAAGAAAATAAAACCTGTCACTGTTTCCATTGTTTCCCCATCTATTTGCCACGAAGTGATGGGACCGGATGCCATGATCTTAGTTTTTTGAATGTTGAGTTTTAAGCCAGCTTTTTCACTCTCCCCTTTCACTTTCATCAAGAGGCTCTTCAGTTCCTCTTCACTTTCTGCCATAAGGGTGGTGTCATCTGCCTATCTGAGGTTATTGATATTTCTCCCAGCAATCTTGATTCCAGCTTGTGCTTCATCCAGCCTGGCATTTCACATGATGTACTCGGCATATCAGTTAAATAAATAAGGTGACAATATACAGCCTTGATGCACTCTTTTCCAACATTGGAACCAGTTCTTTGGTCCATGCTCTGTTCTGACTGTTGCTTCCTGACCTGCATACAGATTTCCGAGGAGGCAGGTAAAGTGGTCTGGTATTCCCATCTCTTGAAGAATTTTCCAGTTTGTTGTGATCCACACAGTCAATGGTTTTAGCGTAGTCAGTGTATGAAATGTATGAAAGTCAATGAAATGTGTGAAAGTCAGTACTTTCATACATCACTCAAATTCACTCAAAACACTGTACTATACATATCATAAATTTAGTTTTTAGATGAGGAAACTGAAACTTCGAAAGTAACTTGTCTGCAGTCCCCTAGCAGTTTAAGTTGCAGAAATAGAATTGAGATCCAGAAACAAATAGCTTCAGGGTTCTGGCCCTAAAACATCTTATTATGCTTCCTTGTTTTCACAAAGGAAAAGTTCCTTCTCCCTCTCAGTTCCAAGTACAACTCACTTCAACTAGTATAAAGATCTTAGACTGTAGAATGAGATTCACTCTTGATGAATCATTACTTTCTAGTATTTTATGCACTTTTTGTAAAAATTATACAAATTTAAAAATAGATGTGCAAGATTTATGCTTCTAACAGTTTCTAACTACTGCTTTGAGCAAATTTCTTGGTATTCTGAAGCCACAATTTCTTCATCTACAATATAAAAATAATGCTCATCTTAAAAGATAGTACTTTAAAGTATTATTAAATGAAATGAAGTATGAAGAATCTTCATAAACCTATAAATTATTTGATATAAGCTATCAAATAGAACATCTATTGCTGCTTTATTGACTATGACAAAGCCTTTGACTGTGTGGATCATAATAAACTGTGGAACATTCTGAAAGAGATGGGAATACCAGACCACCTGACCCACCTCTTGAGAAACCTATATGCAGGTCAGGAAGCAACAGTTAGAATTGGACGTGGAACAACAGACTGGTTCCAAATAGGAAAAGGAGTACATCAAGACTGTATATTATTACCCTGCTCATTTAACTTATATGCAGAGTACATCATGAGAAATGCTGGGCTGGAAGAAGCACAAGGTGGAATCAAGATTGCCGGGAAAACTATCAATAACCTCAGATATGCAGATGACACCACCCTTATGACAGAAAGTGAAGAGGAACTAAAAAGCCTCTTGATGAAAGTGAAAGAGGAGAGTGAAAAAGGTGGCTTAAAGCTCAACATTCAGAAAACTAAGATCATGGCATCTGGCCCCATCACTTCATGGGAAATAGATGGGGAGACAGTGGAAACAGTGTCAGACTTTATTTATTTGGCCTTCAAAATCACTGCAGATGGTGCTTGCAGCCATGAAATTAGAAGACGCTTACACCTTGGAAGGAAAGTTATGACCAACCTAGATAACATATTAAAAACCAGAGACATTACTTTGCCAACAAAGGTCTGTCTGGTCAAGGCTATGGTTTTTCCAGTGGTCATATATGGATGTGAGACTTGGACTATGAAGAAAGCTGAGCACCAAAAAAATTATGCTTTTGAACTGTGGTGTTGGAGAAGACTCTTGAGAGTCCCTTGGACTGCAAGGACATCCAACCAGTCCATCCTAAAGGAGATCAGTCCTGGGTGTTCATTGGAAGGACTAATGCTGAAGCTGAAACTCCAATACTTTGGCCACCTCATGCGAAGAGTTGACTCATTGGAAAAGACCCTTCTGCTGGGATGGATTGGGGGCAGGAGGAGAAGGGGATGACAGAGGATGAGATGGCTGAATGGCATCACCGACTCGATAGACATGAGTTTGAGTAAACTCTGGGAGTTGGTGATGGACAGGGAGGCCTGGCGTGCTGCGATTCATGGGGTGACAAAGAGTCAGACACGACTGAGCAACTGAACTGAATTGAACTGAACTGATCAAGTAGAACCTAGTCTATGACCACTTAGATCTGTCTCCACATACAAAATGGAAAGAGAAATTTACTCAGTATATCTAGAAGAAGACAAAATAGTTTGCCTTGTATGTGCTATGATTTCAGGGACATTCTTAAAAGTTTATCATTTTAAAAAATCGGAAAAAAAAACCTCCAATGAGAAAAGTCATACTTATAAATCCATCACACATTTTAAATTATTTGTCTCAAGACAAATGAAACACAGTTCCTCAATAAAATTAAAACTGTACTTACACTCCCTGATCTATAATGATATTGAGCAGTTGTCATATCCTTATTGGCATTTTGCTATCATCTTTTGTAAAGTTTCTGCTTTTCGGTGGTGCACCCATTTTTCTTGACTTTTTAATGCTTTTTTTTTCTTTTTTTTTTTTTTTTTACTGATTTGTGGATTTTAAGCCTGCCCACATACAATGGTTTCTAAGAACAAGTGAAATATCAATAACCTCAGATATGCGGATGACACCACCCTTATGGCAGAAAGTGAAGAAGAACTAAAGAGCCTCTTGATGAAAGTGAAAGAGGAGAGTGAAAAAGTTGGCTTAAAGCTCAACATTCAGAAAACTAAGATCATGGCATCCAGTCCCATCACTTCATGACAAATAGATGGGGAAACAGTGGAAACAGTGGCTGAATTTATTTTTCTGGGCTCCAAAATCACTGCAGATGGTGATTGCAACCATGAGATTAAAAGGCGCTTACTCCTTGGAAGGAAAGTTATGACCAACCTAGACAGCATATTAAAAAGCAGAGACATTACTTTGCCAACAAAGGTCTGTCTAGTCAAGGCTATTGTTTTTCCAGTGGTCATGTATGGATGTGAGAGTTGGACTATAAAGAAAGCTGAGCGCCAGCCAAAGAATTGATGCTTTTGAACTGTGGTGTTGGAGAAGACTCTTGAGAGTCCCTTGGACTGCCAGGAGACCCAACCAGTCCATCCTAAAGGAGATTAGTCCTGGGTGTGCTGTGGTTCATTGGGTCACAAATAGTTGGTCACGACTGAGCAACTGAACTGAACTGAACTGAAGGACAAGTATCACTTTTTTTTTCTCTTTTTTGGGTCAAACATATATAGTACAAGTTTGTTTCTTTCAGTCTATACTTGTCTTTTTAATTTTTTGTTGTTGTTGTTAAATTCTTAATGCTGTTGGAGTCAGTTAATTGTTTTTTTCTTTTTCTTTTATGGTTGTACTCTTGCATCCTTAGAAGTCTGTGTTTATCTATAGATAATAAAATTAGCTTTCCTCTAGAAGCTTTATTTGGGGCTTCCAAGGCAGCTCTAGTGGTAAAGAATCTGCCTGCCAATGTAGGAGATGCAAGAGATGTGGGTTGGATCCTTGGGACAGGGAAGATACCCTGGAGTAGGACCCACTCCAGTTTCTTGCCTGGAAAATATGGGCAGATGAGCCTGGTGGGCTATAGTCCTTGCAGTGGCAAAGAGTCAGACACAATTAAGCACATGCACAGAAGCTTTATAAATTTAACTTTTGTCTTTGAGTCCCTGATGCACCTCATAGATTTTTGTTCTTGTGTATGATATGAGGAAGTATTTGTTTAATTTCTTTCCATATACACTACTAGTTATTCCAGCACTATTATAAGCCTGTCTTTTGGCTAGCAGAATCCCTCTGCCTATAGCTGGCTCACTCCTCAGATGATGTATAGACTTAACAAATGTGTTCCACCCCCACTTGACTCCCTACTTTCTGCTGCCATGGTGACAGATCTTTGTTCCCTCCAGGAAGGGATCATCATTGTTATCTGCAATTTAGTTTCTTACATGCCTTTATGTCCATAGTTCTCTGAAATCTTTAAAATATAAACATTTTATTTACATATTTTTGTTTTTTTGTTAGTTGTTACAGTGGAATTAACATTTAAGTATGCACCAACACATTTTTAAATGTGTTATTTTTCACATTTTCCCAATGTTTTAGATGGTTATAGTTAGAAGCTGGGATGGGGTGTCTATTCCACTGCATCACTAGAAACAGAAGGCCTTATTCTCTCTGATATCATGATTATTCATGCTCTTTCTCTCCACTTTGTTCCCTGACCCCTGAAAACTTTGAGCAAGCAGCACTTGGGATATGTTCTGAGTCATGGTGACTTAAAAGATTCTCATTGATTGAATTTCCTAAATTCTACATTTTATTTCATCAAGAATACAAAATTATTAATATATTACCCCTAGGAAAACTTATTTGAGTAATAAATTGAACCTAGAGATGGCTTAGGGCTTCCCAAATGGCACTAGTGGTAAAGAACCTGCCTGCAAATGCAGCAAACCGATACACAAGTTTGATCCCTGGTTTGGAAAGATCCCCTGGAAGAAGGCAGAGCAATCTACTCCAGTAATCTTGCCTAGAGAATCCCAAGGACAGAGGAACCTCGTGGGTTACAGTGTATGGAGTCACAAAGAGGTGGACATGACTGAAGTGGTTTAGCACCACACATAACACAGAGATGGCTTGTGAATGGTTCCAAAATTATCTTCCATTTAGTTTTCCAGAAAGGAAAAAACAAAGTATTATCCAGTGAGCTAAATTCTCAGCAGGGGAACAAATTTTTAATCTGGTTGCCATGGTAATTCCATTCCTGTATGCAATTCCCACTCAACTTAGCTTGGTGGCGTTTGGGCTGGGTTACGAAATGGAAAAGAAGGACTGATGATTTTACTTGCTTTGAAAATATCCACAATTAGAAGTGTACATATTTCTCTCTTCCCTTCCACCCTCCCCTCATTTTTTTTTCTTTCTCCAGAAGCTACTGTTTTCACAACAGTTTCACAACTAGTGTAATAATTCTATTGGATGTATCCATTTAAATGCCTTCATATCAAGACTAATAGCAGGTGAGAATATTCTACTGAAGGGTTAAATTTCTGAACACCAATTTTTCATGGGCCACATCTAGTAGGTTGTCAATGTCTTTCTACTTTTAGTTAATTATGGTCAATTAATCTATATAAGGGTCTATTTTTCATGTCAGAGTTAAAATTATCACCTGATCTTTCCCAGCTAAAGCATCTAGGTTCACAGTTTGACACCAGTACTTAAAGTAAATATTACTTTCAGTTTTATTCCAGAGAATCAGCATAACTGATGCATGTATATGTATATACATATATTGATTCTAAATATATTTAGCAAATTATGCATACTGCTGACTTCTTATATAAAATTTTAGTCTCTTTTCACCATTACCAGAGTTGTTAAAAGGAGATTGTTTTGGTTACATGTTGCTTCTCATTTTCAGTTTTTGTGTATGTGTGTATATATATATATACCCATCAGTTATGCTGATATATATAAATATATATATAAACTGATATGTGAATATATATGTAAACTGATGTATATATAAACATATATTTCATATATATATTTCTACATATATGCATTGCAGAAAGATTCTTAACTGTCTGAGCCACTTGGGAAGACATATGCATATATATATATATATGTGTATATATATACATATATATATATTTATATATATATATTTATATACATATATATGTGTGTGTATGTGTATTATCATGTGTATTAGAGACATGTGCCACAGATGGTTATGGCATGTATGAAGGCATGAAGAAACCAACTGATCACCCAGACACATTTTAAAGGATATAGAAACAAAAATTTAGGTTACTAGCTCTGTGTAGTTTTTGGCATGGTCCCATTCAACATTCTTTTTTTCTCAAAAATAAAAGTAATCATTCTTCATTTGCTTTGTGATGCTGGTTTAAGGATTAAATGAAACATGTTTACAAAAGGTAAAAAATTCAGCAAGTGACTTTTCTTGTGATTGCAAGTGATTGTTGTATTGCACACTGCTATCTTTTTTTGCAGTTTCTGAACATTCCAATCCCTAAACACTTTTTGTCTAGTTATATAGGTGAGAAAAAAAGATTATGCCAATACAACCTCTAATATACAGAGCAAGTAATGATCCTCGTGAAGACCATCCATGTTCTCAGAGGATGATATGTATGTGATTCCCAGCCTTAGAATGACAGCCTTCACTCAGATTGTCAGTTTGGATTCAATCCAGTTCGCTATATTTCACTGAATAGAGGATTTCTTTAATTATAACTCTACAAGATAATTAAAAGTTTAACTGATGACAGCTAAACCCAAAGCAAGGAATGAGAACCACATACATAATTCTAGAATTGATTCGAGACATATTTAGCAAATTATGAATACTACCAACTTCTTATATAAAATTTTACTCTCTTTTCATCATTATCAGAGTTGTTAAAGGAGACTGTTTTGGTTACATGTTACTTCTCTGTTTCAGCTTTTGTTTCTTCCAGATTCCACTTCTGTTGCAGATTGTTCTTGTACTTTTTAGTCCACACTGGAATAGATTGTTCTCTTCCTCAGGGCACTTATTCTATTTGAGGAAGGCACTCACTCTTTTATTTATTGTGAATTTCTATGAAGATCTTCTCTCTTCAATATGCTCTGTAACATGTCTACTGGTGGTTTGCTAAATCTGGAAAGAGATTTTTCTGGTCTTTCAAGTGCTTTGTGCAGCCTCTTCTTTCCATTTCTGTGCTATGTTGAGATATAATATATTCAGGTCTTTGTGTTGAATGAGTTACCCCCTCATTTGATTCTAACATGAAAAATTGTCCAATGTATTTTTAGCACGAAAGCAGTAGTTTTTGGTGGCAAAATGTACTAAATTGATGTTCAACTTAGTAGTTTATTCCCACCATAATATGAGGTACATCACTTCCTAGAAGCATGAAAAAAAGACCTATTCTTCAGATGGTAAAATAGAGTCAAAGACAAATATAATCATCTATGTCAGCATTTCCTTCTTTCCCCTACTCTTAATTTAAGCTTTGATTTCTACATTAAGCTCTAATTATTTTCTACAAATCATTTCTAGCAACTCTCAGAGTTATAATTCATGCAACAAAGTAACCTACTGTTTCTCTGTTTCTGATTTTTGTTTCTCAACTCAAGCAGAAGTCCGTTGGATATGTCCACGATAACACCCTTCCCATATTTCCAAAGATTTTTATTACATGATTTTTTTCTCCCATGCATATCATTCTGGGTTTCCTACTTTGCCTTCCATCAGTTAGCTTCTAAGTAACCTAGACTTTGGGTTCCCCTGGTGGCTCAGACAGAAAAGACTCCACCTGCAGTGCAGGAGGCATGAGTTTGATTCCTGGTAAAGGAAGATCCACTAGAGAAGGAAATGGCAGTCCACTCCAGTTTTCTTGCCTGGTAAATTCCATGGACAGAGAAGCCTGGTGGGTTATAGCTCATGGGTCGCAAAAGAGTTAGATACAACTTAGTGACTGCAGAGCAACAGCAACACAACCTAGACTCTAGAACTCAATCAGCTTTTTATTTTCTCCATCGCATTTCTTATCTGGTTTGAGGTTCTATTGCTAAAATTTGCTCTCATATCTATTCCCTCCTTTCCGCTTTTTTTGCCAAACTTTTTTCCAGATCCTTGTAACACTTCTTGTACTCTGATTTTCCCCTAATCTATCGCCTTTCTTCTGGAATGTGTTTTCACTTCACATTGCATGCATCTATGCAGTTAAGTTCCAAAGTACTATTATGGTTACATTTTGCTCTTTCTAAAAAAGAAAAAAAAAAAAGGTTAAAGTGCTTATAGCAAGGGACAGCAAAAACTTTCTTTAGAGTGCCAGACAGTGAATACTTCAAGTTTTGCATTATGGATCTGATCTCTGTTACAACTGCTCAAATGTGCCATTGTGGTGCAAAGGCATGCATGCGTACTTTGTTGCTTCAGGCGTGTCTGACTCTTTGCGAGTCTACGGACTGTAGCCCACAGGCTCCTCTGCCCATGGGATTCTTCAGGCAAGGATACTGGAGTGGTCTCCATGTCCTCCTCCAGGGGATCTTTCCCACCGAGGGATAGACATCTCTTATATCTCCTGCCATTGGTAGGTGGGCTCTTTACCATCTGGTGCAAAGGCAGTCATCCTCGAGGTGTGTGCTCAGTGATGTCTGACTCTGTGACTTCATGGACTGTAGCCGCCAGACTCCTCTGTTCATGGAATTTTCCAAGCAAGAATACTGGACTGCCATTTTCTACTCCAGGGGATTTTCCCAACCCAGGGATGGAAACCGAGTCTCCTGAGTCTCCTTCATTGGCAAGTGGACTCTATCACCATGCCACCTGGCAATATCTAAAATTAATGCATATATTCCTATAAACTGTCTTCACAAAATTAAGAAAGATTTGATCTGTGAACAATTTTGCTGATTGCTATTTGGCATTATGTTAAATTTTTTTTGAATTAAAATATCCTGAAGTAACTTGCCATGATCTAGACATATTTTTTTTTGAAATTTCATGTTTCATTTTCATATTTAATGCATGTTTAAATGCACATTACATTTCTTTCCAATATATATTTAAAATTAATGTGATATATTGATGATAGAAGCTTATATGAAATATGTAACATTTGGGTCTTTTATATTCAGTAAATTCAGGAATATATGTACTCCATTTTAAGAAAAAATGGCCTGCATACTACAGCTTGACTTTTTATCCTGTCTTTCAATAGCACTCATGTTCTTCCTACAATCTTCTTAATACTTTCCTTTCAATGCTTGTTTGCCTGTTTGATCTTTAGGTAATCTCTTTTCTCTGTCTGGATCATTGTCATAATCACCTTTTTTTTTTTTTTTTTTTTTAACCAAACCTTGGATTGTTTCTTGTACAGAATCTCCTTGATTCACCCAACCAGAGGTAGATTCACCCTCTTCTGAAATCTCATGGACTACTTTTATTTCTCTTTTAACACACTATGCAGTAGAATTAGCATATTGTTTCTTCAAATTAGACTGTGTGATCCTTAGAAAGACAGGATTTAAGCTCCACAGTGCCTTGTGAAGATTAAGGACTTCCTAAGTACTTATTTTATGAGGGAAGAAAATAAGGTTTGTTCTGAGATAAATGATACCAGCACTGTGGTTGCCTTTCCCACCAATAGTAGGATTATAAGATGAAAGCCTATTTCCATAGAGTCTCTCCTTATTCCTTTTCTCACTTAATCAACATTTTAAAAATATATGTTGGGCATTTTTCTTGACATTAGATTCAATATGTATGAACAGACTGATGAAGTCTCTACCTTCAAAGAAGACGGAGTGACTGAGTCTTGCTGTGGAATGTAAAATTGTACATATATACATAACATCAAGCAGTTATATGTATTATAATGAGAAAAAATTGATGTCACGCTATAGATAGTGACTGGGTGGGTGTCTACTGTTAGATACTGTGTGAATATCCTATCTGAGGAAATGACAACTGAGCTAAGACCTGGTAAGTAAGGAGGAATGAGATATTCAGAGTTTTGAAAAAAGAGGATTCTAAGAAAAAGGAATCAGATGAAAATAAACATGATATTTTTGAGGGATAGAAAGAAGACTAGAGTATGTGAAGATGAGATATATGTATATATACACATACGTATGTACATGCATGCACATGTGAGTGCTAAGTTGCTTCAGTCATGTCCGACTCTTTGTGACCCTATGTACTGTAGCCCACCAGGCTCCTCTGGACAAGGGATTCACCAGGCAAGAATACTGGAGCGTGTTGCTCTTCCTCCTCCAGACCCAAGGATCGAATCTGTGTCTCCTGTGGTTCCTGCACTGCAGGCTGATTCTTTACCACTGAGCCACAGGAGGATAAACTTAGGGGATAGCCTTGATTTGGGAGTCCATGGATTTAGCTATTGGGAGTCCATGGATTTAGCTATTGGGATAAATAAGATGCTGGCTTAGAATTAGGAAGAGAGTATCATGAGCACGTAGTTATACAAAGAGGAGCACTAACTCTGAATAAGCACTTAGATTGTTAGTATCATAAGTTAGTTCAAGATTAGGGCAGTCAAAAAGCCTTTTATATGTATACACCCAGTCAAAATTGCTTTAAATCCTCTTTAGAACCAATCCAGCTCCAATTGGAATCAGAAGAACTGCTTTTCTTCCCTCTTCAACTGTAATGTTGATGATTCAGGGTGATCCCCAAGCTATCAAAGCTCCCTGTTGGTGTTCAAAACACATTAAATAATAATGAGAGGAAGTTTGAAGGTGACATCCTTTTAATCCAGTTTACAGAGACAAGTTTGTTCTTGCAATAGCACACCGTGAAACTTTAATAATTCAATAACTTTGTAAAGAAAGAATTTACTTATCTCCAGAGTTTTATCTTTCTCTTTTCCTGACATCTCCTATGGGACTTTTTCAGAAAGGGTATGCTTATTTTAAAGTTAAAATATGTTCCAAGAATGATTCTATGCAGGGAGTAGTATGGGTATTTGCTCTGATTCTCAGCTGTGGAGAGACTTCTCATAAGGGAACAGAAGTGTAGGGTTTATGGTAACCTTTCTTTTCCCAGGGATATGTGCATTTCTTGCTGCCTTTGAGGTCAGCACAATAAATTACAGCAACGATAACTTTCAAACTAAAAGAAAAAAGGATTATTATCAATAACTCCTAAAATAAAGCAGATTTTGTCACAGTATCACAATCTTACAGCTTCAACCCATCTAGATTTCATGAGACTTGATAATTTTTCTGCTGAAAGGCATGTTTTTCTAGCCACAGTAGTCTCCATGTATATGTGTATTTGCTCATGAAGGAAAGAATAAGCAAAATGAATACCATATGGATAAAAGGCTGTATACTAAAGACTTGGGTATATTAATGTAAAACCATGAAAGTGCAAATCTATGTTTGAGAAGAGATCTATTTCCCATAAAAAGAAACTGATGCCCTGACTTGGTTCTGTGGAACTCCAATTGCAAGATATGTGGTTCTAGGTATATAAATAAATACACAATATGCATATTGTATATTAATATGTATAAATATTTACTGTTTTATAGTAACAACAATGAAATAATTGGAGAAAATCTTAGTCTACTGTGTATTTTTCCAGTATAGATATTATTGATATCAATATTGATTATTGATATTCCAGTTCAGTTCAGTCGCTCAGTCATGTCCGACTCTTTGCAACCCTATGAATCGCAGCACTCCAGGCCTCCCTGTCCATCACCAGCTCCCAGAGTTTACCCAAACTCACATCCATCAAGTCAGTGATGCCATCCAGCCATCTCATCCTCTGTCGTCCCCTTCTTCTCCTGCCCCCAATCCATCCCAGCATTAGAGTCTTTTCCAATGAGTCAACTCTTCGCATGAGGTAGCCAAAGTATTGGAGTTTCAGTTTCAGCATCAGTCTTTCCAATGATCACCCAGGACTGATCTCCTTCAGGATGGACTGGTTGAATCTCCTTGCAGTCCAACGGTCTCTCAAGAGTCTTCTCCAACACCATAGTTCAAAAGCATCAATTCTTCGGCACTCAGCTTTCTTAATGCTTAAAAAAACCCCAAGATGTCTAAAGAAGGATTTCTGCCCTTTAGGGATACTATAGTTTAGCAAAATTGAAAGTTTTATCAAAACTATAACATATAATAAAATGGACTATAATGAGTCTCTGAAGAAATTGCCCTAGAAATAAAAATAAACCTGTTGGCAGCTGGACCCACAGTTGTTTTTTATTGTTTTATGTTTATTGCTTTTTATGTCTTATCTAAGAAATTTTTGCCAAAAACATCACAAGGATTTTCTCCTATATTCTCTTCTAGAAGTTGTAAAATTTAACTTTTAATTTTAGGTTTATGATCTATTTCATTTGTATAATACAAAAATTCTTATAGTATTTAACAAAAAAATCCAAGAACTCCTCAACTTCTAAACCAAAGAACAAACCCTAAAGGATAACTTCTTTAAGAAGTAGCATTCCTATATCTTAGTGTTTCTCAGGTGTAAATTTTTTAAATTAAATATTAATAAAATTTTCAATACTTAAATATATGCATGGAGAGAGTGAGAGAGAGAAAAGGTCAAGACATTTTTTTTTGCATATGGATATCCAGTTATTTTAACACCAATTTTGGAAAAGATTACATTTTCCCCATTGAAGTATCTTGGCATTTTTTGCAAAACTCAATTGGCTATGTAAGAAATGCACAGTTTTTTGATACTTCTCTATGTGGGGATATCTAGCCTCTTCAAGCAAGAGGCACAAGTCTCTGTTTTATCTGCCTGCCTATGGCATCTTTTTTTTTTTTTTTTTTTTTTTGGATACATGCTAAAGAATTTATACCTGAGACCTGTAAAGAGGTTTTATACCTAAACAATAGAAGTTTGGTCCCAGTGGGCAGGAGGCTGGGGTCAAAACAGGTAATTATTAGCATTTAAAAAAAATGATCGAGTCTGTCACCATGATCTCCTGGATTTCAATGGTTAAAAGACTTTAAATTATGTTTGCTCATCCAGCAAATCTTTCACTTGTTTATCATAATGGGGTGCTGATGATGTTGGGCGGCCATCTGGCCCTTATTTCCAGTGCCAGGAAGCAGGCACTTGGCAGAGCTGGAGCTAGGAGTGCTTTAGTTATAGTCAAATAAAAACTGGACATTTCTTTCTCAGTTTGAAGCTATGAATTAACTCACATAGTGAAAATAAGGAAATGTTTTATCATTTTATGTCAGCTTTGACTTCTCAACTGAGATACTTAAACCACTTAGAGCTTACATATAGAAATGCCAACTGAATTGTCATCTGGTATTTTGTCTTTCTTAAATTTTTAAAAGCTAGTATTTCAAAAATTGTATATGCATGGTATACATTTCTCATTTGAATACAAATGAAAATAAGATCTGTTATATCTAGAGGCATTACCTTGGTATCAAAGTCTTATTAAAGTTTTTCTTTTCTTTTTTTTTTAATTCCCAAAGAAGAGTTATGCAGTTCTAGGTCAACTCAATTGTAATTTGGCCCAAAAGTATTAGTAAAGTCCTAATGATTCTGTTGAAAATTTGGATATTCTAGCATTTAAATACTATAGCAGCCTAGTATTAAGGAGGCCAAGATGATTAGTTTCAAAATAAATTGGAGTGCATACCCTTAATGGCTGTCACAAAGCTCAAGACCATCTTTACAACTGTCATGAAGCAGTATCTGTTTTTCTACAACTGGATTTTCCAGTGCTCTTGGAGAAAAAGTTAGATCCTTAAGTATCCTGTTCTGTTTAGAAAGCTTAAATGTTCCACACTTTCAATGAAGTAAAATCTGAGCTTGTCACCTAGATCCCTTTATGATCCTGCTTTACCATCTCATCTAACCATCTTATTCTCCAAGTCCAAGCTTTACATATTTTACATACTACAGACTTTAAACAATGTCCTGGGATTCTTTTGCAAACCAGTCCATTTTTCTAGTGCAGTATCATTCTATGTCTTGTAATACTTTTCTTACATTGGGTTTGTGTGACTAAATTTTAAAACACTAAATGTGCTTAGTCGCTCAGTCATGTCCGACTCCTTGTGACCCCATGGACTGTAGCCTGCTAGGCTCCTCTGTCCATGGGAATTCTCCAGGCAAGAATACTCGAGTGGCTTGCCATTCTCTTCTCCAGAGGATCTTCCCAACCTAAGGACTGAACCCAGGCCTCCCACATTGCAGAAGGATTCTTTACCATGAGAGCCACCAGGGAAGCTGAAAACACCAAATGGTGTAGGACTAATCTCAAATGGATACTGACTCCAAAATTATTAAATTCATTACTTTCCATAGCAAGTGACAGATCTCAGTAGTTCACTTTTTTATAGTACTTATTTTATTCAGCCTCAGCATTTTCATGTGGATATATGTGTAATTTTTTAATTTTAATGGTATATTTCATTTTACCTAATATATATAAAATAACCATTTCAACTTGTAACTTTTTTTTCATTTTCTTAGTGTGTATTCTTATTTTTATTTATTTGTAATGTTTTTTATTGTGGTAAAAGTCACATGATATAAAAAGCATTATTTTAAATGTACGCCATTTTTATCTGAATTTCTTGAAAGCATGATCCATAACTCAGTTATAAATCAGTACCTATCTCAGATCACAAAACCTATATCAGGGTCTTGGTTGTAGTAATGAAAGAGTCAATTCCTAGGCAGGTTGATAAGAAGTCTGGGGAGTCCCCAAGGAGGAGAGAGGGGTCTAGGGTTCCCAAAGTGGAGAAAGAGGTCTGAAATTCTCAAGGAGAAGGAAAGGACAAAAAAAAGGACTTTTTTTTCTTTACATCCCTTAGTCTCATAAAAAGTTTTCTTTTTTTTTTTCTTTTTTTTTCTTTAAGACTGGAACTGATGATTACACAGCAAACTCAATTTAAACTCTGTACTAAGGATTATATAACAACAAAGTATCCCACTTGAGGGCAGTCTCTCCTTCTTGAAAACTTGATTAATTCTGTTATCTTAGGATGTACATTATGGAAGTGGGTCTGGTAAGATCTTTCTGTTATTAGTTCTAATCCTGTCATCTTAAAATGTGAATTGTGGGAGTGGGTTTAATAATATTTTTACAACCATGAGACATTTTTTTTATTTACTGTAATAACCAATTAAAAAAAGTGTATAACTCCTTTGCTTAGACTAGCGAGGGGGGCACTCTCCATCCCCCTTCCAATGTCTATGTTGAAAGATTTCTCTGTCCCTTTTTCACTTCAATAAAACTCTGCTACACTAAAGTTCTCGAGTGATCAAGCCTAGTCCCTGGTCCAGAAGTTAAATCTTCTTCAGAGACATCACTCACCATAAGCTATCAGTAGGTACCTACTGGAAGTATGGCAGAATAAAGAAAAAATTAGTAACTTTCCAACTTGAAAAATCCACACTAGAAGAAAAATGAAAGAGAAATTAAGGAAACAATTCCATTCACCATTGCAATGAAAAGAATAAAATACTTAGGAATAAATCTACCTAAAAAAAACAAAAGACCTATATATATATATATATATATATATATAACTATAAAAATGATGAAAGAACTCAAAGATGACACAAATAGATGGAGAAATATACCATGTTTATGGATGGGAAGAATCAATATAGTGAAAATGAGTATACTATCCAAAGCAATCTATAGAGATTATAGATAGAAATCTATATAGAAATCCCTATAGATTGCCTATAAATTGCAATCCCTATCAAGCCACCAATGGTATTTTTCACAGACCTAGAACAAATAATTTCACAATTTGTATAGAAATACAAAAAACCTCAAACAGTCAAAGCAATCTTGAGAAAGAAAAATGGAACTGGAGGAATCAACCTGCCTGACTTCAGGCTCTACTACAAAGCCACAGTCATCAAGACAATATGGTACTGGCACAAAGACAGAAATAGATCAGTGGAACAAAATAGAAAGCCCACAGATAAATCCACACACCTATGGACAACTTATCTTTGACAAAGGAGGCAAGAATATACAATAAAGAAAAGACAATCTCTTTAACAAGTAGTGCTGGGAAAACTGGTCAACCACTTGTAAAAGAATGAAACTAGAACACTTTCTAACACCATACACAAAAATAAACTCAAAATGGATTAAAGATCTAAGCGTAAGACCAGAAATTATAAAACTCCTAAAGGAAAACATAGGCAAAACACTCTCTGACATAAACCACAGCAGGATCCTCTATGACCCACCTCCCAGAGTAATGGACTAAAAGCAAAAATAAATAAATGGGACCTAATTAAACTTAAAAGCTTTTGCACAACAAAGGAAACTATAAGCAAGGTGAAAAGACAGCCTTCAGAATGGGAGAAAATAATAACAAATGAAGCAACTGACAAAGAATTAATCTCAAAAATTGACAAGCAGCTCATGCAGCTCAATACCAGAAAAATAAACGACCCAATCAAAAAATGGGCCAAAGAATAAACAGACATTTCTCCAAAGAAGACATCAGATGGCTAACAAACACATGAAAAGATGCTCAACATCACTCATTATCAGAGAAATGCAAATCAAAGCCACAATGAAGTACCATTACACTCCAGTCAGGATGGCTGCTATCCAAAAGTCTACAAGCAATAAATGCTGGAGAGGGTGTGGAGAAAAGGGAACCCTCTCACACTGTTGGTGGGAATGCAAACTAGTACAGCCACTATAGAGAACAGTGTGGAGATTCCTTTAAAAACTGGAAATAAAACTCCATATGACCCAGCAATCCCGCTGCTGGGCACACACACTGAGGAAACCAGAACTGAAAGAGACACGTGTACCCCAATGTTCATTGCAGCACTGTTTATAATAGCCAGGACATGGAAGCAACCTAGATGCCCATCAGCAGATGAATGGATAAGAAAGCTGTGATACATATGCACAATAGAATATTACTCAGCTATTAAAAAGAATGCATTTGAATCAGTTCTAATGAGGTGGATAAAACTGGAGCCTATTATACAGAATGAAGTAAGTCAGAAAGAAAAACACTGATACAATATATTAACGCATATACATGGAATTTAGAAAGATGGTAACAATGATCCTATATGCAAGACAGCAAAAGAGACACAGATGTAAAGAACAGACTTTTGGACTCTGTGGGAGAAGGCGAAAGTGGGATTTGAGAGAATAGCACTGAAACATGTATATTAACATATATGAAATAGATCACCAGTCCAGATTCGATGCATGAGACAGGGCGCTCAGAGCTTGTTCACTGGGATGACCCAGAGGGATGGGATGGGGAGGGAGGTGGAAGGGATTGGGGGACACATGTACACCCATGGCTGATTCATGTGAATGTATGGCAAAGACCACCTCACTATTGTAAAGTAATTAGCCTCCAGTTAAAATAAATGCATTAATTTAAAAAAAAATCCACACTAGAAATGTTCTAGGTACTGCTTCAAACCCAATTCACAAATCTTTCTAGCCATCAATCATTTCTGAAACTGACAGCCTCCCATTTTAATAACTCAATATTAGGTTCCTCTAAATGAAGCATATGCATTAATAAGCATCTGATATGAATAACATCTGGCATGGCTTTGTTAGTGATTCAATTTCACTGTTAAGGTTCAACACTCTAGAGTCTTACTACAATAAAAATTCCTCTTGTAAAACACTTCACTGGGTCATGGTTGGTAATGTAACATTTCCAATCAATCTCCCTCTATCTAAGTGCTTCTTTCTCTGAAATATGTAAAGCTAAAATATGTTATCCTCCTTTTCCAAGCACTGGTGTTGGAGTGAAATATTGCTTTATATTTCAGATTGCATTTCTATGTTGCTTTCTGGGAAAAAAAAAAAAGTATCTCATAGGAATCCAACTTTTTTTTTTCTGTTGTTATAGACAATCAATAACTATTCATCTAATAGCAAAGGGGATTGGTAGCAAGAAAAGTGCCAATTATTGTCAAAGTTATCCATGTGCAAGTGGCTGATATGGAGAATTTAATTTTAATTCTTTGAGCCATTATTTTCAGCATATACATTGTAAGCTATGAGGTTTGTGTGCAAGTATTCTTGGAATCACTTGTCAGATCCTTGAATGTTGAATATTCTGAAAAGGAATCACATTGGTGGTAGTATGTTGTTATTTAGAATATTTCGAGGGAAGTTTTTATTACAGAAAATATATCCTAAAATAGGAAAAACACATGGAAATTTCAGTATTTGATAATATTAATAAGTGACAGAAAGCCTCTGTTTAGAGTGTAAAAAAAACTTCTCTTTGAAGATAAGAAAACTTTATGCTTACATGATCCTTTATAATTTTTTTAAAAATAAATAAGGAATCATAAATGTTTACAACCCAAAACCTTTTAAAACTTGATCACAGTACTTTTCATGAGGGGATCAAGAGGATTAGAGAGTATATGGTAGTATTTGTAGTGAAGTACAAAGAAAATAAGACGGTTTTTGTAATAAACGGTAAATAACTCAAACTGACCCCTAAACTCCACCCTCAATGAGGGAGACCTGTGTTCAATCCATGGTTTTGGAAGATCCCCTGAAGGAGGGCATAGCCATACACTCCAGTATTCTCACCTGGAGAGCCCCCATGGACAGAGGAGCCTGGTGGGTTACAGTCCATGAGGTCTCAAAGAGTAGGACGTGACTGAGTGACTAAGCTCAGCACAGTGAAGGCTGAACCCATGAGTACTGAAAGCTGACCACGTATTTTAACAGACCCACTAGTTTTAATGTAAGATGTATCAATTTCATTTACGTGCTATTTATTAATATTTATTCCTTGGGAAAACATATATATATATATAGTGAACTTTTTCAAATATTCTATAGCAAAATGATTTTCTAACCTTTTTTTTTTTTTTTTCATAAAAAGCTGTTTCTAAACTATTGATTTTTCTCTCACAGAGAATTTTCTGGAACTTTGATCTTTGGTTTTGAAGATAATTTTGTATCTGAGAAAAATATTTTTATTGCTATCTAGTATTTACCTTATATTTGTGCAAAGTAGGCTGACATTTACATTTTCATCACCCATTTGGTATTTTCTTCTGACAATTTTCATACATAGCTTCTTGCATCCTTTCTAATTTATCTGAATGAAGAAATTGACCAACTAGATTTAAAACTGCTATTTCCAACCACTTAATCAGATACATATCATATTGAAAAGAGGTTCAGATTGTAATAAAATTATGTATAAATATCTATTATTTATTGGGTGTATACTATGGGCAAAATATAATATTAGATATATTTTATACTGAATTGTTTAATTCTTAAAAGAAAACATTGTGAAGTGTATCCTAACATCCCCATTTTTTTGACTGGAATGATTAACTGATGTTTAAATGTTTAAATAATAGTAGTTGCTCAATAAATATTATTTTATATATTAAATATATGTATATTATGTGTATATAAGTAATAGATATATTGATGAGTGAAAAATGAGCAAATAATGAGCAAATGGATGAATATATAAACTTGTTCATAGTGACTCACATAGAATAAAGTAGAATTAGAATTTGTATCCAATCTGGAGTATACTACAGAGAGCACAGGTTTTCTTTAAAAGATCTTACCCTGTACTTACAGTTGCTTACAACTGCAGAGTAGTAGTTGGGAAAATAAATATAGACAAATTCTTCAATTCAAAAAGGGCTCTGTCACTGTGTGTTACCTTGAGTGAACAATTAACCTGCCCTGAGCTTTTCATGTCGTGTGTGTAAGGCTGTCAGCTTTGTAAAAGAATTCAATGAAATAATTTAAGTAAATTAGTAAAAACAAAACAAAAATAAAGATGTTATGGTAATGACTTTGATGTCGATTAAACTGTGTTCCAAATGAGACTATAAAACATGTTCCAAATGGGACTGTAAAAATACTAGATCTGCTAGTAAGAGCCATATCCCCAACTTTATCCCAAGAGAAGTCTTAAAATGTCCAAATCCTCTAGAGATATGAGTACACTCCAGAATATCCTGGCTACAAAGAGCAAGAGTTGTATCTGCATGGTTTATGGCCCACTCCAGTAACAACAAGGACCACCTGGGTGAAAAGGTTAGTACTTGTATTTTAGGACTTATCCCAGTAAACTAAATCAGAGCTACTGACTAAGTGATGATTTAGAGTCCCAAAGGCTCTCTGTTTCTTCATTTCATTCTCATTCTCTCCCCTTTTCTTCCTTCCTTTCCTCTTGCCTTCCCTCCCCATCCATCCTCTTGCCTCTCCAACCTTCTCCCTTCTCTTTTTGGAGAAAGTTGGAAGAAGGAATTCTCCGACTCCATGATGGCCATCTTTACTGTACTTTCTAAGTAACATACTGTTCTTCAGACTACCTCATAATGAGGGGTACTATTATTTCCTATGAAAGTTCAAAATCATAAATACTAATCTCTGACCATGGTCCTATATTGTACTACTCTTGTTCTGTCCCTTCACTTGAACCATTCTTCATTCTCAATAAAGCTTCAGTTAATCAATTTGCTCCAGTAATTTCAAATCATTAGCCCTGCTCCCCTTTCACTTACATTTCTATCCAATCTGGGTCAAGGATTCAAGAAATTTGAAATTTGACAAACATTACTCCTTCCTTCAAATTCTCAATTTTCTTGACACCCTAATGCTTTCTTGTCTCTACTCCTGGGCACTGGTAATGCAGTTCTTCTACTCCCTGACCTTAGGCACTGAGTGTTACTGAGGAAATTCATGCTGTTAAATTTAGTATGGTTCCATTATTGCTTAATTTTGTAAAAATGCCCATTCCTCAGAGTGATTTGTCTAAGGTTACTCCTCTCATTTAAACTCTCAACCTTCTAGGTCCATCCACGATGCTGCAAATGACAGTATTTCATTCTTTTCAGTGGCTGAGTAATATTACCTTGTTATACTGAGTGAAGTAAATCAGACAGAGAAGAAAATATATCATTGGTGTCTCTTTTATGTGGAATCTAAAAAGAAATGATACAAGTGAACTTGAACAATTTACAAAACAGAAAAAGACTCACGGACTTAGAGAACAAACTTATGGTTGTCAGAGGGGAAAGATGGGAGAGGGTGGTAAGGGATAGTTAGGGAGTTTGGGATCAACATGTACACACAGATATATTTAAAATAGACAACCAACAGGCCCCACTGTATAGCACATGGAACTCTGCTCATCTTTTAGTGTGCTTTTTTGGCTATCTATATGTCTTCTTAGGAAAATATACATTTAGGTCTTCTGCTCATTTTTTAATTGAGTTGTTTTTTTCATTCTTGAGTTATATGAGTTCTTTACATATTTTGAATATTACTGCTTATTGGATACACAATTTTCAAATATCTTCTCCCACTTGGTAGGTTGTATTTTCAACTTGGTGGTTTTCTTTACTTTGCAGGCCTTTTTAGTTTGATGTATCTCTGTTTATTACTTTTATATACATATATACATACATATATATATATATATATATATATATATATATGTAAAATTAAATACTACCCAATTCTAAACCAGATCTGAAAGAGACACATGCACCCCAATGTTCATCACAGCACTGTTTATAATAGCCAGGACATGGAAGCAACCTAGATGCCCATCAGCAGACGAATGGATAAGGAAGCTGTGGTACATATACACCATGGAATATTACTCAGCCATTAAAAAGAATTCATTTGAATAGGTTCTAATGAGATGGATGAAACTGGAGCCCATTATATAGAGTGAAGTAAGCCAGAAAGATAAAGACCATTACAGCATACTAACACATATATATGGAATTTAGAAAGATGGTAATGATAACCCTATATGCAAAACAGAAAAAGAGACACAGATGTACAGAACAGACTTTTTGGACTCTGTGGAGAAGAGAGGAGGTGGGATGGTTCGAAGAGAACGCATGTTATATTATCTGGTGAAACAGATCACCAGCCCAGGTGGGATGCATGAGACAGTGCTCGGCCCTGGTGCACTGGGAAGACCCCGGAGAATCGGGTGGAGAGGGAGGTGGGAGGGGGGATCGGGATGGGGAATACATGTAACTCCATGACTGATTCATGTCAATGTATGACAAAACCCACTGCAATGTTGTGAAGTAATTAGCCTCCAACTAATAAAAATAAATGAAAAAAAATTAAAAAAAATAAATAAAGATGTAATCATACCAATTGCGACAATGTAGATGGTACTTGAGGGTATTATGCTAAGTGAAATATGTCACACAAAGCCAAATACTGTAGGATTTTACTTATATGTAGATTATTAAACAATGACAACAAAAAAGTAAATGATCAAACCAGACAAAAACAAACAGGTAGATCCAGAGAACAGAGTAGTGATTACCAGACAGAGAGGATAAAAAGGGTAAAGGGAGTCAACCGTATGGTGATGGATGAAAGCTATATTTTTGGTGGTAATTTCTATAGTGTATACAGAGGTCAAAATATAATGTTGCAACACCTGAAACATATAATGCTATAAACCCAAGTTACCTCAGGTTTTTAGAAAAAAGTTGCTAGTAACATCCCACACCTCACTTCTTGCTGCTTCTCCTACATCCTTCAGTCAGTCATCAGTCTTTGAGCAGATGAGGCTAACGGCGCTTGCACGGTCTACGCCTGTGTACTCCGGATTTTGCCTGACTGATCCACTTTAAGATTCAGTCTCCAAGAACCTGTTGTATCTAAAGTGAGCACTGCCTGTGAGTGAATTGAAGCAAACAAAAATATGTGAAGATGGAGGCTTTCTTAAAATAAAGCATGCTGGTGAAAATAGTAACTAAGGCAACAGCAGTATTCCACAACTGGCCAGTAGAAACTGTAGAATGTCGCCTTAGAGAAATCTTCCAATTATTTTGCAACTGATTTGACTAGGGCACATTCAGGAAGAGATAGCTGACAATCTATTATCCTAACTGTTTCTGCCATATTCAAGAATACTGTTTTGGATTATATCAACTTAACTCTGACAACTCTGTCATGTATTTATGTCACTCTGAAGGAATTCATTACATGTAATAGTTTACTGAAATTTTTGTGTATATGTTCTTCTCTCCAACTGGATTTTAATTTCCAGAAAGGCATCTTATTTAACCCTGATATTGTAGCATAGAACAGTTTCTGTTATATGCTAATTTCTGTAGTAAAAACTAAGACATTACATTTGTCATCTTATTTTGTCCCTGCTGACTTGTGTGAATATAGATAGGCATTATTTTTCCCTGGTTCTCAGATCCTGATATAAAAATGGAAATTTTGGTATAATTATTTTGTAATGATTTTTAGTAAATAGTAAAGATGTATTATGAAAAAAATGTTGATGATTTAATTGATGAATTAAATTATATAATATAATCTTAAATGTGCCCAGTTTTCCATTAGAATCTGCTCTTTGTAACTAAACATTTTTCATCAACAATAAATAACACATGTTGTGCAGGGGAGATAATATAATTTGAACATTAAGAAACTGATTCTTGATAAACTCTGCTCAAGAGACTGACTGGATTCAAATCTTGGTTCTGCCACTTACTAGTTTTGGCAAGTTAACAAATATCATTTTGCCTCACTTCTCTCATCTATAAAGGATAAAACAATAATATTATTTTGTACTGAAAATTAAATAGGAAGATATAAATAAAGTATTTCACATGCACCTAATATATTGAAAAGCATTACATAGTATTATTTCATTGCATGTTATTTTAATTTGAACAGTTTTTTATATTTGCTGGGGCAAGTTTTTATGTATCATATCACCTTGAAGAATTATAAGCTTCCATTTTCTTGAGCAGACTCACAAAGTAACATGCTTTCCATCTTTGGAAGAATTCATAAATAAGTTGCCTATTGGCTAACAGTTAAACTGTAAAAGACATTCCTGCATTGTTGCAAGATTGATCTAAATGGCTTCTAATAGTTCTTGTTGTTCTAAAAATCTAGGATACTTTGCGGGGCTTCCCTGGTGGCTCAGGGGTAAAGAGCCTAACTGCCAAGTCAGAGATGTGGGTTAGATCCCTGGGTGGAGATCCTCTGGAGAAGAAAATGGCAACCCACTCCAGTATTGTCTGGAAAATCCCATGGACAGAGGGGCCTGGTAGACTACAGCCCATGGGGTCATGAAGAGTCAGACACAACCAAGCAACTGAGCCCAAGCATGAAGATATTATTTTTAAACAACATAAAACCCCCGGCATGCATTCTAAATGGGGAAAGTAGTATACAATTTTCAGTGGGAGAGCTGAAGGGGGCGTTGTTCCATCCCCTGTTTGCTGTTTCAGCTTAAGTTGATGACATCACATCTTTTAATTGCTACCTTCAGTTCAGTTCAGTCACTCAGTTGTATCCGACTCTTTGCGACCCCATGAATTACAGCACGCCAGGCCTCCCTGTCCATCACCAACTCCCGGAGTTTACTCAAACTCATGTCCATCGAGTCCGTGATGCCATCCAGCCATCTCACCCTCTGTTGTCCCCTTCTCCTCCTGCCCCCAATCCATCCCAGCATCAGGGTCTTTTCCAATGAGTCAGCTTTTCGCATCAGGTGTCCAAAGTATTGGAGTTTCAGCTTCAGCATCAGTCCTTCCAGTGAACACCCAGACTGATTTCCTTTAGGATGGAATGGTTGGATCTCCTTGCAGTTCAAGGGACTCTCAAGAGTCTTCTCAAACACCACAGTTCAAAAGCATCAATTCTTTGGCGCTCAGCCTTCTTCACAGTCCAACTCTCACATCCATACATGACCACTGGGAAAACCATAGCCTTGACTAGACGGACCTTTGTTGGCAAAGTAATGTCTCTGCTTTTTAATATGCTGTCTAGGTTGGTCATAACTTTTCTTCCAAGGAGTAAGCGTCTTTTAATTTCACAGCTGCAATCACCATCTGCAGTGATTTTGGAGCCCCCAAAAATAAAGTCTGACACTCTTTCCACTGTTTCCCCATCTATTTCCCATGAAGCGATGGGACCAGATGCCATGATCTTAGTTTTCTGAATGTTGAGCTTTAAGCCAACTTTTTCACTCTCCTCTTTCACTTTCATCAAGAGGCTTTTTAGTTCCTCTTCACTTTCTGCCATAAGGGTGGTGCCATCTGCCTATCTGAGGTTATTGATATTTCTCCCGACAATCTTGATTCCAGCTTGTGCTTCTTCCAGCCCAGTATTTCTCATGATGTACTCTGCATACAAGTGAAATAAGCAGGGTGACAATATACAGCCTTGACGTACTCCTTTTCCTATTTGGAACAAGTCTGTTGTTCCATGTCCAGTTCTAACTGTTGCTTCCTGACCTGCATACAGGTTTTTCAAGAGCAGGTCAGGTGGTCTGGTACTCCCGTTGCTGCCTTACAGAGCTCCAATTCGTCATGCCTTGCAGATTCTCTGGCATAGGTCTATTTCATCTATCAATTTCTCTCCTACTATTTTACTTTGCTGAAATTTGAAAGTGAAAGTGAAAGTCACTCAGTTGTGTCCCAGTCTTTGCCACCCCATGGCCTATACAGATTGAGGGATTCTCCAGGCCAGAATACTAGAGTGGGTAGCCATTCCCTTCTCCAGGGGATCTTCCACACCCAGGGATCGAACCCGTCTCCTGCATTGCAGGAGGATTCTCTACCAGCTGAGCCACAGGGAAATGCTAGTTGCTGTTAATTGCTAAGTTGTGTCAGACTCTCTGCTACCCCATGGACTAAAGCCCACCAGTCTCCTTTCTCCATGGAATTCTCCAGGCAAGAATACTGGATTGGGTGGCCATTCCCTTCTCCAGGGGATCTCTCCCGAATCAGAGTCTTCTGCATTTCAGGCGGACTGTTTACTGTCTGAGACACCAGGGGAAGCGTGTTTTACTCTGATATGAAACCATATTATATGCTAACTCCTTGCTTAAAAGAACAATCTTTGTCCTTATATCTTTAGGTTCATAAATACCTCTTGCCAGTTTGAAATTTGCATTTTCATGGTTTGCCTCTAACTTAGTTATTCAGATAGTGATGGACTACTTGAGGAGAAAGCATCAAATGCAGATTATATGGCCATATTTAAGGGAAAATACTTCAGGAGTGGGGTATCATTTTGCTTTGTGCTTTAAAAAAAATTAAGAAAAAATACATTATTTTTTAAATGGCATTATCTCTGTACAGGAATTCCAACTGATAGTCATTAATAAGAAGTACAAAAAAGTTTGGGGTTACTATACATGCAATACCATATATAAAATAGATAATCAAGAACCTACTGTATAGCACAGGGAACTTTACCCAACATTCTGTATAGTCTATATGGGAAAAGAATCTGAAAGAATTGGATATATGTATAACTGAATCACGTTGCTATATACTTGAAACTAACACAGTGTTATAAATCAATGATAATTCAATGTAAAATAAATATTAAATTAAAAATAACTTTTAAAGAAATTAGTAAAATTAAGTTATTGTTTTCATTCGGTAAAAGAAGTTTAATTGTGCAAATTTGATGTCATTTGTGTCATTCCTGGGGGCTTCCAAGGTGGCATTCGCAGTAAAGAACCCATCTGCCAATGCAGGAGACATAGAAGATGAGAGTTTGATCCCTGGGTTGGGAAGATCCCCTGCAGGAGGGCCTGGTAACCCACTCCAGTATTTTTGCCTGGAGAATCCCATGTACAGAGGAGCCTGGTGAGCTATAGTCCATAAGGTCGTTGAGTCAGACACGACTGAAGTGACTTAGCGTGCACACACATGTCATTCCTGACTTTTAATGTTTGTCTCTTGATTTGAACTGGGTCAATTTAATGTTCTCCTTCTCCCTCTCCATCGAACAGGAGCTGAGGCTTATGTTGCCCTGTTATTTAGAAGGGACATCCTGCACTGCTTGCTGTTCCTAGTCCATCCCAGCCTCTGTTCGATCATAAAGCAGAAGGCCCATCTCATTGTCCAATGTTGTCCTCTAGTGATGTCCATGGTCCAAGCATCTCTTCACTCTTCAGATGCATAAAATCCTCATCCTGCATATGAACTTCAGTTAAATTAGCCTCAAGGCTAGGGTAAAATTTGTGGATAGTAATGGGCACAGGGTTCATTCTCAGGACTCCAGACAGTTTCCAATCTAGTCACATTCTACTACTTCTCACTCTATAGTCCCTTTGAGTTCAAATTAACGTCATAATGTCTAGCCTTGTTTTCTCATTCCCTTTCTGTTTAGTTGATAAACTTAATTTCACCTTTCTTTAGGTTCTGACTCCTGATCTTCCCAAGTCAAGCCATTTGGAATTCAGAAGAATAAAATAGCATTTCTCTTTCAAGTTCCTAGCTCTTAGAAGAATTTTCTTAAATGTAAATTTTAAGACACTTTTTTTCTTCATATCAGTTTAACAAAGTCTACTTAAGATCTCAAAAGTTCATACATAATACGCAAAATATTAGGCAGAGGATAAGTTTAGAGATACTATAGGAAGCTGAACTAGGAAAAGTGAGATTTTGGTGACATTTTCAATCACATAGTTGAAGTAAACAGGTAATGAAGTTACTGTCAGCCAGCCAGAAGGAACAGGTGGCAGCTTCTATCTATTATAGAAAGATAAAGTGAAGTTGGTTGGGCATCAGCAAATCATGTTTCATTGTTCTATTATTCTTAGCTGTTCCTTGAAAAAGGAATTTATTATTTTTTTTAAGAATTAGAAGAAAAAAAAATTCAATTTAATCAGCATATAATTAAGTTGTGCCAACATTACTATTTATTCTCTTTTCCTCACCTTTTACTACCAAAACTTGTAACATTAATTCAAGATCCAGATTGTTTGAGGCAGCATCACCACTTGGTACAACTTCCTAGATTAGTTGCAAGAAGTTTCTGGCTTAAATAATTATCCTCTTCCTCCCCTCTTCTTTCTCTTCCTCCTTCTTTTCCATATAAAATTATCATCAGACTATGGGAGAAGGAACTGGAAACCCACTCCAGTATTCTTGCCTGGAGAACCCTATGGACGGAGAAGCCTGGTGGGCTACAGTCCACAGGGTCGCAAAGAGTCAGACACGACTGAGCGACTTCACTTTCACTTTTCACTTTATGGGATTGTTAATCATTCTGAAAAATATAAATATCCTGCTTTTTTCTTTGGAGGAAAATGTGGGATAAAGATGATCACAGGAAGATTAAGCTTTACTATTGAGTTACTATTTACAGTTGAGACCCAATATTATGTGTGACTTTGACATCTGGGGAAATTGGAAGGATCTGCAATTGACTAACCTTAACATCTCCTTTTCATTCTGTTCCCATGGATAAAATAACCCAGCTAAACAAACCTTATTATCAAAGGGATCAGTTACACTTCCTGCTCTTCCCTGAAAGCCAGTTCTCAGCTCCCTTCCAACCTGCGGAATGAATCAGACAAGCCCATTGTAGCTTCTCCAAGAATCAAGGATACTTTACTCTCTTACTATGACAAAGCCTGATTCCCACAGCACCTGACTGTCCACTCTGTTCTTAAGTACCATCCAAGTGTGTTTCCCTGTGTCCTCCTTCTCCAGACTGTGAGTATTTGTGACTAATAAGCTGCTGTGGATTTGTATTCATCTAGTCAAATGCTGTGTGTTTGGCCCTCCCCATAACTCTAGGGTGGGAAGTTCTCTGTCACCAAAAGAGTGCAGAGATGATTAAAAGAATTGCTTTGTTCATTTACTCAAAAACCTATTTAGTGACTCAGGTTGTTCAGGCATTAAGCCAAGTACTTTGTGCTGGCATTTAATCCTCTTGACAGCCCTTCAAGAGGGCTGCCCTTATTTCCATTTCACAAGTAACAAAACTCAGAGAGGTTAAGTAATTTGTCCAAAGTTACAGAGAAAGTAAGATTGAGCCCAGGTTCTCCTCTCAATTCAATGCTCTTTTCATTACCTTATATTATCTCTAGTAAAGGTAAGCTTTCTTATCTAAAAATGCAAGGAGGCTTCCCTGGTGGCTCAGATGGTAAAACATCTGCCTGCAATGCGGGAGACCCAGGTTCGATCCCTGGGTCGGGAAGATCCCCTGGAGAAGGGAATGGCAACCCACTCCAGTACCCTTGCTTGGAGAATCCCATGGACAGAGGAGCCTGGCAGGCTACAGTCCATGGGGTCGCAAAGAGTCAGACACAACTGAGTGACTTCACTTGCTCACTTGCTATTTATCTAAAAATGCAAAAAAAAAAAAAAAAAAAAAAAAAATGCAAGGAAGTATAGGGTAACAAGTTTGCCATGAAACAGGAAAAAAAAAAAAAAAAACTTTTTTCTTAAAATGAACAAGCACTGTTATCTCTGTATTCTGCTTTTCACTGATAATACTAGATTAAAAGCTCACAGAAACACATTTTAATGTTACTGATGATCATGGAAGGAAGCTGCTACAATATTTACAATATGATCTGCTACCTTGAGCCTTTTGTCCTAGAAACAAGAATGCAAATCTGATTTAAATCACTGGCACATCTCCTTTGGTCTTGGATTTTCTTATTTTTCAGCAAACTTCTCGAGCAGCTGTACAACTCCCTTGCTCAAATTGTCCCCATTTATATTCTTTCGGGCATGACTGGCCTCTAGCAAGTTTAGGTGAAAGATCCAAAAGTGGATGGGACTTAGGAGCCTCTCCGAGGTTAATATACTAACTGGATTAAAGGTGAAAGTGTTTTCTCATCCCTAATTCTTCTGTTTTTCATAGAAATGCTCTGAGCTCAGAAATAAAGATATCACAGGAAATTCTATATCTCTATCTTCAAGACTTAGATGCCTTTCCTTATAAAGGATAAACCAAATGAAAGCATGCTCTCAGAAAATGTTGTTTATATAGATATTTCTAAGTACGGATATTTAGAATAACCCATATATTCCATCCCTAATCTCAATTTCTCTCATGACTCAGACTGTATTTAGAGTCTGATATGTGACAGACTCCGCATTAGTTGCTATACCTATATATCACTTCTTTTGCGCAGTGAATTACATCATCACATTATTTCCATGGATCAATGAAGAAATCAATGCATAGATAATGTAAGAGTGTGCTTAGGTCAGGCAGCTAGTAGTGAAGGAGCGTGGAGTCAAACCCAGGTTAGACTCAACAGCCTCATCTTAAGTCACATTCAGTTTGGTTAGACTGATTGATTTGGAACAGCACAGCTTGCTTGGAAGGCAAAAGCTGCTTCTAAATACATTTTTGGTAGAGGCAGGTCTTTTCACTAGTTTGCCTGCTGCCTACTTGATTCCTAAAAATACACTGTTGATTGTTCATAGCTTCAGAGAAAATCGCTTTTTCATTAAAGTGCCCATTATGGTGTGTCAATGAATGTGATAACATGCATAATTTACCTCTGGGGAGTATGTAATTAGAAAATTAACCTTTTACTTTTCTCTTGTTAATCAGTTATAAAAAGTGATGGAAGGATAATGCATTAGCAACCATGTCTACTATATTATTGTGCTTTTCATGTCTAAGTTGCTTAAAAGGAACAAAATGCTCAGAGCAAGAGTCTGAATGTGTTAAGAAGAAATAGCATTTTGCACATACAGAAGGGCATACTTCTTATGTCTTTCATATGCCTTTAAACACAGTGTGTGAAGGAGAGGGTAGAGCGGGTGAATTGAGAGAGTAGCATGGAAACACACACATTATCATATGTAAAATAGATAGCCAGTGGGAATTTGCTATATGACACAGGGAGCTCTGTGACAACCTAGAAGGGTGGGGTGGGGTGGGAGATGGGAGTGAGGTTCAAGAGGGATGAGACATATGTATGCGTGCCTGCATGCTAAGTCACTTCAGTCATGTCCAACTCTGTGGGGCCCTTTGGACTGTAGCCTGCCAGGACCCTCTGTCTGTGGGATTCTCCAGGCAAGAACACCGGAGTTGATGCTATGCCTTCCTCCAGGGGATCTTCCCAACCCAGGGATCAAACCTGCCTCTCCTGTGGCTCCTGAATTGTAGGTGGAGTCCTTGCTGCTGAACCTCTAGTGAAGCCCAGACATATGTATACCTATGGCTGGTTCATGTTGTTGCATGGCAGAACCAACACAATATTGTAAAGCAATTATCCTCTAATTAAAAATAAATAAAAACATTTAAAAGATTCTTTTTGGGGGTATGTGTTTAAAAGATGATGTGTTTGGAGGTAGTATTTTACTCAAATGAGAAAGAAAATTCTGAATTCTCATCTGTGAAATCATCCTTGCTTTTCAGAAAGCGGAGTATTTTAGAAGGTACATATTTTTGTTTCCCTGAAAGGATCCAGAGCATGTAAAGAGTGACATGCCTTCTTACTTGAGTAGGCCAGAAGATCCACTGCCAAACTCCATCCTCCCCCATAGATGCTTATTTTCTTTCTCTGTTGTCAGAAGAGCCTGATTATCTGAACTGCAAGAAAACAGTCACTCTCATCATTTCTGAAAGCTTTGATCACTTCTAACTCTGGATCTTACAGATGCTGAAAAGCAACATTGGTTTTATGTCTCGAAATCACTGGGTCACAGCCTAGACTTTAGATGAATTATTTGTGACACTTTATTCCTGAGATACACAGAGATGTGTGAGAAGGCAAAAAAAACATCTGAGATATAATGTACATGCTAGAGGGTTACACTGAAATTTGAGTTAAGAGACTTGGTAATATTTTACTGATTAGCTTTGGTACATCACTTTTTGTTTTCTGAGTCTTGGTGTTTCCATTTGCAAAATGGATTTTTTTTTTTTTTGCCCTGCATATATCAAAAAATTTTCTAATAAGGCCAGCTGACTTTTTAAAAATGAATATCCATCACAACCTCAATTTTAAGAGAATGTGAGAGTGAAATACTCTTATTCCTACCATCTTCTATTTTCAAGTGGCAAATTTTTTCTTTTTTATTAGCAAAACAGAGATCAAGGCAGCATTCCATATTTTATTCTCAAATTCCCTGTAAAAGTGACTTTTTGTATTCTAAAAACATTCTGTATTTTGTATAAATATTCTGTATTCTTTATAAATATTCTTTAGCTCAGAGGTCACTCTTGGAACATTTATCTTTTTGGCCTCTTACCTAATTTCCATCTAAGATAATTTGAATAATATCTCTCAAAAGAGATTGGGTCCAAAGGTTTGGAGATGCTAAGTATTATCTTATATCTGGAACAAATGCCTTTGCAGATGTAATTATACTAAGGATCTCCAGATGGTGTGATTACCTTAGATTATAAAGGTGGTCTATGGGCGTCCCTGGTGGCTCAGCAGTAAAGTATCTGCCTGCCAATGCAGGAGCTTAGGGTTCGATCCCTCAGTCAGGAAGATCCCCTGGAGAAGGAAATGGCAACCCACTCCAGTATTCTTGCCTGGAAATCCCATAGAAAGAGGAGCCTGGCAGGCTATAGTCCTTGGGGTTGCAGAGTGAGGCATGCGTTAGTGACTAAACAACAACAACAAAAACAAATGTGTCCCAGAGTCTTTATGAGAGAGGCCAAGGGAGATCTTGGCAGACAGAAGAGAACATCATATGATCACAGAGGTGGAGACTGAAACAACTCAGCCACCAGCCAAGATGGCAGCTGCCAGAAGCTGGAAGAGGCCAGGACCAGATTCTCCCCTAGAGGATTCAGCCCTACTAACACCTGGATCTCTGCCAGTGAAACTGATTTGACAACTCTGTAGGAGAATATCTGTGTGCTGCTTTAAGCCACCAAGCATGTTATTATATGTCAGAGCAGCCATAGTAGAAGTACACCATCGGAAATACACCATTCCTCCCATCACATCAAAGAATGTTCTAGACGGAATGTTGAGTTACCATGGCAACCTCTTCCAAACCCCTCAGCTTACCTCCTCATACCGCTGCCTTACTGCCCCCTACTAACTTAAAAAGTCATCTTGCTCAGTCACTCAACCATGTCCAACTCTTTGTTGTCCCATGGACAGTAGCCCACCAGGCTCCTCTGCCCATAAAATATTCCAGGCAAGAATACTGGAGCGGGGTGACATTTCCTCCTCCAGGGGATCTTCCCAACCCAGAGACTGAACTCACGACTCTTGCACCTCTCGCATTGGCAGACAGATATTTTTTCAATGGTTCCACCTGGGAAACCCATCTTAAGACTTTTTAAAATTCAATTTTGCTTTCACAATGAGAAATTGTGGGATGCTTGTCTCGTATATTGAGTCTTCCCTTGCATCCTGGGCTGTTTAGGATACAAAAGGAAACATTTAGCTGGCAAAACTAGCTAGAATTGAGTTTTTAAATTCCTTTTCTTTTTCTTTTAGCTGCAGAACATGGCATAGATGATCTTAGTTCCCTGGCCAGAGATCGAACCTGTTCCCCTTGAAGTAGAACCACAGAGGCCTCACCATTGAATTGTTTGAGAATTCCCAGACTTAAGTGACATAAACACACTACTGTATATTAACTAGATAATCAATAAGAAACTACTGTATACACAGGGAACTCTACTCAATACTCTGTAGTGGACTATATGAGAAAAGAATTAAGTGAGTTACTAAAAATATGAAGTGTGTTTTCCAGGTGGAATGATTTAAATAAATATTTCTTTGATGGTTTGAGAATAGATCTGATTATTTCTTAGTTGAGTTTCTTTAATTTTCATTTATGCATTGAGTTGTTGCACACCATGTGTCTTAGTAGATTTTTTGAAGAAATGTTAAAAAGAAAAGAATTACCTATGGTTTTTCCAGTAGTCATGTATGGATGTGAGAGCTGGACCATAAAGAAAGCTGAACACTGAAGAACTTATGCTTTAGAACTGTGGTGTTGGAGAAGATACTTGAGAGTCCCTTGGATTGCATGGACATCAAACCAGTCAATCCTAAAGGAAATCAGTCCTGAATGTTCATTGGAAGGACTGATACTGAAGCTAAAGCTCCAATACTTTGGCCACCTGATGCGAAGAACTGACTCCTTGGGAAAGACCCTGATGTTGGGAAAGATTGAAGGCAGGAGGAGGAGAGGATGACAGAGGATGAAATGGTTTGATTGTGTCATCGCTTTGATGGACAAGAGTTTGAGCAAGCTCCAGGGTGATGGACAGGGAAGCCTGGAATGCTGCAGCACATTGGGTCACAAAGAGCTGGACACCACTGAACAAATGAACTGAATTGAAAGAATGACATTTTTAGGATTTCCTTTTCCTCTCCTTTTAATCATGTTTTGGTTTGGTGGGCTTTTTTGCACCCCACACCCCTCATGCTGTTGGCGAATTAGTGTATTTTTTCATCTTGTTTTTGTTCAGTTGCTAAGTCATGTCTGACTCTTTGTGACTCTATGGACTGCTCATGCCAGGCTTCTCTGTCCTCCACTATCTCTCAGAGATTGCTCAGATTCATTTCCATTGAGCCCATGACGCTATCTAACCATCTCATCCTCCTCCACTCTCTTCTTTTGCTTTTGATCTTTCCCAGCACCAGGGTCTTTTCCAATGAGTTTGCTTTTCATATCAGGTGGCCAAATCATAGCAGCTTCAGCTTGGCAACCGTCCTTCCAATGAATATTCAGGGTTGATTTCTTCAGGATTGACTGATTTCATCTTCTTACAAGCAAAGGAATTCTCAAGAGTCTTCTCCAGCACCATAATCCAAAAGCATCAATTCTTTGGCACTTATCCTTCTTTATGGTCCAACTCACCTCTGTACACCACTACCAGAAAAATCATAGCTTTGACTGTACAGAACTTGGTCAGCAAAGTGATGTCTCTGTTTTTTAATATGCTGTCTAGGTTTGTCATAACTTTCCTTTCAAGGAGCAAGGGTCTATTAATTTCATGACTGTAGTTACCATTCATAGTGATTTTGAAGCCTAAGAAAACAAAGTTTGTCACTGTGTCCATTGTTTCCCCAACTATTTGCCATGAAGTGATGGGACCAGATGCCATGATCTTAGTCATTAGAATATTGAGTTTCAAGTCAGCTTTTTCACTCTTCTCTTTCACCTTCATCAAGAGGCTCTTTAGTTCCTCTTCACTTGCTGCTATTAGAGTGGTATCATCTGCATATCTGAGGTCGTTGATATTTCTTCCGGCTCTTGATTTCAGCTTTTGATTCATCCAACCTGGCATTTTGCATGATGTACTCTGAACAGAAGTTAAATAAACAGGCTGACAATATACAGCCTCCTTTTCCAATTTTGAACAACAGATGGGTCATGGTGGAGAGGTCTGACAGAATGTGGTCCACTGGAGAAGGGAACTGCAAACCACTTCAGTATTCTTTCCTTGAGAACCCCATGAACAGTATGAAAAGGCAAAAAGATAGGACACTGAAAGATGAACTCCCCCGGTCAGTAGGTGCCCAATATGTTACTGGAGATCAGTGGAGAAATAACTCCAGAAAGAATGAAGGGATGGAGCCAAAGCAAAATCAACACCCAATTGTAAATGGGATTGGTGATAGAAGCAAGATTCGATGCTGTAAAGAGCAATATTGCATAGGAACCTGGGATGTTAGGTCCATGAATCAAGGCAACTTGGAAGTGGTCAAACGGGAGATGACAAGAGTGAATATCGACATTCTAGGAATCAGTGAACTAAGATGGACTGGAATGGGTGAATTTAATTCAGATGACCATTATATCTACTACTGTGGGCAGGAATCCCTTAGAAGAAATGGAGTAGCCATCATAGTCAACAAAAGAGTCTGAAATGCAGTACTTGGAAGCAATCTCAAAAACTACAGAATGATCTCTGTTTTCAAGGCAAACCATTCAATATCACAGTAATTCAAATCTATGCCCCGACCAGTAACACCAAAGAAGCTGAAGTTGAACAATTCTATGAAGACCTACAAAACCTTCTAGAACTAACAACCAAAAAAGATGTTCTTTTCTTTATAGGGGACTGGAATGCAAAAGTAGGAAGTCAAGAAACACCTGGAGTAACAGGCAAATTTGGCCTTGGAGTACAGAATGAAGCAGGGCAAAGGCTAATAGAGTTCTGCTAAGAGAACACACCCTTTTCCCACAACACAAGAGAAGACTCTACACATGGACATAATCAGATGGCAAACACCGAAATCAGATTGATTGTATTCTTTGCAGCCAAAGATGGAGAAGCTCTATACAGTCAGCAAAAACAAGACCGAGAGCTGACTATGGCTTGGACCATGAACTCCTTATTGCCAAATTCAGAGTGAAATTTAAGAAAGTGGAGAAAACCACTAGCCCATTCAGGTATGACCTAAATCAAATCCCTTATGACTATACAGTGGAAGTGAGAAATAGATTTAAGGGATTAGATCTGATAGACAAAGTGCCTGATGAACTATGGATGGAGATTCATGACATTGTACAGGAGACAGGAATCAAGATAATCCCAAAGGGGGAAAAAAAAATGAAAAAGAGCAAAATGGCTGTCTGAGGAGGCCTTACAAATAGTTGTGAAAACAAGGGAAGTGAAAAGCAAAGGAGAAAAGGAAAGAATACATGTTTGAATGCAGAGTTCCAAAGAATAGCAAGGAGAGATAAGAAAGCCTTCCTCAATGATCAATGCAAAGAAATAGAGGAAAACAATACAATGGGAAAGACTAGAGATCTCTTCAAGAAAATTAGAGATACCAAGGGCACATTTCATGCAAAGATGGGCTCAATAAAGGACAGAAATGGTAGGGACTTAACAGAAGTAGAAGATATTAAGAAGAGGTGGCAAGAATACACAGAAGAACTGTACAAAAAAAGGTCTTCAGATAATCACAGTGGTGTGATCGCTCACCTAGAGCCAGACATCCTGTAATGTGAAGTCAAGTGGGCTTTAGGAAGTATCACTACAAACAAAGCTAGTGGAGGTGATGGATTTCCAGTTGAGTTATTTTCAAATCCTGAAAGATGACTCTGTGAAAGCGCTGCACTCAATATGCCAGCAAATATCAAAAACTCAGCAGTGGCCACAGGACTGGAAAAGGTCAGTTTTCATTCCAACCCCAAAGAAAGGCAATGCCAACGGATGGTCAGACTACTGCACAATTGCACTCATCTCACACGCTAGTAAAGTAATGCTCAAAATTCTGCAAGCCAGGCTTCAGTAATACGTAAACTGTGAACGTCCAGATGTTCAAGCTGGAATTAAAAAAGGCAGAGGAACCAGAGATCAAATTGCCATCTGCTGGATCATCGAAAAAGCAAGAAAGTTCCAGAAAAACATCTACTTCTGCTTTACTGACTATGCCAAAGCCTTTGACTGTGTGGATCACAATAAACTGTGGAATATTCTGAAGGAGATGGGAATACCAGACCACCTGACCTGCCTCTTGAGAAACCTGTATGCAGGTCAGGAAGCAACAGTTAGAACTGTACAGGGAACAACAGACTGGTTCCAAATAGGAAAAGGAGTACATCTAGGCTTTATATCGTCACCCTGCTTATTTAACTTATATGCAGAGTACATCATAAGAAATGCTGGGCTGGAAGAAGCACAAGCTGGAATCAAGATTGCCTGGAGAAATATCAACAAACTCAGATATGCAGATGACACCACCCTTATGGCAGAAAGTGAAGAAGAACTAAAGAGCCTCTTGATGTGAAAGAGGAGAGTGAAAAAGTTGGCTTAAAGCTCAACATTCAGAAAACTAAGATCACGGCATCCGGTCCCATCACTTCACGGAAAATAGATGGGGAAACAGTGGAAATAGTGGCTGACTTTACTTTTCTGGGCTCCAATATCACTGCAGATGGTGCTTGCAGCCATGAAATTAAAAGACGCTTACTCCTTGGAAGGAAAGTTATGACCAACCTGGGCAGAATACTGAAAAGCAGAGACATTACTTTGTCAACAAAGGTCCATCTAGTCAAGGCTATGGTTTTTCCAGGGTCATGTATGGATGCGAGAGTTGGACTATAAAGAAAACTGAGCACCAAAGAATTGATGCTTTTGAACTGTGGCGGTGGAGAAGACTCTTGAGAGTCCCTTTGACTGCAAGGATATCCAACCAGTCCATCCTAAAGGAGATCAGTCCTGGGTGTTCATTGGAAGGCCTGATGCTGAAGCTGAAACTCCAATACTTTGGCCACCTGATGCAAAGAGCTGACTCATTGGAAAAGACCTTGATGCTGGGAAAGATTGAGGGTAGGAGGAGAAGGGGATGACAGAGGATGAGATGGCTGGATGGCATCACCGACACAATGGACATGGGTTTGGGTGGACTCTGGGAGTTGGTGATGGACAGGGAGGCCTGGCGTGCTGAGGTTCATGGAGTCGCAGAGAGTCGGACATGACTGAGGGACTGAACTGAACTGAACTGAAATTGTTCCACGTCCAGTTCTAACTGTTGCTATTTGACTCACAGCTTTGTCAGGAGACAGATAAGGTGGTCTGTACTCCCACTGCTTTAAGAATTTTCCACAGTTTGCTGTGATCCACCCAATCAAAAACTTTAGCCTAGTCAATGAAGCAGAATTAGATGTTTTTTTTGAACTCCTTTGCTTTTTCCATGATCCAGCAACTATTGGCAATTTGATCACTCGTTCCTCTGCCTCTTTAAAACCCAGCTTGTATGTCTGTAAGTTCTTGGTTCATATATACTAGAGCCTAGCTCAAAGAACTTTTAACATAACCTTGCTAGCATGTGAAATGAGCACAATTGTACACTAGCTGGAACATTCTGTGAGGTCTTGCTGACTTTAGGAATCATTACTATGAGCAAAGCTTATGGAGGTGACAAAATTCCATGTGAGCTCTTTAAAATCCTAAAAGATGGTGCTGTTAAAGTGCTGCACTCAATATGTCAGCAAATTTGGAAAACTCAGCAGTGACCACAGGACTGGAAAAGATCAGTTTTCATTACAATCCCAAATAAAGGCAATACCAAAGAATGTCCCTATTCATACTGGGAATCAAAACTTTAAAGTAAACTGCTCTTAAATCTACAAGAGAAAGAAGGTGTGAGACAATTCTTTTAAGATTTGTACCTTACTTTTTAAAATATGTTTAAAAAGAAGCAGGTTAATAGAAAAACCATTTTGCAAGCATTTCTGAAGTACTTTACTTCTGTTGGATGAGAGAGTATTCTTTCTTCTACAGGTTAATAAGTTGCCAGTTTTGCCACACTCTGTAATTAACTGACAACAGGCTCTTCTTAAGAATGGATTTTTTTCCAGTTGGTTTTGAATGAGTAATAGTGAAAAAAGGCTTTTATGAATGAATGGATATTGAATCAATAAGCTGTTTCTCAGAGGTCATCAGTGATTGAGGAATAGCTATAGGTAAGCAGTAACTAACTTGTTGAGATACTCTATCTGTTATAATGTCTACAAAAGTATATATTTCTTTTTGATTTATATCATGTACTATATATAAATTTCACACTAACAGAAGTCTCCCAAAAGCTTTTGTAAATAATACTATAAATTGCCCACAGATCTAACAGGGAGAAATTTATCAGTTAAATAATTGTGAGGGGAATTTATAGCTTTATCTGGCATGTCTGTACAAATATACTACTGTAATAATATATTTGTAAGCCTTATCACTGCAGCAATACTCTTTTAGTCTTTGTCTCCACTTTTTTTTTTTTTAACTTGTTTACTATATCTCATTGTCTGTTTAATTAGTGAATGAAAGAGTTAATTTAGAAATTTCTAGACTGGAGGTAATTAAGGGAAAAATGGGAAAAGCAGATGGACTAGAAAAAAAAAAAAGGTGAGAGAAAGACAAAGATGGTCAGTATTAAAATTTCTCAGATAATCAGAAAATAAAGTGGTGTGTGTGTGTGTGTGTCCTACTTTAATTTCTTTATTCTAAATGTCATGAGAAATCATTGAAGTATTTAAACATAAGATGGCATGATAATGTTTGAGTTTTAGAAAATTTACTAACAAAATGGATTGAACAACTGTTATTGCAAGGCTATTGAGGCAGTCCAGATGAGAGATGATGATAGTGTTGTTGTGCAGTGGAGATATTTGTATGGATAAAAATAGGTAAATTTTAGAGAAACAAAGATAATAAAGTTGTAATACTGTGTCCCATAAATTGAGTTAGAAAGAGGTTGAATAACTCATAGCTTTCTGGCATGTGTGTCTTTGAATAAAAGTTTGAACCATCCAAGAGCTGATGATTCTGGAATATTATCAGATTTATTGTAGAAATTCATGACTTATATTTAGGAAAAATGATATCAATATGCTTTGAAACATCCACATGAAGATGATCAAAAAAAATAAAATAGAGAATAGATTTTATTTGTGTGTATGTTCAGACACGACAAACTCTTTGCAACCCCAGGGACTGTAGGGACCAGGCTTCTCTGTCCACGGGATTTCCCAGGCAAGAATACTGGAGTGCATTGACATTTCCTTCTCCAAGTGATCGCCCCGACTCAGGAGTCGAACTCAAGTCCTGCATCTCCTGTATTGGAAGGCAGATCCTTTACCACTGAGCCGCCTGGGAAGCCTAGATTTTGTTTACCATAGTCATAACAAATGAATCTGAAACCAATCGAGAATGAGATTGCTTAAAATAATTTAATATATCAAGAGTAGAGAGTCTGATATTGAGCCATGAAGAATGTAACCAGGGAAATAGCAGAGGGGGGAAAAAAAGACAGTATTGGAGATAGACTGCAAAATCCGAGTCCTTATGAAAGGAAAGAGCAGCAAATTAACAATTGAAAAAACAATTCACTAATTCTAGAAAGAATCCGTTGTACAGATGAAGCAAGTTCAGAGTTTGGTCTCTTACCTGAGAGAGGTGAGGTAACACCCAGGGAAAACAATGTTTCTTGAAGTTTAGCTATGAATGGAGGGAGAAGCAGCACAGTGATTGAGGGAAATACATTTTTCTTTTCTTTTTTTTCTTTTTTACTTTACAAGGAAGAGGTCAGAGAGAACTGAAATATATAAGGAAGTCACAAAAATCAATCCTGTAGGGGTCAGGGTAAGAAGAGGAAAGAGGAATTCCTTTACAAGGAAGGGGTCAAATTGAGAGAGAAGTGGAATATATAAGGAAGTCTAAATAACCAACCCTGTAGAGGTTAGTGGAAGAAGAGGAAAGTGGAATTTCACTCACAAATATGGACTTCGGATAAGAAAAGATAATCTATCGAAATAAAGCAGAGAATTTGACAAATCAGGATTTTTAAAGAAGTAAGTGTCTGAAATATTGCGGACTGTGATAGAGCAAACAGACCAAAGAAATAAAAAATTGCTGGGTCATGTTGAGATTGCATTTGTGCTTGGTAATCATAAATCTAAAGTGGAGCCAATCTGCACTTTTGTATGACTTTTTCCAATGCAGCACGGTTATTTTGGTTCTGACTATAATAGATGGAGAACATAATAGATGGATTTATCTAGTTTGGGAGTTTTGCTGGATATGGAATATAATAAGAGAAACAGGTGTGGTAAATTATGTTACTGGCAAGTGTAAAATTGGAATGATGGACTATGGATTTTCTTTTAATAAGATGGAAAATAGTGTTGTTTCAAATAAGTGAAGTTGTTTTTCTCTTTGTGCAGGTAAGGTTTCTACAGGTATAGACAATATGTTCAGGTTAATATAGAAGTTCCATACTGAATGAGAACAAATAAAAGTGAGGCAATGTCCACAATTTTGTTTATCTAGGGGATCTACATTGAGCTATTCCAAGGTTGCAAGTATTACACATGCTTATATTTTCTTCCATTCTACTATAATCTAATCTATATTCACGTTTTGAGGTGGCTATTCATCAGAGTACACAGAGAGTTGTCTGAGTAATTTCTGTCAGATACTATAGCTGCATCTTACAAGCATTAAACTTAAGAATAAGGCAAGACTGTGCAGCTTATCTATTTCAATCCCCTCATTTTGGAGATGGTATATTTGAAATTCAAAGAAGTGACATGATAAAGGACAGAGTTGTTAGGAGAGCTGTAACTCAGGCTCACATCACTTTAACCTCAATATTGGGCACTCTTTGTAGTCTTACTTGTTAGTGACATTACAGATTAGTATATTGGCATTGCAGAAGAGGGTCCAGACAAAGAATATCCAGATACATTCATCTCCAGTTAATTTTACCAAGTAATGATCCCCACTGTGCTCCAAGGTGTATCAATTCATAAATAATATCAGAGATCTTTTTATGGTACTATGCTATGTGACTGAAGATTAACTCCTAAAAGGTTGGAGGAAAAAAGTAAGTACATGTAATTTAAAAATATTTATTTGCTTTTGATGACAGTAAACAGTAAATACGAATTCTATCTACTTAATATTTTATTCTAGAATTAGAATTATTATTCTAGAATTAGAATAATTCTATTCTAGAACATAGAAGAAGAGATAATTTATTCATAATTGATAAATCTGACTTTTTAACTAGGAAATTTAAACTTGACTATCACATCAAAAAAAAAAAAAACTCAGCCACAATATGGGTCAAGAGAGATAACATCTAAAAGATATGGATAATCTTTACCTACACAGAATGAGGATCCTGTGTAAAGCAAGAATATTCATCAACCAGTGGTATCATGCAATGAACTTCCATAAATAAAATCACTTCTGATTTCTATCATCTTTCTGTACCTTAAAGAAAGTTTTCCATATCAGAAACGTTGGACTAATACACATTATACATAAAGTTTATGTCATGGGCACCCTATACCAGAGATGAGGAGGCCTTACAAATAGCTGTGAAAAGAGAAGCAAAAAGCAAAGGAGAAAAGGAAAGATACACCCATTTGAATGCAGAGTTCCAAAGAACAGCAAGGACAAATAAGGAAGCCTTGTTCAGTCATCAATGCAAAGAAACAGAGGAAAACAACAGAATGGGAAATTCCAGAGATCTCTTCAAGAAAGTTAGAGATACCAAGGGAACATTTCATGCAAAGATGGGCACAATAAAGGACAGAAATGATATGGACCTAACAGAAGCATAAGATATTAAGAAGAGGTGGCAAGAATACATAGAAGAACTATAAAAAAAAAATCTTCATGACCCAGATAATCACAATGGTGTGATCACTCACCTAGAGCCAGACATCCAGGATTAGGAAGTCAAGTGGGCCTTAGGAAGCATCAATACGAACAAAGCTAGTGGAGGCGATGGAATTCCAGTTGAACTATTTCAAATCCTAAAAGATGATGTTGTGAAAGTGCTGCACTCAATATGCCAACAAATTTAGAAAACTCAGCAGTGGTCACAGGACTGGAAAAGGTCAGTATTCATTCTAATCCCAAAGAAAGGCAATGCCAAAGAATGCTGAAACTACCACACAATTGCACTCATCTCACACATTAGCAAAGTAATGCTCAAATTCTCCAAGCCAGGCTTCAAAAGTATGTGAACCGTGAAATTCCAGAGATGTTCAAGCTGGATTTAGAAAAGGCAGAGGAATCAGAGAAGAAATTGCCAACATCTGTTGGATCATCGAAAAAGTGAGAAAGTTCCAAGAAAACATCTACTTCTGCTTTATTGACTATGCTAAAGACTTTGACTGTGTGGATCACAATAAACTGTGGAAAATTCTTAAAGAGATGGGAGTACCAGACCTCCTGACTTGCCTCTTGAGAAATCTGTATGCAGGTCAGGAAGGAACAGTTAGAACTGGACATGGAACAATAGACTGGTTCCAAATAGGGAAAAGAGTACGTCAAGGCTGTATATTGTAACCCTGCTTATTTAACTTATATGCAGAGTACATCATGAGAAATGCTCTTCTGGGTGAAGCCCAAGTTGGATTCAAGATTGCCAGGAGAAATATCAGTAACTCAGATATGCAGATGACACCACCCTTATGGCAGAAAGTGAAGAACTAAAGAGTCTCTTGATGAAAGTGAAAGAGGAGAGTGAAAAAGTTGGCTTAAAGCTCAACATTCAGAAAACTAAGATCATGGCATCTGGTCCCATCACTTCATGGCAAATAGATGGGGAAACAATGGAAACATTGACAGATTTTATATTTGGGGGCTGCAAAATTACTGCAGATTGTGATTGCAGCCATAAAATTAAAAGACTGTTGCTCCTTGGAAGAAAAGTTATGACCAACCTAGACAGCATATTCAAAAGCAGAGAGATTACTTTGCCAACAAAGGTCTGTGTAGTCAAAGCTTTGGTTTTTTGCAGTAGTCTTGTATGGATGTGAGAGTTGGACTATAAAGAAAGCTGAGCACTGAAGAACTGATGCTTTTGAACGGTGCTGTTGGAGTACTCTTGAGAGTCCCTTGGACTGTAAGGAGATCCAACCAGTCCATTGTAGATGAAATCAGTCCTGAATATACATTGGAGGGACTGATGCTGAAACTGAAACTCCAATACTTTGGCCACCTGTTGCAAAGAACTGACTCATTTGAAAAGACCCTGATGCTTGGAAAGATTGAAAGTGGTAGGAAAAGGGGACGACAGAGGATGAGATGGCTGGATGGCATCACCGACTCAATGAACATGAGTTGGATTAAACTCTGGGAGTTGGTAATGGACAGGGAAGCCTTGCATACTGCATACCATGGGAACGCAAGGGTTGGACATGACTGAGCAACTGAACTGAACTGAAGATTCTCCTTACACATCTTAAGATTTAATATTTTACTATGCCCATTTGCTATAAGAAAAATATTTTAAGCAAAGAAGTATAATAATACTGCATATTATAAGGGGATTTTACTTTTGATTGCCATTCAGTGATATATTACCCAATGGAAAATATTGTGTCATTACAAACACCTCAATATGCTAGAGACCATAATTGTTTCCAGAGTAGAAAGTCAAACGAAGTTCATAAAAGCAAATTCATTGAATGTTTGAGTCAGAAGATGCCAAAAACATTCACTCATTGTTCAGATTTACAAAATCCCATACATCCATGCATGCTCAGTCGTTCAATCATGTCCGACTCTTAGCGACCCCGTGTACTGTAGTCCGGCAGGCTCCTCTGTCTGTGTGATTTTCCAGGCAAGAATAATGGAGTCAGTTGCCATTTCCTTCTCCAGAAAGGAAAAAAAAGAAATCCCAAACTATCCCCAGAGCTGCTCTAGTTAGAACACTATTGGAACAGCATCAATATTTCCCAGAGGTTAGTAGCAACTGTGAATAGTAAATTGTGATGCCAGAGGCAAACATCAATTTTATTTTAGGAAGGAATACACTGTCATAGGAAAAGACATCTTTTCTTTAACATTTAGGGAAAAAATGAAACTGACAGTTGTAGTGAAGATTCTGGAGATGAGTGGGCATTCAAGCAGTCAGGTCATGTGCTCATTATATTTAAAATATGTCCTTTATTAATAATAGCAACCAAGGTAGCATTATAAGTTAGCTCTTTGAATCAATGCAAAAAAATTGGGATGTGAAATGTGTCACCATCAATTGAGAGGTGTTTTGCAAGTAATATGTTTAAAGTATCAAAATTAATTGGTGTCTTTCCCTGCCTAGAATGCTCTGCCTTGAGACACAAAATTCAACTCTCTTCCTTCATATCTTCTCATAAGTATCATCTTTCAGTGAGGCCTTCTTAGTTGAGATATTTAACATTTAAATCTACTCGAAACTTAGAATTTCCTATCCCCATCCTCCTTCCCTGACATATATTTCTCACTGTTATTTACCACACCATAAATATGAGTGAAGTCGCTCAATCATGTCTGACTCTGCAACTCCATAGACTGCAGCCTGCCAGGCTCCTCTTTCCATGGGATTTTCCAGGCAAGAATACTGGAGTGGATTGACATTTTCTTCTTCAGGGGATCTTCCTAACAGGGATTGAACCCAGGTCTCCTGCAATGCAGGCAGACTCTTCACCAGGGAGGCCCACCATAAATATAAATTATGAATCTTTTTTTGTTCATTTTCGCTTGTTTTGTACAATTGCCTACTCATTGGTGGGCACAACTGAGCAACTGAGCACACACACAATTTCCAGCTCAGTCGCTCAGTCGTGTCTGACTCTTTGCGACCCCATGACCCGCAGCACGCCAGGCCTCCCTGTCCACCACCAACTCCCGGAGTCCACCCAAACCCATGTTCATTGTGTCGGTGATGCCATCCAACTATCTCATCCTCTGCCATCCCCTTCTCCTCCTGCCCCCAATCCATCCCAGCATCAGGGTCTTTTCAAATGAGTCAGCTCTTCGTATCAGGTGGCCAAAGTATTGGAGTTTCAGCTTCAGCATCAGGCCTTCCAATGAACACCCAGGACTGATCTCCTTTAGGATGGACTGGTTGGATCTCCCTGCAGTCAAAGGGACTCTCAAGAGTCTTCAACACCACAGTTCAGAAGCATCAATTTTTTGGCACTCAGCTTTCTTCACAGTCCAACTCTCACATACATACATGACCACTGGAAAAACCATAGCCTTGACTAGATGGACCTTTGTGACAAAGTAATGTCTCTGCTTTTTAATATACTGTCCAGGTTGGCCATAACTTTCCTCCCAAGGAGTAAGCATCTTTTAATTTCATGGCTGCAATCACCATCTGCAGTGATTTTGGAGCCCAGAAAAGTAAAGTCAACCACTGTTTCCACTGTTTCCCCCATCTATTTGCCATGAAGTGATGGGACCAGATGCCATGATCTTAGTTTTCTGAATGTTGAGCTTTAAGCGAACTTTTTCACTCTCCTCTTTCACTTTCATCAAGAGGTTTTTTAGTTCTTCTTCACTTTCTGCCATAAGGGTAGTGTCATCTGCATATCTGAGGGTATTGATCTTTCTCCCGGCAATCTTGATTCCAGCTTGTGTTTCCTCCAGCCCAGCGTTTCTCATGATGTTTCTCTGCATATAAGTTAAATAAGCAGGGTGACAATATACAGCCTTGATGCAGTCCTTTTCTTATTTGGAACACACACACATACTACCTATTGTAAGTGTTCAGTACATCTTTGCTAAATCAATACTTAATATTTTTTTCCTGAAATCTGTTTGAACTGACACTAATATTGCTACACAAACTTTTTTATTAATTTTTAAATTGGCTTTTGCCTCATGTATAGTTTTCAACTTGTTTTAAACTTTGTTTGTTATTAATTCAAATATGCATTTTCCAAATCAGATACAGACTTTTTTCTTTTAATCTAGTCAGATTCATGACATTTACTTGTTTAATATTTATCTTCCCTGGATATGATAAGAAACTTTAAAGAGATAAGTGATGTATATTGTGTTGACTTTTGTCCAACGCCTCAAATAAATTCTAGGGGCATATAAGTGTAACTAAACAATGTTTTAAAATAAAGTTGTTAAGTGAATACTTCTTTTTCAATATGTAAATCTAGGTAACAAACTGCAATGAAGATAGTATAAGCTGTGAATTCAAAATAACAGGAGTTTAATATTTTCACAGCAAAAGAAAATATTAATTATTTAAGTTTTTTTGTGTATACTTACACAAATATGTATGATTTTTAAATATACAACTTTATATATATATGGATATCTTATATATATACATATATAGATAAAAGCACTCAATTATGGAAACAAAATAAAAAGGAAATAATTTTAGTATCTTCAAGAAATACTAAGAAAATGTATAATTTGTTTTTTAGTATGTGTATTTATTTATGTGATATTACTCTGAATATGAAGAGTTAATTTTTGAAAATATTAAGATTATAAAGATGAAACTCAACATATTCATATAATAAAATCATTTTATTTTACTTTATAAAAAGTTTTATCTTACTTAAAAATCAGTTTTGTTTATATTTTTAATAGAAGTCCATTCCATAAAGCAATTTGCTACATTACAGTAACAATTAATTTACAACATGTTAGCAAATTTTTCCCCAGAAACATGTACTGTATTAAATAAAAGCATGTTGGATATTAGATACTCACTAAAGTGTCTGTTGAAAAATAGCATGCTCCTTTCTTTTAAAATTATGTTTACTGATGGCTAAATTCCTACTGAATCAGTTTTTACTTTAACCTGTTCTACTTTAAATAATCATTCTACATGGGGAAAAGTTACATGCATGGATCATGATTCTCATTTTGACAAAGAGAATTAGGGGAGAAAGGACTCTGGGTAATGTATTAGGGTTATTATAACACAAATCACCAAAAAAAAAAAAAAGCTGATAAAACATAAGCAGCTAAAATCACACACAAAAGATCTCTCTTCACGAATCCTTGTGGCTTTACTACTGCAGTAGATAATCACCATGGTAAAAGCTTTGGAGACAGAACAAGGATAGAGTAAATCTTGGAAGATAAATTAAGAAAGTAAAATTCCATTATTATGGGTAATACTATTCAGATTACCATGTCAGAAGGGCTGAATAAATTAAAGAAGTTCCATCTTGCTGAGACTTAAAATAATGATTTGCAAAACACTGCACAATGCCATTGAATCTTTGGGCTTCTTCAAAGAAAATTCTGATTTATAAAACTATATTTGTTCCTACAGAGATAACAAAGATGAAAACAATGCAAATCTAGCTGATGTTCCTTTTAAATCCCTGTTCTTAGTTTCTATAATTTTGTCTTGTACTCTTAGGAATTGAAATAATAAAGATAAAAATCTAAATAAGGTAGCTAGAGATTTTTTCAGAAATGGAAAAATCTTATTTTATGATTGTTTCTTCATTTCATTTTCAGAATTCATAATAGCTGTTACTTAGGTTAGGTGAAAGTGAAATGAATTTCCAGTTAAATAAGATAACTGATTATGCTGTGACCTGATAATGCTTCCTCTCTAATGTAGGGTCTAGGATTAATCTAGTTTCTTTGGGTAAGAAATACACAAACTCTCAACGCATATTGTGCCTTCTGTTAAGAAAACTTAGTACACTAATTCTGGTTTTTGAGAATGTAGAAGAAATATTCCAGAGGAAGTGTATTAGGGTTATGGGTGGAAAGCTAAACCCTAAATTATAGAGAATTAAGTCCTTGAAATCTGTAATTTCCGTAATGCCAAATCCTGAAGAATATTATAATTATTTCTAAAGAGAACACTTTGGGCCACAATGTTTTTATATACTACATAAGTGTATAGAGATATAAGCACATGCCCATATTAGGGACTTTTTTCTCTTTTCTTCTCTCTTCTTATTCCCTCTTTAATTAAGTCATTGACTTTCCCATTCTCATAGAATAAGCAAAGAAAATTCAGGAAGTAAGCGATAATCGATTTTCCTTGGTGTCTTTCCATATGCTTTTCAAAACACTACATATTAGTTCCCAAGTTGATCCATCTTCCTTTAGGACATCCTTCTCTGCTTCTAGTTAGGTCTGATTGACTTAGAGTACTGTGATCTCTATGTTACTGGTTATTTAATGGAGAATTTTAGAACACATATTTTCATACTGTGCAATATAATATAGAAAGAGACAAAGAATAAAGGAGAACTGTGCACACCAGCATGAATAGAACTCTAAAGTATACTTTTTGATTATATATATACATATGTATATATATATACACACACAGTTATAAATAATGTTAACAGCCCCCACAATAGACATATCACACCATCCCCCTGATGTCTAACTGGTACAGCTAGTGGTAGTATGAGTAGAATTGTAGAGGAGTAAAATGCTATAAGAGGACTTTGTTCCTATCTGTAAAGATTTTATTATTGATTTTTAAGTATAATGTACCCATGCATTACTTAGATAATTTACAAAATAAATAGAAGAAAGTGAGAAAGTGATCAGAGAAGGAAGGAAAAAGGAGAGAATAAGTCAAAATATATCCATTCAAAATATTGGAAAAAAGCACTATTATGCTACTGTCTGGTATATAATAGATGCTCGATAAATTCCTGCTCGAATAATAAAATGGTAGTTTTAAAAGACATATGTCTTTATGACTGAAGACCAGATCAGAGCAATTTTCCTGGATTGTGTAATCCCAAGTTTTGTTTGCATCTTAAGAAAATTGATTCATCCTACTCTTCATTGTGCTCATAAAATGAAGCTTGAGTCAAGTATAATTTCAATTTTAAAAGCATTGAAGTGAGTAACTTTTGGTTAGAATGTTAGATTGAGCACAGGATCTCTTGAAATCCCACAACCACAAGAGCAAAAAGTAATATTAGAAGCAATAAAAAAGGAAAAGGAAAAACAGAGTGGAGAAGAGCACCATTTTATTTTTGAAATTATAAAGTGGCAGGACAAGTGTCAATTAACAAAAGCAGTCCTAACCTAGAAGTGGGGAACAACTAGAGGCAACTCTATTTGAATCACATAATTCTCTGAAATATGAGAACCAGCAGTCTGATGTATGTGTATAAATATGTGTGTGTGTGTGTGTGTGTATATATATATATATATATATATATATTAAAGAAATATATTTCTGGAAGGGCTTCCTCAGTGGCTCAGTGGTAAAGAATTGCAGGGATTAAAAAACCCGCCTGCAATGCAACTCAGGAGATGCAGGTTCAACCCCTGGGTCAGGAAGATCCCCTGTAGGAGGATATGGCAACCCACTCCAGCATTCTTGTCTGGAGTATCCCATGGCCAGAGAAACCTGGTGGGCTACAGTCCATAGGTTCATAAAGAGCCTGCCACAACTGAAGCCCATGCACACGTGTTTCTTTAAATAAATATTGGGCAAAATTAAGGGCATTGATTTATGTCCCTGAATTAATCTGCTTAGCATACTATAGACTGTGTTGTATAAGCAATCAAAACTTGTTTTATCTCAGTTCTGGAGACAGGAAGTCAAAGATCAAGGTGCCGCCAATATCTGGTGATAGAGAGGTCTATCCTTGGGTTGTAAACAGTTGCCTTCTCATTATGTTCTCAATGGCAAAAGAGAGAGAGAGAAGGAGGAAGCAAAAGCTATCCAGAGAACTCTGAGAAAGACTTGAACGTATTGAAAAAAGATATAAAAACTTGAGCAGCATTAAAGATAAACTGGTGATACATATATTGAGATCAAGATTTTTTAAATTAAATTTAATTACTTCATCTATATATTCATACATCAAATATGGACCGAATGCCCATTAGATTTTATTCAGTTTGGTCACACAGTTGTGTCCTACTCTTTGCAACCCCATGGACTGCAACATGCCAGGCTTCCTTGTCCATCACCAACACCCAGAGCTTTCTCAAACTCATGTCCATCGAGTCGGTCATGCCATCCAACCATCTCATCCTCAGTCATCCCCTTCTCCTCTCACTTTCAATCTTTCCCAGCATCAGGGTCTTTTCCAATGAGTCAGTTCTTCACATCAGGTGGCCAAAGTATTGGAGTTATAGCTTCAGTATCAGTTCTTCCAATGAATATTCAGGACTGATTTCCTTTAGGATGGACTGGTTGGATCTCCTTGAAGTCCAAGGGACTCTCAAGAGTCTTCTCCAACACCACAGTTCAAAAGCATCAATTCTTCGGTGCTCACCTTTCTTTATAGTCCAACTCTCACATCCATATATAACTATTGGAAAAGCCATAGCTTTGACTAGATGGACCTTTGTTGGCAGAATAACATCTCTGCTTTTTAATATGCTGTCTAAGTTGGTCATAGCTGTTCTTCCGAGGAGCAAGCATCTTTTAATGTCATGGCTGCAGTCACCATCTGCAGTGATTTTGGAGCCAAATTAGATTCTATTACACTATGAGAATTAGTTTTCAGAGTAGTAAAGTTATAATCAATTCTGATTGAAAGTTGTCTCAATCAAAGTTCTTCTAATTACTAGATATATGATATGGACCTATTAGTTAAATTCTGAATATCTTTTTTAAATTTAAGAAATGGGGATAGTAATTCCTTTTCTTGGGTTGTGTAAAGGTTAAACTAAGTAACATGTAAATTGTGTACAAAGTTTCCAGATAGGTATTGTTCCCTGTTTCCTTCTCAAGGCTATGTAAAACTTGTCATTTCTTCTCTTGGATTTACATAGCAGCCCTTTTGAATATATTTGTCTTTATTAGAGTATACCTTTAATTTCCTATTGCTCCTATATCATTCTTTAGCATGTACATTGAAATATCTATTCCATTTAAAGGTAATTTAATTTGACTGCTTGTAACTATAAATATTAAAACTTTTAACGTCATTAAAAACTACTGTCAAAATGAAATATTGGACTAATTTTTTAAATGATAAATAATAAACTTTCTTTAGAAATTTTAAATGTAATTTTATTTAAATACATTTTTATGTAAAATTTTTAGAATACATTTTATATAAAGTATATCTGCATATGAATTCAAAACTTAATCACAAATTTTAATTGCTTGTGAATTTATCATGAGCTATCTATGAATTAAATAAAATGTATGAATAAAATCTATGAATTAAATAAAATTAAATAACATTTCTATTGAATATAAACAGTCAATAGAGTGACTTTGAAAATGTTAGTTGGAAAATTAGTCTGAAATTAAACAATATGGCTCTGGACAGCAATTTGATATGAGATTAAAATCAAAGGTATAAGCCTTGCATCATTAAACATTTCCTAGAAGACTCCAGAATGAACAGCTAGTTTTAAGATCTGTTAATCTGATTAGATTTCAGATCCTGTATTAAATGTGACCTATTTGGATCCTGCTATCATTAGAGTTCCAATTCTTCACTTGTCATGAAGTCATTAATTTCTTAGAATTTCTCTGGTGCTTTTATTCTGTTATACTTAAATCTGTAAATAAATATTCTTATACATTAACAATGAAGGAGAAAATAAAATATTTCTAGATTCTAGACGTTTCCTCAGTTGCTGGAAAAATTATTAATTTATAAGTTATAATTAAGAATCACCTTATATTAAATATTTAAAAACTAGGAACCTTGACCCATTAGTATCTTCTTACATTCTAAGAATGACTTTGATAATATTCACAAAGAGTAAATCCAGGTATACTATACTTTATGCAGAACTGTATTTCTGACAAGTCATATATAAAATATATCCTATTTTTCATTGAACTACAAAATAAATCCCAAGAGGTTTTATCATCATATGCAATTTATTCTTAGAGGACTGTATTTCTTAAGGGTTATTATTGAGTTCTTTTGATGTACCAAGCAGAGGTCTAGGTTACAACTATGAAATATCAGTTCTGAATTATTTAAGCAGAAAAAGTTTATTATAAAAATATTGGTTAGTGCCAAGAAATTCAGAAGGCCGAAAAACCATAAGCCGAAAAGATAAGCAGGAAAAAAGAAAATTGGAGACCAGCTAAGCTCAGAGACAATGAGACAGAACTAGTCCATTGTAGTAGTCATTGCCAGTTTCTCCCAATAACCCACAAAGTGGATGTTTCTGTGTCTGTTGCCAGCTGTCCCTATTCCTTGCTTCAATAGCTTGTGATTCAGTTTGAGGTAGGCCAAGAATTAGTCAAATGCATACTTCTTCAGGACAATAAAGGCTGGGAAAAAATGTCTGGCACTGGAGCTTTTATAGTGGAAGATTGTTTTTGCCCCCTATCAACAGTCTCTTAATAAGATATTTCCAAATATACTAAGGACATTTAGGTACTGGCAATTATGACAATTGTTTATATTATCTTGTGCTCAGCTTCTGAGATAAGGCATGTATGATTTATGAATTAACACATAACCCAAGAAAGAATGATAAATCAAAACTTGCCATTGTTGTTACTTGAAAGGCTATTTTCATGTGAATAACATTTTAAATTCAGTTGTTGTCTTGATGATTTTTTCTATTTTTCATTTAATGATGGATTGATGAGAAACTGAGAATGGTCTTTCAAAATATGTTTTATTGAAATAACTGACTGTTACGCCTTTGGTTTATATCTTTTCTTCAGCATGCACTAGATATATGCCATTGTGAAAATTACTGAATTTAAAACTATGGGTTTTAATTTTCTCATTTATAAAATTGATGTGAATTTTGTTGTGCAAATTTACTAAGCAAGCATAAGCCCTGTCAACATCCATGAAGGTACTTGTTCTGTGTCAGTTAACAAGGGGCAGTAGAGATTGGCAACCTAAACCATACATTCTCAGCAACATGACACTACCCACCAGTAAGTAAAAATTTGTTGTTGAGTGTAAAACCATATTTTATGAATAATGCACAAATAGACATATCATATATAAAACATCAATATATAGCTTATCTGTGGCATTAGGATTTAATGGGGATGGTGGTTATGAAAATAATGTTATAAAAACTTTTTA